>NC_058088.1:86293708-86598259 GCF_014858855.1 Bufo gargarizans
TACATTCCATGTGATGGCTGCATTTCCCGGACTGACTTGGCTCTACTCACCCGAACTCACTGCTTCACAGTGATCTACTGTTTGATGCTGTAAGTTCTAGCCCAATCAAGAGGCAACTGTCCCGTACTCACCTCACACCATTTACACTACAAGCTGTTCCTTTACAGAGTTGCATATACAGACTGTTGCCTGTACCTGTTCCTTTAGGCCGATTTATGCAGGTAGTAAAAACAGGATGAGTCAGACTATGTGATGAATTTTATAAGTAGTTTTATATGAGTCGCCTACACTTACGTGTCTGTACTATGTGAACACCTTAATGTAATGTTCTGTTGTGCAATCATCCAGCAGTGACCAAATGTTTTTTTAAGTAAAGCAGATGTGGATGATGACTACATAAAAGTGCATTTCTTTAAAACTAAAGCTCTTTAAAGGGGTTTCAGAAGAGTTTAATATTGATTAGCCTATCCTCAGATCATCAATATCTGATCAATAGGGATCCGACTCCCACCATTCCTGCCGATCAGCTGTTTGAGGAGGCCGTAGTGCTCTGCTGAGCGCTGCTGCCAGCTAACAGCTTTCCGAACACAGGGCCAGATGTGCTTGCAGCTCAGACCCATTTACTTGAATGGGGTTGAGCGCCTAGGCCAGATTTGAGCCTTGGGGTTGGGGTGGGGCAGCATGAAGACAAGGCATATGGTGGAACAGCTTCAACTTATTTATACTTAAAGGGTTTCTGCCATTTCTGACTTAGGTAGCATATTGCCTGACTACACTGCCGTCCTTGTGGCCACCTGGAAAATGCTAAGCACAGTTGACAGGCAATGAAATGGTGCGGCACTTTCCTAGACCTCCTGCAACTTTGTGGTAGCTATCACACAGTCTCTTTAAGACCCCTGATAAGTCATTGGTATCTATTCTCACATTATAGTCATATCGCAGTGAATGACTTCCTGACTTGGCAATGACTTTGCAAAAAGATGACAAGAATTGTCCAATGCTAGATCATTGCAAAAACATTTTAGGCGGAAGGACTTCCGATGAGATAGGCCATAGCATGCACAAGCTGAGATTATGGCACATCTAATGATGGCACATTAAATTTGTCATCAATGTTTGAAGTCAAAGGAAAAAGCATTGTAACCCCTTCCTCACATCTACTGTACATGTACCATGCACGTATGGTGCAGTGATGGGACACACTTAGAAGGTGGGACTGGGGCATCAGCAGCGGGTGTCAGCGGTAACACACAGCTGGCCATGCTGCAACGAATTGGAGACAACTTTGATCCTAGGTGGGTATCACCTTAATAGCTACCTCATTAGTGACCACAGCAGCTTAGTGATTAAGTACAGGGATGGGATTCCTTTTGTCACCCCATTGACCCAACCACCACCTCCCCCCGTCCCAAAAACATGATCCTGATTTGTTGCTGCCGAATTGTCATGGTAAAATAAGGCCACTTTTAGTTTCTGGGCCCCTATTCCAAGATTGCCGGTTGCTACATGAGGCACATACTTCATTTAGGGGTGGTCTAGCCACCAACAGACTAACATAATAAACCCATATCAGAAATGAAGGACTATATTTAACTTGTCACTTATTAACGCAAATTTAAAATCCACGCTGAAAAAATATGCGGCTGTATGAATGGCAACCTGGTATTCTATTGAAAAACAATAGGGAGTGAATTTCATGCGGATTTCACTTTTATTTCCACGTGTTCCATGATCAATGTGGGTGCCAGGAGTCAGACCTACGCCAATCTGATGACCTATCCTAGGGATATGCCATCAGCATCAAAATACGGGAACTCCCCTGTTCAGCTGTTTTCATTGCATTTTTTTGCACTGGAAAATGCTGCACCATGTTACAAATTGGCAACAGTAAAATATAAAATGCCCTATATTTTGATAGTTTCCTTGCTTTTTTTGTCTCTAAAAAAAGGTTACAACTAGGGATGAGCGAACATGTGTTTCAAGTCCGGCGTGCAAGGTTTGGGTTATCTAAAAATTCCGTTATGGATTCCACTACCACGGACCATAAGTTATGGTCTGTGGTAACTTATGGTCCATGGTAGCAGAATCCATAACGGAATTAGTGCCCCCCCCCCCCCCCCCCCCAAATTGGGCATGTAACTTTTTTTTCAGGGCTTTTCACATAGACTTCTCTGTTGGGCAAATGCTCGAAAAACTTGGGGACAGATCATTGCTGAGGCCAGTGAATGGCACATGATGCACATGACCCCGTCTGGAAGTTTACACTCTGCAGACCATAGACAAGACTCTCGACTCTGGATCGGAACGGCAACGAGCAGGTGAGTGTATTTATTACTTTATGTAGAGCACATTCAAGGGCATCATGTAAATTGGCTTTGGGGTAGGAAAACCCCTTTAGCGTGTAAAGAAGGATAACCATACAGATAAAAAAAACAGGCAGAATGTACATGAATATCCCTGTTTTATGTATATACTATAGCTGGGAGGGGGACTCTACTCATTCACATTCATTACTTTACTTGTTTTGGTTTTATGTCCAAACCTTGACCTTTGTCACATGAGCTTTGATGTTTTTGTCTCACAGCTTGTGAAAAACACAAGTTAACATGAGAGAACTAGTTCTTTTTCGTCATGTCGCAGCTGAATTCCAGGTTACGAGAATCCTTTTGAAATTGATTGTAGCCCTTGAGGCATTTTCGTAGGAACATCTTGTTGTGAACAATACTTCCGGGGAATTTTCACTTTCCTAATAAACAAAGCAGCAGCACAGAAAATTCTTTCTCACCAGCACTTTAACTCTTAGGAAGCCTGCTATTTACAGCAAGAGTATGTCACAGACATGTGGACAATGAACAAAAAGTCCAGATGACCTTTTTGAACTTCAGTGAATGGTTACTAAAGTCTATGAAAATGTGTCCTACCTAAAATGTACAAGATAATTTCATTTTTTCTCTGTGAGTCACAGAAAGTTTGGTAGGAGTCTAACAGCATCGTGGGTAAGAAAAATGAATCAGATGTGTTCAATCTCTCATAAACAATCGTCTTATAAACCAGGGGAAATTCATAAGAAGCATCTTACAAAAAACTATCTTTGTTGCCCAAATCAACCAATCACAGCATAGGTTTACAGGGTTATACCAATCTCATACATTGGTGGCATACTGCTAGGATATGCCACCAATTTCAGATGGGTGTGGGTCTCTCCTATCTCCAAAATGGGGTCCCTAAGTGAAAGAGAGTGAACCACTCATGTGCGCTCTCAATACACTTCTATGGGGGATCTGAAAATAGTCGACTGAGCACACTTGGCTATTTTCAGAAGTCCCATGGTAGTGAATAGAAAGGGCACAGCCACATCTCCATTCAACTCTATGAGACTGCCGGAAATAGTTGAGATAGCACTTGTTTTTTTGAACACCCAAAGAGGTGAATGGAGTCTGGCCACACTTGAGTGGTGTACTCTGTCACTTTGGGGGGCCCATTCTGAAGAGGTGGGACCAGCACCTATCTGACATTGATGGGATAACCTAGCAATATCCCACCAATATATGAGATGGGAAAAGTTCTGTAATTTCTGCAGAGTACTATGAGAAAAGAAAGGTTTACTGAGATCGGTTGCTACAGGCAGCATTATTTTGATTTATTAATTTTGCCCAAATTACAGTTTTTCATATTAATATACCACTTATGAACAGTCAAATGAATACATGGCAGCATGGCAGTGGTTAGCACTGGTGCCCTTGGTTCAAAATCCATCTTATGCATGAATGTTTTTTCTGGCTACTCCAGTTTCCGCTAACATGATCGTGGCTGGCAGGCTGATGATTTTTAAAATCTCTAATCAGAAGCCAGTTAACACTTTATATTTATAAATATAAGGTGTTAAATGGCTTCTCTGCTCCTCTGCTGGTCCTTTTTGTCGGTTGGTCTCAGCAGAGGAGCAGGCATCACAGTGAGTAGCCACCAAACACTACACTTAGCCCCAGATCACCCCCCAGCACCCCAATTAACCCCTTGATCACCTCTTGATCGCTCCTGTCAATCACCTAGTAAAAGGGAAAAAAGTGATCAGTGTAAACTGTCACATTTTTTTTCACTGGTATTGACTGATAGGTTTAGGATAGTTTAGGCCCCTTGGTTAGGTAGTTAGCGACCGTTTAGCGCCCAGCCCACCGCACCGCAGTCACTGATTCGCTGATTAGCGTATCGCTAATCAGCATTTATACTTTTATAGTATCTGTAAGTGATACTTACAGTGATGCAGTGATCACAGTCAGATCTATAATAGTATTAGTGTCACCTTAGCTAACCCTCCACGCAAAACGCAGTGTTTGCCCGATCAGGCCTGATCGGTCGCCCCCCGCCCCACCGCAGTGACAAAAAATTTTTTGGGGGGGATCACTGCACAATCACTTTACAAGCGCTGTGGCGATAAAAAAAATAAATCAGTTTTGATATTTTTTATCAATCGCAGCGGCCTCCGGTACTTCGCTAGCCTCCCATTTGTAAGACAGGCTTGCTTTTTTTCTTGGGTAGTCTCAGGGAATACACCCGAAATTTAGTTGACCAAATGGCAAACAAGGGGTATTCTTCTGAAGAGGCCTACAAGCTTCTTACCCAGTCGGATGAGGAATGGGAACCCTCATCTGACGAATCTAGCTGGTCAGAATATGAACCTGTAGAAAGAAGCAGTGGCAGTCTGACCCAAAGTTCGGACGAGGAGGTTGAGGTCCCTGATAGCACCAGGTGTACCCGGCCCCGTGTTGCTAGACCACAGGTTGCGCAGGATCCGCTTCAAGGGCAGCAGAGTGGGTCTGGCGCTGTCGGATTACGTGGTGAGGCATACACTAGTAGCGCAGCCCATCCTGGACCTAGTACCAGCACTGCCGTACAACATGGTGAAGTGGCGAGCACCAGAAGGGCAGTTGAAGCTGATACGGTGGCACGTGCAATAGTTACCCCATCGCAGCCACCACACAGACAGGCCCGTAGACCCCCTAGAGTCCCTGAAGTGCTGGCAAACCCTGATTGGCAGTCCCCAACTTCAGCCGCACCATTAGTTCCCCCTTTCACCACTCAGTCTGGAGTTCGGGTTGAGACAGCTCAGATCGGTTCGGCCCTGGGATTTTTTGAGCTGTTCTTGACTGCGGAGCTCTTGGACTTAGTTGTGGCAGAAACAAACCGATATGCCACTGAATTTATAGCCGCCAACCCAGGAAGCTATTATGCCCAGTCTTTCCGGTGGAAACCCGTCCAAGTTTCCAAATTTAACATTTTTCTGGGCCTTCTCCTCAACATGGGCTTAACCAAAAAAACATGAATTGCGGTCATATTGGTCCACAAACCCAATTCATAACATGCCCATGTTCTCTGCTGCCATGTCCAGGACACGATTTGAGACCATCCTGCGTTTCCTGCACTTTAGTGATAACAGCACCTCCAGTCCCAGAGGCCACCCAGCTTTTGACCGGCTCCACAAAATTCGGCCCCTCATAGACCACTTCAACAACAAATTTGCAGATTTGTATACCCCAGAGCAAACATCTGCGTAGACGAGTCCCTTATAAATTTTACCGGGCGCCTTGGCTTCAAACAATACATCCCAAGCAAGCGCGCCCTGTATGGGGTCAAATTGTATAAGCTCTGTGAAAGGGCCACAGGCTATACCCACAAATTTCAGATCTATGAGGGTAAAGATCAGACCCTGGAGCCGGTCGATTGCCCTGACTACCTGGGGAGCAGTGGGAAGACAGTCTGGGACTTGGTGTCACCCTTATTTGGCAAGGGGTACCATCTTTATGTGGACAATTTCTACACAAGTGTGCCCCTCTTCAGGCATTTGTTCCTAGAACAGATTGGCTGCTGTGGCACCGTGCGACCTAGTCGCAGAGGCTTCCCCCAACGGCTCGTTACCACCCGTCTTGCAAGGGGGGAGAGGGCTGCCTTGTGTAATGAAGAACTGCTCGCAGTGAAATGGAGATACAAGCGTGACATTTACATGCTCTCCTCCATTCACGCAGACACGGCAATCCAAATTGAACGAGTAACCTGTGTCATTGAAAGGCCCCTCTGTGTCCACGACTATAATTCGCTTATGGGAGGGGTGGACTTCAATGACCAGATGTTGGCTCCTTATCTACTTTCCCGCAGGACCAGACGCTGGTATAAGAAGGTGTCTGTATATTTAATTCAATTGGCTCTGTATAATAGTTTTGTTCTCTACAGTAAGGCTGGGAGAACAGGATCCTTCCTCAAATTTCAGGAAGAGATCATCGAGAACCTCCTGTATCCAGGAGGTTCCGTGGCCCCATCCACCAGTGTAGTGAGCCGTCTACACGAGCGACATTTCCCCAGTGTCGTTGCTGGTACCTCAAACCGACCGCCAACCCGAAAAAAAATGTTGTGTCTGTAGCAGGAGTGGAATAAGGCGTGACACCCACTATTTCTGTCCTGACTGCCCTGACCACCCTGCCCTAAGCTTAGGGGAGTGTTTCCGGAAGTACCACACACAGGTACACTTAGCATAGGGATTGCATCTCACAGGACAGGCACACAGGGCTATTAGGGCCCATTCACACAGAGCTGCTGCAAACCTCTCCTTTCACCTGGGACAAAGTGCATAATGTACTTCGCCACATCTTTGGGCGATTTGCGCTTTGCACATTGTCCCATGGGGAAGGAGAGGTTTGTCCTATAAAGGTAAAAAAAAAAAATCACCGGTAAGCAAAAAAGTTAACGTTCTGTTCAAAAATTTTTAAAAATTAAATAAAGTTTATATGTTCTGTTCAAATGTTGTTATAAAGTTAATAAATTTATTGCATTGTGGCCTGTTTTTTTTTTTACCTTCCAGGTGGACCAACCGATCGACTAGCTGCAGCACTGATGTGCAAGTCGGTGTATGCGGCGCTGCAAGACGAGATATCTCCTCTGCAGTAAAAGATACGTTTGCCGAGGCATATGAGCTGAGGAGGCGGCGGTGTTCATATGCTTTGGCAAACACTTTGTATATATAAAAAATAAAAATAAAATCCCGGCAATGATTTATTCATCCACATCGATTGATGTGAATGGAGCAATCGGGTTTGCCAGGGCATACGAGCTAAGTGGGTATGGATGTTGGGCGGAGCTCCTATGTCCCTGGCAGATGCCTTTCCCCTCCTTTTTTTTTGGGCAGAGATTTTTTCATCCACATTGATCGATGTGAATGAAGAAATCTGTGCCGTTCATTTTTTCTTTCAGCCCAGAGGCTGAACGGAAAAAAAAATCTCATTACCTGTATGCTCAATATAAGAATACCAGAAACTCCTAATGCTGGCCATACATGTAATGATTGCGGAGACCCTCAAATGCCAGGGCAGTACAAACACCCCACAAATGACCCCATTTTGGAAAGAAGACACCCCAAGGTATTCACTGAGGAGCATATTGAGTCCATGAAAGATTGAAATTTTTGTCCCAAGTTAGTGGAAAGGGAGACTTTGTGAGAAAAAAACAAAAAAATATCAATTTCCGCTAACTTGTGCCAAAAAAATTATAATTCTATGAACTCGCCATGCCCCTCATTGAATACCTTGGGATGTCTTCTTTCCAAAATGGGGTCACGTGTGGGGTATTTATACTGCCCTGGCATTTTAGGGGCCCTAAAGCAGTGTGAAGAAGTCTGGGATCCAAATGTCTAAAAATGCCCTCCTAAAAGGAATGTGGGCCCCTTTGCGCATCTAGGCTGCAAAAAAGTGTCACACATGTGGTATCGCCGAACTCAGGAGAAGTTGGGGAATGTGTTTTGGGGTGTCATTTTACATATACCCATGCTGGGTGAGATAAATATCTTGGTAAAATGCCAACGTTGTATAAACAAATGGGAAAAGTTGTCTTTTGCCAAGATATTTCTCTCACCCAGCATGGGTATATGTAAAAAGACATTGCCCTACTTCTTCTGAGTACGGCGATACCACATGTGTGTGGATCCACAGGATTTACTTTATGCTGTTAAAAACAAAGCAGGGCGCACCATAGGGTAATACCGTTGGTAGACAGATAAAATAAATGGTTCCAGTACAGGGCTCACCTTTTGTGGTTGTGCTATTTGTAGGCACAACTCTAGTAAATGACTGCGATGGAGTCTCGGTTCACTGGTGGATCTGCAGCCGCGGAGGGATGACTTCTTGTCGGAGATCCCTGAAGTCTCCAAGAAGTGGTAGGATACAGATATAAATAGATAAAATATCCCAGGGCGCAAGAATCCAGTCCAGATAGTAATAGTAAATAGAAACTTATTTATTGCAGAAGTACAGCGCGTTTCAGGGAGTAGTTCCCCTTCATCAGGTACATAATGCTGCATATGAAATCACATAAACACACAGCATTTAAATACACAAAAAAAACCCGCCAAAATGGAAAAGTGGGTGGGGGCTAAGAAAAGGGGGCGTGGCTTATGGGGAGGAGTCCCCAGCGGATGTGCATAGATAAAAAATTTCAATAGTTGCTGATATAAAATATATATGATGATAACAATGCAGAGGCACTAACAATGCTGGTGAAGCCAGAAACGTGGGGGTGTAGTGCTCCGATCAGTTTATCTGCCTCTGATCCAGGAGCGCTCGTATTGAAGGGGGAGGTCACATGATTGGAACCCGGTCACGTGATCGTGGCTTGCTGGCAGCAGATAGTATCCTGGTTGCTGGGTAACCAGGACGCTTAGTGGCCACACTGATGTATTGCGGACACGAGCGCAGCGAGGATGACAGGGGAGGGAGGTGGAGTCGGTGTTGCAGGGAGGGCGGACCTGTGGTGTGAAATCTATTGATAGCAAGGGGAGGCTCTGTCATATTATCCGGATCAGGGGCTGAAGGGAGTAGGAATATGAGACGCTCAAAACAGATAAATTGATGATACTTGGTGCTAAAAGGATTAATCACTTCTAATAATGATATAATGGCATTAAAAAAAAATTATAATAATAATTTGTCCATTATAGGGTAACTAATTAGTGATGCATAATTAGTAGTAGAAGAACCAACTGATAGAATAATTATCAACCAATAATTAATTGGGGGCTAATGATTGGAGAAAGATGGGATGGTGAGGAGGGAGGTGATAAATGAATAGGAAGGTATTACTCCATAATGATGCATGTACATGTTGTTGATTACAGCAATTGATGATAATGGGTATATTAATGGATCAAATATATATATATTATTTTAAGGACCAGATTTTTTAAATGTCCTACAGAATTTGAACAGGGAGTACTTTGTTTTTCTTATGATCTTAAATTAAGAAAATGCTTAAAGGGGTTTCCCATCTCACTATTTCCACAGCAAGATAGGACTAAGCACAGGCCCCAGGTGGCCGGGCTTACAGGAACAGCCACACAGTCTGTAGTGAATTGGAGCTACGCAAACAGCATAGCAGACCAAGGTACTCTCCATCTGTAACTCCTGGCTGTTTATGTAAGCTTGGCCACCTGGGGCCGGTGCTTAGTCCCATCTCACCATGGAAACAGAAGAGATGAGATAGGACAACGACAACCCCTTTAAATTGCAAATCTGTAATACAAATAGAATTTTCCTAATATTGCAGGAGCATTCCAGTTAGGGCTCATTCACACGAATGTGTGCTGCCCATTGCCGTATTGCGGACCGCATTTGTGGATCCGCAATACATGGGCACCGTTCCGTGTGCATTCTGCATCACGGATGGGGACCTATTTACTTCAATGGGTCCGCAAATCCAGAGATGTGGAACGGAAGAATGGAACAGAACACTACGGAGTGCTTCCTGGGGTTCCGTTCTGTGCCTCCACACTGCAAAAATATAGAACTTGCTCTATCTTTTTGCGGAACGGACGGATCGCGGACCCATTCAAGTGAATAGATCCGCGATCCCCATGTGGCTGGGCCACGGTCGGTGCCGTGCATTGCGTACTGCAATTTACGGTCTACAGCATGGGCTTCACACGGTCGTGTGAAAAAGCCCTTACCCATACCTTTATTAGTCTAAAGGCTCATGCACACGGCCATTGCCCGGTTGTGGCCATATTGCGGCCCACATACGGCCTGGTCCACAATACACGGGCACAGTCCGTTTGCATCCCGCATCACGGATCGCAAACCCATTCACGAATCGGAAGCCAAAGGAAGCACTATGGTGTACTTCCGTGGGTTTACTGTACGTGCCTCCGCACTGCAAAAAAGTAGTGCATTCAAGTGAATGGGTCAGCGATCCGCATGCGGCTGCCCCGCGGTCAGTGTCCATGCATTGCGGACACCAATTTGCTGTCTGCAGCACGGGCTCGGCCAGCACACGGTTGTGTGCATGAGCCCTAAGGGTCTAATTACAGACTGTTGTATTATAGATAGTAGCCTGCAATGCAGATCAGGTTCTTTAAAGAACTCAGTGTAAGGCTCCATTCACATGTCCGTGGTGTGTTGCGGACCCGCAAATTGCGGATCCACAACACACCCGCCCGGCACCCCTATAGAAATGCCTATTCTTGTCCGCAATAGGACATGTTCTATCTTTTGCGGAGCTGCGGACCCGAAGATCGGGTCCGCGCTCCGCAATTGCGGATGCAGACAGCACACTGTGTGCTGTCTGCATCCATTCCATAGAGAAGGAATGGGTCCGCACCCGTTCCGCAAAATTGCGGAACGGATGCAGACCCATTTTGCGGACGTGTGAATGGAGCCTAAATCTAAGGTTAAAGGGAGTCTTTCACCGGATATGACCATTGCAGACCACTCAGATCAGGTTCTCCATTACTATCCCCAGATTTCATATTGGAGTCCATCGCCGATTTGCTCCAAAAAACACTTTTATACCATATGGTAGTTAGGTTCTGAAGGTGCCCAGGGGCGGTGTTCATGCGGCTGGGGCCCAGGCCCCTCGGCGCTTTGCTTACCAAACCCCTCCTCTTTCACCCCTCTGGCCCGCCCTTGTTTAATCTGATTACATCCTCCTCTCCGTCTGAAATCCTGCGCCTCCGTCGGCTGGATCGGTTGTGCAGGCTGGCGCATGCGCATTCAAAGCCCCTGTTCCTCTGCCCATAACGGGCAATGCAGTGCGCACGCGCCAGGAATGTGTGGAGCGGCGAGGACGTGGGATTTCAGACAGAGAGGAGGAGGTAATCAGATTAAACAAGGGCGGGCCAGAGGGGTGAAAGAGGAGGGGTTTGGTAAGCAAAGCGCCGAGGGGCCTGGGCACCAGCCGCATGAACGCCGCCCCTGGGCACCTTCAGAGCCTAATTAACATATGGTATAAAAGTGTTTTTGGGAGCAAATCGGCGATGGACTCCAATATGAAAGGTACCATAGTAATCTGGGGAAAGTAATGGAGAACCTGATCTGAGTGGTCTGTAATGGTTATATTCGGTGAAAGACTCCCTTTAATTTCACACAAGCTTATGAATAGAGATGGCCTTGCGGTTCGCCCGGCGGTCGTTTCCCGGCGAAACTTTGCGTGTTCGCGATTCGCCGAACATGCGAACATATGGAGATATCCGCGCCCGTCATATTCTTTTACATTGTGAAGAACTTTGACCCATGACACATCCATCAGGTGGTACAGTTTCAGCACATGGCCATACCCCCTATAAATAAACCTGATCTGGCCGCCATTTTACATTCAGTCTTTTGCCAGTGTAGGGAGAGGTTGCTGTGTGGAGCAGGGACAGGCTGTTAGGGACACCAAACGCTAGCTAATAGGGCCTCAAAGGTCATTTTAACCACTAGTATAGGTGCGCTATCTATATGTGTGATACACAGAGGGGTGCGATATACTTATAATATTCTTTTATAATGAGTAAAAAACACATAGATCTATATAGTGATCACCTGGAAGTCAGGGGCCTAGGGGCTAGGGGCTTACTATGGCCATTTTCATATAGGGTATGGTTCCGGACGGGGTCGCTCTTATCAGGGCGGGTGGTCTGTGGTTAGGCTATCAGGGCCAGAATAGCACCCCGCTGTAGGGCAATATCAGGGACAGTTCTTTGCCCACCCTGTCATTTAATACCACATCATCATCTAGCCCAGGGATAGATGTTTTTTGCTTTCCCTCCGGGATTCATGGATGTGCACTGGAACCCCCGGATTGTGGTAGGACATATGGTTTCTGATTTGGTGCCGCCGAGCACCTGATTTATTGCCTACCACATCTATGCTTTTTGCTTAACTTTAATAATTGAATTAATTTTGATTTTGAGGGATATCTTTTCCATTCACACGTCTGCAAAATGGGTCCGCATCCGTTCAGCAATTTTGTGGAACGGGTGCAGACCCATTCATTTTCAATGGGGCAGGAATGTGCTGTCTGCATCCGCATTTGCGGATCCGCACTTCCACATCTGTGCTTCCGTTTCCGCAAAAAATAGAGCATGTCCTGTTCTTGTCCGCAATTGCAGACAAGATTAGGCATTTTCTAATATAGTGCCGGCGATGTGCGGTCCGCAAGTTGCGAAATGCACATTGCCGGTGTCCGTGTTTTGCGGATCCGCAAAACACTTACGGACTCGTAAATGGACCCTCATAGTAACATTATTAAAGGTTACGTTTTATCTTTATGTATATTCTAATGGATTGCCTTCCTTGTACAATGTTATAATATACTTCCTATGTTAGAAAGTATATTATAGTGTATTTGTATTGTGCGGCAGTTGTGTGCGGTTCTGCTGCGATACTGCAGGTATATAGAGGGACAAGCGTTATTGGAACAAATAATTTCTACTGGTGCGATATACCAGTCGCCCCCCAAAAAACTGATTGAAGCGGGGTGTTCTATACCAATATACTTTCTTAATAGTGCATTTGGGTACTGTATAGTGCATTTGCGCATGCGCATACGCGAAAATTATATTGCCGATATTTCACATTGAAAAAAATAATGAATGGAGATCGCAAACTCGAATAATACATCTGGTATGTCACTGTCCATGTTGTGGGACTATTTGTGCACTTCTAGTAACTATTTCGTGGCTGCAAATATGAGCTGAAGGTTTTTCAGGTTCGCCTGCCATTAAAATGAATGGGACCCGCCCCGAACTTGTGGTTCGCAAATATTTGATCGCGTCCGCGAACCGTCCCGGCAGATGTTCGTCCATCACTACTTATGAAGTAACTCAAACTCACAGTTCATAATGATTTATGATGCTGTGAGTTCCTGTCTGACCACAGGTCTTGTGTCATGTACTGACATAATGCTGTGATTACAGTACAGATGACCTGTGGTCAGGCCGGTACTCATAAATCATTATGATGCTGTCAGAGAAGCAGTGTTCGGTCCAGAAAATGCAGCCTGTTTCTCGGGCAGAACATGCATATGTGAAACTGGTTTTAGCGGTGTCACCGATGAAACAAGAGAGAGGTGGGTGGTTAAGGGAGACAGATTAAAAGGGTTTTCCAAGAGTTTATAACTGATGACCTATGCTGTAGATAGGTCATCAGTATCTGATCAGTGGGGGTCTGACACTTGAGATCCCCGCCGATCAACTTTTTGAGAAGGCACTAGTGTGAGCGCTGCGGCCTTTTTTCGCAGCTTACCAAGTACAGCACCGTACTTTGTATAGCAGTTGTACTTGAATGGAGCTGAGGTGCGCTTAGGCCACGTGACCGATGAATGTGTCGTCAATGGCCTAGGAGAAGCTGTGAGAAGGCGGCAGCGCTACTGCATGTATTGGTGCCTTCTCGAACAGCTGATCGTAAGGTGTCCTGAGTATCGGACCCCCACCAATCAGATACTGATGACGTATCCCAAGGTATCCTGAGGAAAAACAGCGTGAGTTGTGTTTTCACATAATCAGGATTTTTTTCCCCACTTTTGCATACCACAAAATCAGCAGGGGTTTTCCAAGTTAAAACTGACTGCAACAGTAAACGTGCTAAAATAACAAAAGAAGTGATACCATTTTTTTCCCCTGCTTCTTCCTGTGCCATGCTTTAGTCCTCCCCACCAGTGTTTGTTTCCCAGGGCGCAGCAGTGATGTCCCATACACACCTCATCACCACAGCAGCCAGTCACTGGCCTCAGCAGTCACATCCCATATACTGTTGAGGCCAGTGATTGGCTGAATGACGACCTGGGGTGTACAGGACATCATAGCAGCGGCCAGAAAGATGATGTCATCATTGTAGGACCAGTTTGTAATGTCGGAAGCGTCAGGGAAGGAGAGTGGTGAGTATGACTTCTTTTGTTTTAGCGCTGTACTGTTGCGTCAGAGTTTCAAATGAAAGGTGTTATCCAATGATTAATGTGAAAAATGAAAATCAGACATCATACAGTACATGACAAAGCTAGAACCAGCCCTGTACCTCACATGGATCCAGAGATCTCCCCATTCATTGCTCTGCTAGATTTGTGCTAGTATTTTCTGCTGCAGCTAAGGGGGCATGACTATGCTCTCCCTATCACAACTCAGGGGGCAGTTAAAGAATGAAACTGAACATGTGCGGCCTTCTCAGTTAGCAGGTCAAAGAAATAAGAAAAAGAACAAAGAGAAGGTGTCACTCATAGACGGACTGGCTATAGACTCTAGTGGGAAATTTCCCTGTGGGCTGATGGCCAGGGAGGCCGCCCAAGCCCTGCTCTTGGCCACCAGATAGGTACATAAAGATCTGATGCTCTCAGCATTATTTAATGTAGGAGCATCAGGCACCTGGCCAGCGGCGCCTTCCTGAATTTAACTGTATTGCCATCCTCAGGACAGGGGCGGATTGGCCATAAACCTTACAGGGGAATTTCCAGGGGGCCGCCTAGGCCCTCCTCATGGCCGGCCAGTGGAAGTTTTTGGGGCTGTATTTTGTGTTGCTGGCAGTATTTTGTGATGGACTGTGGTATTTGGCTCTGTTAGGGTAGTATAATGTGCCACATTATGGTATTGCAGGCCCTGCCTTCCATCCATTTGGACCCAACTACAAAACGGGGCCACTTTTAGTATTTTTTCCAGGGCCACTTTAAGTTCCCAGTCTGCCCCTGCCTCAGGACAATAATACAATTTCATACTGTGGCGTGGGCAGCAGTATTTTATGCTGCACTGTGGTATCTTACAAAAGTATTCAGATCCAGGTGCTAGTTTTAAAACTGTACACATTTTTGGACAACCCCTTCAAAGGGATTGTCTCACTTTAGCAAAGGGCATTTATTATGTAGAGAAAGTTAATACAAGGCACTTACTAATGTATTGTGATTGTCCATATTGCTTCCTTTGCTGGCCTGAAATAATTTTTCCATCTCATTATACGCTGCTCGTTTTCAGGGGTTATGACCACTTTCATGGCTTTTCTGAAATTAGACAATCCCCATTTAGGATACTGAAGACATGTTTAAGAAACCAGCACTACAAGCAATATATAATATTATATTATACGAGCTAGTAAATGTATGAATGTAATAATTAGTTAAAGGGGTTGTCCAAGTTATATTTATTGATGACCTATCCTCAGGATAGATCATCATTATCAGATCGGCGGGGGACCTAAAACCCGGCACCCCCTCCGATCACCTGTTTGAAGAGAAGATGCACGCCGTACCAGCGCCGCCTCCTCTTCACTGTTTACCTTCTCAACGTTGCATCTGCAGCGGTGAGCAGGTGTAATTACATCCAAGCCGCCCCATTCATTTCAATGGTACGGATCGTTTCCATACACTTGTATAGGAGCGATTCATCCCATTGGTGGAATAACAACCTGCTCACCGCTGCAGATGCAACGGCGAGAAGGTAAACAGTGAAGAGGAGGCAGCGCTAGCATGGCGAGCGCCTTCTCTTCAAACAGCTGATCGGCGGGGGTGCCGGGTGTCGGACCCCAACCGATCAATAAATATAACTTGGACAACCCCTTTAAGGCTTGCATGGTATATGTTTGCAGAGGAAGTCAAACCTCCTTAAATCAATTGTTAGAGTTGCAAAAATATTCTGCTGAAACAATCCTTTCCCTTGTAATTAATGTCAAACAATACCATCATTAATAAAAACCAGCTGACCGCAGTGACGACTGTTCCAGGACTTTCATTTTCCTCCTTAAAATCCAACAACTTCCTTTTCTGTGACTTTTTCCCACTATGAGCAATGAGCACCGGAGAACAATACAACACAATTACTTCCTTCCTCTGCTACTGTGTATCTGCTTGGATCCATTCCATCCCAGTCTCAAAATAAACAAACTCTGTTCTTCTGACAGCCCCTAGTAGAACGAAAATCACCAAGAGGCGTCAGGAACCAGCGGCTTCTGCAGCTTCCACAGTAGGCTTATTGTTAATGGTGAAACGCTCTCAGAATGCAGATGTAGCTATGTTCATACTGTCTGTCATTGTGAAGTCCAGAAATGACATAAGACTTTGATTGTCTTACCAAACAATTAAAACTTTTATACAATTTTGGAGAATTTAAGACATTTACAGTCATGTGAAAAAATTAGGACACCCTTTGAAAGCATGTGGTTTTTTGTAACATTTTTAATAAAAGGTTATTTCATCTCCGTTTCAACAATACAGAGAGATTAAAGTAATCCAACTAAACAAAGAAAACTGAAGAAAAGTCTTTTCAAGATCTTCTGTAAATGTCATTCTACAAAAATGCCTATTCTAACTGAGGAAAAAGATAGGACACCCTCACATGTATTCCCTCTTAAATTGGCTCAGATCTCACACAGGTATATCACACCAGGTGCACATAATTAGTAGATCGTTACTCTGCATGTTGAATGAGGCTTGCCCTATTTAAACCTCAGACATTTAGTTTGGTGTGCTCCTGACTGTTGAAGTGAGAGTGAGCACCATGGTGAGAGCAAAAGAGCTGTCAGAGGACTTCAGAAAAAAGATTGTAGCAGCCTATGAGTCTGGGAAGGGATTTAAAAAGATCTCAAAAGATTTTGAAATCAGCCATTCCACTGTCCGGAAGATAGTCTACAAGTGGAGGGCTTTCAAAACAACTGCCAACATGCCCAGGACTGGTCGCCCCAGCAAGTTCACCCCAAGAGCAGACCGCAAGATGCTAAAAGAGGTCTCCAAAAACCCTAAAGTGTCATCTCGAGAACTACAGCAGGCTCTGGCTACTGTTGATGTAGAAGTACATGCCTCTACAATCAGAAAGAGACTGTACAAGTTTAACTTGCATGGGAGGTGTGCAAGGAGGAAACCTTTGCTTTCCAAGAGAAACATCGAGGCCAGACTGACATTAGCCAGAGATAAAGTTGACAAAGACCAGGACTTCTGGAATAATGTTCTTTGGACAGATGAGTCCAAAATTGAATTATTTGGACACAACAGCAGAGGACATGTTTGGCGTAAACCAAACACAGCATTCCAAGAAAAGAACCTCATACCAACTGTGAAGCATGGAGGTGGAAGTGTCATGGTTTGGGGCTGCTTTGCTGCAGCAGGACCTGGTCAGCTCACCATCATAGAATCCACGATGAATTCTACTGTGTATCAGAAGGTGCTTGAAGAACATGTGAGACCATCAGTTAGAAAATTAAAGCTGAAGCGGAACTGGACCATGCAACATGACAATGACCCAAAACATACTAGTAAATCAACCAAAGATTGGCTGAAAAAGAAGAAATGGAGAGTCCTGGAATGGCCAAGTCAAAGTCCAGATTTGAATCCCATTGAGATGCTGTGGGGTGACTTGAAAAGGGCTGTACGTGCAAGAAACCCCTCAAACATCTCACAGCTGAAAAAGTTCTGCATTGAGGAGTGGGGTAAAATTTCCTCAGACCGATGTCGAAGACTGGTAGATGGCTACAAGAACCGTCTCACTGCAGTTATTTCAGCCAAAGGAGGTAACACTCGCTATTAGGGGCAAGGGTGTCCTATCTTTTTCCTCAGTTAGAATAGGCATTTTTGTAGAATGACATTTACAGAAGATCTTGAAAAGACTTTTCTTCAGTTTTCTTTGTTTAGTCGGATTACTTTAATCTCTCTGTATTGTTGAAACGGAGATGAAATAACCTTTTATTAAAAAGGTTACAAAAAACCACATGCTTTCAAAGGGTGTCCTAATTTTTTCACATGACTGTATGTCATTATATTTGATGTATTATCATTAGTATTTCCCATAATTCTATATTATACAATAACTTGCAGGATTTTCTGAGATTTTTACATTGATGTCTTATCCTCAGGATAGGTCCGACTCCCAGTACCTCTGCCTATAAGCTGTTTGAAGAGCTCCGGTGAGCGCCAGGGCCACTGACATCACATTCATGGGTTACGTGGCCTAGGTACAGCTGAAGTGAATGGGGCTGAGCTGCGATACTAAGCACAGCTGCTATACAATGTATGACGCTGTGCTTGTAGAGCTGAGAGAAGGCCAAGGGGTGGCTACGAGCAACTGTGCCTTCTCAAACGCATGTTGGACTCTCACCATTCAGATACTGATGACCTATTCAGAAGATATACGTTTAAAAGCCTTGGAAAAGCCTTTCAATAACTATATTTTCATGTTATTCGGTACCACATGCAGTTACTCACAACTCACATTAATACATATTTGCCAACTCTCCCAAGCATCCAGAAGACTCGCGAAAAAGGGGAGACCTCTCAGATTCCCAGAAGAGTTAGCAAATCTCCCACACTGCACATAGAGGAATGCTTTTTCCCAAAAGGCAGCCTTCCTAAATGGGGCACTAGCAGGCTCGGACTGGCCCACAGGGGAACAGGGGAATCCAACCGGTGGGCCCCCAGTCCACTAGCTGAGAATCTCAAATAACCTATATCAATATAAAAAACTGGGTAAACTATCCCGTTTATTATTATAGATGCATCGGAAGGTTAGGATGGCCTCTAGGAATAGAGGCAGGCCTGCCAGTATCTTCTCTTCTTTTGAAGTTGTTGCAGACACCCCCATAATCAATCATCTTGTAGCGTCTTTTTGCTGTCTGCCTCTGTGTAAGCAGGTAATATTTGCATGTCTCTGTACAGTGGGCCCTCAGAATGAATTTTACTGGTTGGCCCTAGGCATCCCAGTCCGACACTGGGCACTAGGATCCTGCATCATCATACCCATCCCCAGTGCTAATGCTTGTTCTGAGGGGGATGACGGGTCATGGAAAGAGGAATCATGTGCAGTAAAAGAGGCATGACCTATGCAGGATAAGAGCATGAACTTTGAAAAGGGGAGTTTTTACTCCCAATCTCCCACTGGCCAACTTTAACAGGTGAATGATGTCCATAAAATGAGAAGAAATAGCTAAATACCGTTTATTAAAGGTGTTGTCCCATCTAGCAATTTCATAATCACCTGCTGCGAGCTGCGCTGTTCACTTCCTGGTTTCCGGCTTGTGAGGCTGGACGGACTTAGTGAGCTTGATTGAAGGCTTGTCCCGGCCGGGCTGCGCATTGCTGTCTTGAACGTGCACGCCGCCGTGGCCAGTATAGTACAGAGCTGCAAATGAGCATGCCGCACATGCACAATGGTGAGTTCTTCCTGGCCGAGTATAGTACAGAGCTGCAAATGCGCATGCCGCACATGCGCAATGGTGAGTTCTTCCTGGCCGAGTATAGTACAGAGCTGCGCTGCATACAGAGCATGTGCGTCTCTGTACTATACTCTGCCAGGAAGAAGTTACTATTGCATGTGCTAGGTGGCATGGTCATTCGTGGCTCTGTACCATACTGGCCAGGAAGAAGTCACCATGGCACATGCGCAGCGGCGTGCACGTTCAAGACAGCGATATGCGCGTTAAGACAGCGATGTGCAGCCCGGCCGGGGAAAGAAAATGTGTTCTACGCAGGCGCGGACCACTGATGGGGCACACAAGCGGTGGCTGTATCTAGTGGATACCAGAAGACAACAGTGGGGTAGGATTGAAAGATTTTTTCCAAGATAGGTAGGAATTTACTAAAGGAACATAATTACAAAAATGCTCACAGGTACTTCTATAACAAATTAAAATAGGATCAATGAGATGGGAATACCCCTTTAATTCTGATTTCAATATCATCTATATTACCTCAGGCCTACCTCATGATTACAGAATAACCACATATTAAGTGGCTCACTACTTACTACCTTACCTTTGCCGTACTACCACATTAATACCTCATTACACATCAATGCTATTTCCTTATTATTACCTCACATCTACCTCATTTGTACCTCACTGCCACCTCAACTCTATCTTTTTCAGTATTACATTATTACTATATCTTCATTACCTCTGTGCTACCTCATTCATTCTCCCTATCATCTGACTACCACCTCATAATGACCTCATATTTTAACTTACAATTACTTCATATCTACTAGCTCCCTACAATCCTATTATTACTTCACTACTACCTCATCTTTTAACTTACATTACCTCAAAGATATTAGCTCGCTAACACCTCATTATCACCTACCACCATATCATTACCTCACTTTTACCTTATATTATCTCACTATCATGTCCTTATTAGGCTCACTATCTCCTCATTATTACCTCACATTTACTCCAAATTACTTCACCACACTGTTACCCCATTTTACCTCACTACCTGTTCCTTATTCGCTCACCATCTCCTCATACATCACTACCACCTGGTAATTACCTCAGGTTTACCTCATATTACCTCACTGCCAGTTCATTATCAGCTTGCTACCACTTTATTATTTCTTCACTACTAGCCTGTTATTACCTCAGAACTACCACCTCATGGTAACACAGGTCACATAACTCAAGCAATAACCAATTAAATAAGAGACCACACACTTCTTTATGGATAAAATTAGGCTGTGTTACCCAAGATAAATAAATAAATATTTAATAAATAATCCATAAATAACCATCAATCAATAAATAATTTAACCAATCACCAAATAAAAGTATAGACCAATCAGTCCACCCAGCATAGCTGGGCAACAAATATCCCCCTAATAAGAGCAACACAACATATAAAGGGAGGGTGGGCGCAGGTCCAGGTCTTCTTAAACTGACAGCACCTAATATCGATGTCCTCTCTTTTAAACCCGCAGGTTTTCCGCCGCAAGAGTCTTCTACCAATCAGCTGATCCACTTTTTCCCGCTGCTGGACGACTGGTCCAATGGACACCTGACCCAGGAGAAGCTGTCACCAGGCAGAAGAACACTTGAACCACCTGAAACCGGATTTTCCTTAGGTAAGGCCCTGTAGCAAAACAAGAGGGGGATGGGGAAAACACCACAGCACCACATATGCCAAAACAATAAAACCACTCCTTGAACGAACACCAAAACAAGTGACCGTGTCACCATGCGTCCCCCAAGCTATACGCTTTGGGGGGCCCACACATTACCACGAGTTCTGTACTACAGACAGAAGACATGAAAAAGCATCTGGATTCATTGTGCATGTACTCTTGTTGTGAATGAAGATCCTTAAAATGATTCTGCACAATTACATCTCTTTGGTAGTGTTGAGCGAATCAAAGCATCCGAAGTGGAATTCGATCCAAGTTTAGGAAAAATTTGATTTGCCACGAATCCGAATTTTCTTGCACTTTGTGGTAAAGAATACATTTTTTCTAAAATGGTCGCTGAAAACTAAATAATTATACTTACCTCATCCACTTGATTGCAGAGAGGCCATCAGCTCTTGTCTTGATTGAAGAAAACACACCAAAGGACCTGCAGCATGCGTAAAAAAGAGGTCACCATCTGATCATGCTGGCCACAAGCGGTGACGGCACCATTGATGATGTCACCGGACGGCCAGCATGATCATGTGGTGATGTTTTCAAGCTCGCCGCAGGTCCTTTAGCAGGTTTTCTTCAATCAAGACGGGAACAGGGGCGGCAGGGTGGCTCAGTGGTTAGCACTAGTGCCTTGTAGCGCTGGGGTCCTGAATTTGAATCCGACCAACCACAACAATCTGCTTGGAGTTTGTGTGTTCTCCCTGCGTTTGTGTCGGTTTCCTTCATGTACTCAGATTTCCTCAAAAGACATACTGATAGGCACCTTAGATTGTGAACCCCACTGAGGACAGCGAGTGATGGTAATGTCTGTAAAGCGCTGCGGAATATGTCAACGCAAAGTGAGTAAAATAAATAAATTGCCGGGGCAGGGCTTAACAACTACAATGTTGGTAAGTATGGAATCGCACTGTTAGGCATAAATTACCATTAAATTACTCTTTGTCTGGTCAAAGCTCTGTTCACATGTGTCTTGAGATTCCCTCACAGACTCAGTAGTTTTTTGGACACCAGGGGCCAAGTGGGAACTGGCACTGGTAAAAAAAACCTTAAAAGTGGCCCCATGTTGTAGGCAAGTCGAAATTGACAGAAGACAGGACAACACAAGTAGACAGGGCCAATACAAGTAGCCAGTGACACGAGAAGCAGGCAGGGCCCGCAATACCCTAATGCAGCACAAAATACTGCCTTAGCAGAACCAAAAACCACAGTGCAGCACAAAATACTGCCGCTTTCGCCATGGTATTCAATCGTATCACCACCCTGAAGAGCTGAATTCAGGAGGGCATCTGCGGCCGCTGGCCGGGTGCATAAGTACCTGATGCTCTCAGCATTAATTAATGTTGAGAGCATCAGATCATCATGTACCTGGCTGGCGGCTGTAAGAAGGGCTCGCATAGTCCCCTAGGCATCGGCCCACCAGGAAATTCTTCTGTAGGGTCTATGACCAGTTTGCCCCTGGCGGACACCTCATCAGAGTTCGACAGACACTCATTATCAGTCAGTGGAGTCCACTGGGTGCTACTGGTGCCCATCATGCGACAGATCTGACAGAGTCTTACTTCTGCAGTGCTAGTAAAAAATACATGCAAAAACGCAAAAAACAAGCCCAATAAGCTTTTGTCACTTTGCACCCTTAGACAGCTGACTGTTGTTTCTTTTGCTTGATTTACATTTACTACTAGAACAAGTTATAGTTTAACTTTTCAAGCACTATTCGACCATACAGAAGAGGAAAATACTAGACCTGTGCCTTGTAATCGACCAGAAAACACTGCAATGTGTTTAAATTACATCAAAATGTTTACCGAGTAGTGTACAAACAATTAATTTGATTTCCCTCGACCTGTTCAACAACAGCTTAGCTAATCAACAGTCTCAACCACCTCCCGCCAGCATGACCCGTCTCACTTGATAATGCTGCTTCATAGAGATTCTCTGCTCCAGAACAAGTTGTACTTGGCTGCCCGCCAGAGGACTGAGTGATCCTTCTCCTGCGGGATTCCAGAGCTTCCACAAGCACAACAGGTCACTTTCCACTAATACGACATGAAAGAAAACATTTGGAAATCTCAGCAATGATGGTGCCTGGTGACCGATATATCTGTGCATTACAAATGTCTATTTACAGGGGCCTTGTAGTGGAGGCGATGCGGTCGCAGGAGACAAGTGAATGTTCATGACATTTCCTGTACACCACTGTGATCAATATCTCGACTTGCTTAGGGTCAGGCCCTGTCTGAGATGACGTTACTTTGCTGTATCATTTTGTCCTAACCCCTGCAGTGGGATTTGTAATGTAGAGCCACTCTGTCAGCCTTTTGCAATTGCTAATTATGATTGTAACACGGTTACCGTAAAATTGCATACATTTTTTAACTCTTCTGAGGAAGTGTTGACAGTAAAAAGGGCACTCTAGAAAAATAGTCAAGCAGTTCCTACAGTAAACACATTGCAACCTCAGTGTTCCCCTAAAGAAATTGGTGCTGAT
This sequence comes from Bufo gargarizans, assembly GCF_014858855.1. NCBI lineage: Eukaryota > Metazoa > Chordata > Amphibia > Anura > Bufonidae > Bufo > Bufo gargarizans. The sequence goes on from NC_058088.1 coordinate 86,317,345, forward strand.
GGTTACAATGTGAAGCACTGAAACTGCAGTGCAATTACGGTAGTCCTAAAATTTTACAACTCGCAGATGATGCCATAATGCTATGGAGCCTTAGCTTTATAGATGTGTAACTTTTTATTTTGTTCATGCAATTGGTGCAACTTGGAGCATTAAGTGGCTATAAACAAACAGTTAAAAGGGGTTTTCATGCTCCTGATGTTGATGATTTATCATTAGGATAGATCATTAATATCAATCGGCGAGGGTCCGGCACTCAGCACCCCCACTGATCAGCTGCCAGCAACAGAACTGGCTCTTGAATATAGCGCAAAGTGTTTCACTGTGCCGAGTAACTCCAGCTCAGCTCTCGATCAAATAAATGCAGTAATGGAGCTGTGCTTCCTGTTACGTTCAAAGTGCTGTCTCCAGGGGCTGCAGGGAACAGCTGATCAAGGAGGTGCAGGGTGTCGGCCCCCAATGATCGAATATTGATAACCTTTCCTGAGGCTAAGTCATTAATATAACAAAACCTGGAAAAAACTATTTTAACCAATTTGGACATAAACTCATTATGCTTTTGAAGGTACGTGAGGTGTTACAGCTAATGTAATAAGGTTGGGATATTAAAGAGTAAGTACTCTTAGTGATACCTTTGATTGTTGAGAGCCCAAGTACTAAGATCTGAAACAGTCTCTAGAAAGAAGAGTCAGAAGTAACATGCTGTGTCCTTCAGCCTAGACTGTATATACAGTCCTGATCAAAAGTTTAAGACCACTTGAAAAATGGCAAAAAATCATATTTAGCATGGCTGGATCTTAACAAGGTTCCAAGTAGAGCTTCAACATGCAACAAGAAGAAATGGGAGTGAGACAAAAAAAATTTGAGCATTAAATTTAATGAAAACAACAAATAAACTGAAACAGGCTGTTTTTCAGCTGATCAAAAGTTTAGGACCACATGCCTTTAAAAGGCCAAATCTGTGCAAAGATGTGAATTTATTGTCATTTTCTGTCAGGTAGTCACACGTTGCGATGGCAAAGAAAAAAAACCTCTCCCTTTTTGAACGTGGTCGGGTTGTTGAACTGCATAAGCAGGGTCTCTCACAGCGCGCCATCGCTGCTGAGGTGGTATGCAGTAAGACAGTCATTTGGAATTTCTTAAATTCTTAAATGATCCTGAGGGTTATGGAACAAAAAAGTCAAGTGGAAGACCCAAAAAAATTTAATCAGCACTGAGCCGGAGGATCCAATTGGCTGTACGTCAAGACACTGGACGATCCTCGACCCAAATTAGGGCCCTTACTGGTGCTGACTGCAGCCCCATAACCATCAGACAGCATCTGAGACTGAAGGGCTTCAAAAACAAAAAGTCTTCAAAGACCTCGTCTCCTTGAACGCCACAGAACTGCTCGTTTGGACTTTGCAAGAGAGCACCAAACGTGGTACATTCAAAGGTGGAAGAAAGTTTTATTCTCTAATGAGAAAAAATTTAACCTTGATGGTCCTGATGGTTTTCAACGTTACTGGCATGACAAGCAGATCCCACCTGAGATGTTTTCTACGTGCCACAGTGGAGGGGGCGCCATAATGGTCTGGAATTCTTTTTCCTTCAGTGGAACAATGGAGCTTCAGGAAGTGCAGGGGCGTCAAACGGCCGCTGGCTATGTCCAGATGTTGCAGAGACCATTCCTCATGACTGAGGGCCCTCGTCTGTGTGGTAACGACTGGGTTTTTCAACAGGACAACGCTACAGTACACAATGCCCGCAGGACAAGGGACTTCTTCCAGAAGAATAACATCACTCTTTTGGCCCATCCTGCGCCTTCCCCTGATCTAAATCCAATTGAGAACCTTTGGGGATGGATGGCAAGGGAAATTTACAAAAATGGACAACAGTTCCAGACAGTAGATGGCCTTCGTGCAGCCATCTACCACTTGGAGAAATGTTCCCACTCACCTCATGGAAACGCTTACATCAAGCATGCCGAAACAAATTTTTGAAGTGATAAACAATAACGGCAGAGCTACTCATTACTGAGTTCGTGTTTGGAAGTTAGATTTCTGTTTTGGGGGGGGTTAATTATTTTTTTTTGGGAGGTGTGGTCCTAAACTTTTAATCAGCTGAAAAACTGCCTGTTTCAGTTTATTCATTGTTTTATTAAATTGAATGCTCAAAAAATGTTTTGTCTCACTCCCATTTCTTCTTGTTGGATGTTGAAGCTCTACTTGGAACCTTGTTAAGATCCAGCCATGCTAAATATATTTTTTTGCCATTTTTCAAGTGGTCTTAAACTTTTGATCAGGACTGTACATCTGTACACATTCTACTTGGATGTCTATCAGTGTCGGACTGGGGTGCCAAAGGCCCACCAGTAGAAGTGACACTAGAGGCCCACCCTATAGTTTCATGCAAATATTTACACTTAAGGGGGGTTTCCAATTTGCATCAACATCCTTTAAAATAATCCTTTATATAGGAAGCTGTAGTGTAGCATGCATGACCACTGGCGGAGAGAACAGAGTATTGGTGCTGGATCAAATAGTGATCAAGATGGTGAGTTGTTGTTGTTTTTTTAACAGCATCCCTGTAGTTTGGCCTCAAAAATTTTAACTTAGGTACCCCTTCAAGCTCAGTACTTAGATACCATAACAATACCAAGTTCTGTACTTGAACCAAGCTGTGCGTATAGATACAGTAACAGAACCCAGCTGCGTACATAGACACAATAACAGAACCAAGCTACATGCATAGATACAGTAACAGAACCAAGCTGCATGCATAGATACAGTAACAGAACCAAGCTGTGCGCATAGATAAAGTAACAGAACCAAGCTGCGTGTATAGATACAGTAACAGAACCAAGCTGTGTGTATAGATACAGTAACAGAACCACGCTTTGTGCATAGATGCAGTAATAGAACCAAGCTGCGTGCATAGATACAGTAACCGAACCAAGCTCTGTGCATAGATACAGTAACAGAACCAAGCTGTGTGTATAGATACAGTAACAGAACCAAGCTCTGTGCATAGATACAGTAACAGAACCAAGCTGTGTGTATAGATACAGTAACAGAACCAAGCTCTGTGCATAGATACAGTAACAGAACCAAAGCTGCGTGCATAGATACAGTAACAGAACCAAGCTCTGTGCATAGATACAATAACAGAACCAAGCTGCGTGTATAGATACAGTAACAGAACTAAGCTGTGTGTATAGATACAGTAACAGAACCAAGCTCTGTGCATAGATACAGTTACAGAACCAAGCTACGTGTATAGATACAGTAATAGAACTAAGCTGTGTGTATAGATACAGTAACAGAACCAAGCTGTGTGTATAGATACAGTAACAGAACTAAGCTGTGTGTATAGATACAGTAACAGAACCAAGCTCTGTGCATAGATACAGTAACAGAACCAAGCTGCGTGCATAGATACAGTAACAGAACCAAGCTGTGTGTATAGATACAGTAACAGAACCAAGCTCTGTGCATAGATACAGTAACAGAACCAGGCTCTGTGCATAGATACAATAACAGAACCAAGCTGCGTGTATAGATACAGTAACAGAACCAAGCTGCGTGTATAGATACAGTAACAGAACCAAGCTGCATGCATAGATACAGTAACAGGACTAAGCTGTGTGCATAGATACAGTAACAGAACCAAGCTGCGTGCATAGATACAGTAACAGAACTAAGCTGTGTGCATAGATACAGTAACAGAACCAAGCTGCGTGCATAGATACAGTAATAGAACTAAGCTGTGTGTATAGATACAGTAACAGAACCAAGCTGCGTGCATAGATACAGTAATAGAACTAAGCTGTGTGTATAGATACATTACCAGAACCAAGTTGTGTGCATAGATACAGTAACAGAACCAAGTTGTGTGCATAGATACAGTAACAGAACCAAGCTGTGTGCATAGATACAGTACCAGAACCAAGCTACGTGTATAGATACAGTAACAGAACCAAGCTGCGTACATAGACACAGTACCAGAACCAAGCTGTGTACATAGATTATAGTAACAGAACTCTGTTACACGCATACTTATACATATGCTGGCACTCTTTTACAGGCACACTTCTACACATGCCGGCGCTCTTTAAGGCTACTTTCACACTTGCGTTAGGAGCGGATCCGTCTGGTGTCTGCACAGACGGATCCGCTCCTATAATGCAAACGCTTGCATCCGTTCAGAACGGATCCGTTTGCATAACTGTTTATTTCAGATCTGATTTTTCACTTCGGAAAACTCAGATCCGACAGTATATTCTAAACACAGAAGCGTTCCCATGGTGATGGGGACGCTTCAAGATAGAATATACTGTGAACTGTGTACATGACTGCCCCCTGCTGCCTGGCCGGCCAGTGCGGATTCCAAGTATTGTGACCAGTGCGGCCACCCCTCTCCCCCCCCTAATTAAAATCACCCCCCCATCATTGGTGGCAGCGGAGAGTACCGATCGGAGTCCCAGTTTAAATCGCTGGGGTTCCGATCGGTTACCATGGCAGCCAAGACGCTATTGCAGTCTTGGCTGCCATGGTTACTTGGCAATAAATACAAGCATTATACTTACCTGAAGAGCTGCGATGTCTGTGTCCGGCCGGGAGCTCCTCCTACTGGTAAGTGAAAGGTCTGTGCGGCGCATTGCCTATAGCACAGACCTGTCACTTACCAGTAGGAGGAGCTCCCGGCCGGTCACAGACATCGCAGCTCTTCAGGTAAGTATAATGCTAAAGTAACCATGGCAGCCAAGACTGCAATAGCGTCTTGGTTGCCATGGTAACCGATCGGAGCCCAGCGATTTAAACTGGGACTCCGATCGGTACTCTCCGCTGCCACCAATGATGGGGGGGGGATTTTTATTAGGGGGGGGGAGAGGGGAGGCCGCACTGGTCATAATACTTGGAATCCGCGCTGGCCACCAATAAATATAGAGGGAGGGGGAGGCCGCACTGGTCATATTTAATACTGGGGAGGGAGGGAGGGGGAGGCCGCACTGGTCATATTTAATACTGGGAATCCGCACTGGCCACCAATGAATATAGAGGGAGGGGGGCCGCACTGGCTACAATTAATACTGGGGAGGGAGGGGGGCCGCACTGGCCACCAATAAGTTAATTACAGGAGGAGGGGGGTCTGCCCCCTGCTGCCTGGCAGCATCTGCCAGGCAGCAGGGGGCAGTCATGTACACAGTTCTCAGTATATTCTAACATGAAGCGTCCCCATCACCATGGGAATGCCTCTGTGTTAGAATATACTGTCGGATCTGAGTTTTACGATATAGCTCAAATCCGATGGTATATTCTAACATAGAGGCGTTCCCATGGTGATGGGGACGCTTCAAGTTAAAATATACCATCAGATCGGAGAAAACTCCGATCTGATGGTATATTAATAGGGACTCCTGACTTTACATTGAAAGTCAATGGGGACGGATCCGTTTGAAATTGCACCATATTGTGTCAATGTCAAACGGATCCGTCCCCATTGACTTGCATTGTAAGTCTGGACGGATCCGTTTGGCTCCGCACGGCCAGGCGGACACGAAAACGCTGCAAGCTGCCACATGATCTAATTTACATAAAATCGTGTCAAAATGCCCTGTTTTTGCTGCAATTTTATGAAAATCAGATCATGTGGAAATAGCCTTACCGACCAGGAGTGCTGATTACACAAAAACTTGTCAGTTCCCAGGAGTCAGCACTGGTATGGAGCCCTCCTTCTCATTTAGGATGAATTGCAGGCAGCATGCATCCGACTATGTACAGGGGGCAGAGCTTATCGCAGACAGCTTCAAAGCAAGGAAGCTCGCTAGCTGGTTTGGGGGCCCACCGAGGATTTCCCTGGCTCCCCGGTGGGCCAGTCTGAACCTGGTCTCTATGGGGAGCTGAAAAAGCTGAACAGAGATGATCATCATTTCATAAACAAGTAACTGGAAAATTATATATATATATATATATATATATATATATATCACCTGTAGACTTCTAGCTTGATATCTCTATTAAAATGTATAAAATTCCAGATGAACAAGCAACAATGTGCATTTTCAGTGGTAGCACATTTATAGACCAGCGTCTTCATCCCATTATATACTTGCATTTCCCTGCTTGGAAACTCTTGTCAGGCTATCGCTATGTGCTACATTTGTAATAATAATCTGCAGAGGGGACATTTCTGGAAATCGTTATTCAGTTGCTCCAGACATACAGATTATGAAAGCTTGTTATCAGGTGGAATGTTTTCATCAACTGTAAAGCACATAATAAAAGAACCTCGGGCACCACAGATGAAAAACAAGAGTGACATCTTAAACAAACAAAACGTGTTGTTTTGAACTAGTCAAATTATCTACAGTCCAAGCTCAATGAACCCAGAGGAAAAACTCTGCACATTATGAAATACTTCAAAGAAACATGCCACAAAATAAAGTGCAACCAACTGATACATCCGATCAGACACTACCAGTTTCTGCTGCCATCACTAGTTATAGAGACTAATATTAGAAAAAATTAACTAAGTCTGGTGATATAGAATTATTATTATGCTGCAAGTTATTCTTCTTTTACCTTTGCACCACTGAACTAAATGAAAGTTTTCCATGTAGCTAATATCTTACAGTATTTCTAAATTTTTCTTTTGGGTATCGATGAAGGGATCATTAGGCCTCTTTCACACAAGCGACGTTTCCATCCAGATGTGATGCACATTGTGAACATCAGGACTGATTCCTGACCCATTCATCTCAATGGGTCTGTGCACATGACATGAGCATTGTTTATCATTGATCATTTCTGTGGTCAGGAAAAATCACAGCATGTTCTATATTGTGTGTTTTCGCTCAGCTCTGGCCCAATAGAAGTCAATGGGGCTGCGTGAAAAATAGAAGGCATCCATATGCAATGGGTTTTTCACTGATGGTTGCTACGAAATGTAGAGTGCCATTCTTCAGTTTTTCTTCATGCGCGTGAAAAACGCATCAAAAGCTGGAAAAAACGCAGACGCAAACGCAATCACAGACAAATCTGATTAATGGGGTTGTACCATCTCAGACATTATGTCATTCACCATACAAGATGTAACATAGTACATAAGGCCGAAAAAAGACATTTGTCCATCCAGTTCGGCCTGTCATCCTGCAAGTTGATGCAGAGGAAGGCAAAAAAAACTGTGAGGTAGAAGCCAATTTTCCCCACTTTAGGGGAATAAAAAATTCCTTCCCGACTCCAATCAGGCAATCAGAATAACTCCCTGGATCAACGATCCCTCTCTAGTAGCTATATCGTGTAATATTATTACACTCTAGAAATACATCCAGGCCCCTCTTGAATTCCTTTATTGTACTCACCATCACCACCTCCTCAGACAGAGAGTTCCATAGTCTCACTGCTCTTACCGTAAAGAATCCTCTTCTATGTTTGTGTACAAACCTTCTTTCCTCTAGACGCAGAGGATGTCCCCCTCGCCACAGTCACAGTCTGAGCATTCTCATTTTATATACAAACCTTTTATGTGGTACAGTGTCAAATGCTTTGGAGAAGTCCAGATACACGACATCCATTGATTCGCCGCTGTCAAGTCTAGAACTTACCTCCTCATAGAAACTGATTAAATTAGTTTGGCATGACCGATCCCTCACGAAGCCATGCTGATATGGCGTTATTTGCTTATTTCTGTTAAGATGCTCTAACATAGCATCCCTCAGAAAACCTTCAAACAGTTTACCCACAACAGATGTTAAACTTACCGGCCTGTAGTTTCCAGGCTCTGTTTTTGGACCCTTTTTGAATATTGTCACCACAATTGCCATGCGCCAATCCTGTGGGACATTCCCTGTCAGTATAGAATCTGCAAATATCAGAAATAAGGGTCTGGCTATGACATTACTTAATTCTCTTAGGATACGGGGGTGTATGCCATCCGGTCCTGGCGATTTGTCTATTTTAATCTTTTTAAGTCGCTGTCGTACTTCTTCCTGGGTCAGATAGGACACTTTTAATGGGGAATTTATTTCAACATTCAGCATTTCATCTGACATTTTTTTTTCCTCAGTGAATACATTGAAGAAAAAAATATTTAACAGCTTTGCTTTCTCCTCGTCGCTCTCTGCAACTCCACCCTCATTACTCTTTAAAGGGCCAACACCTGCAGATTTATACTTTTTAACATTTATATAATTGAAGAACATTTTAGGGTTAGTTTTACTCTCTTTGGCAATTAATCTCTCGGTCTCTAGTTTGGCCGCTTTTATTTGTTTTTTACATGTTCTATTTTTTTCCTTATAGTTTTTCAGTGCTTCCGTGCTACCCTCCTGTTTTAGTGTTTTATATGCTTTTTTTTTTTCATTTATTGCTTTCTTTACAGTTCTGTTTATCCACATTGGTTTATTTTTGTTCCTTAACCTTTTATTCCCATATGGTATGTACCTCTCACAATGAGATTTTAGGATGCTTTTAAAGATATCCCATTTTGTGGCTGTATTTTTATTTGTGAGGACTTTATCCCATTTAGTTAGGCCTATGGCCTCTCTTAGTTGTCTAAATTTAGCTTTTTTGAAGTTTGGTATTTTTGTTCCTCCCTGTAGAAACACTCTTTTGAATGATAATTGGAAGGTTATTACTTCATGGTCACTATTTCCCAGGTGTCCCCCAAACTGCACGTCTCTTGTTCTGTCAGGTCTATTGGTTAATACTAAGTCCAGTATGGCCGTCCCTCTAGTCGGGTCCTGAACCAGTTGGGAGAGGTAATTGTCTTTGGTTATTGCCAAGAACCTGTTTCCTTTATGAGATATACAAGTTTCAGTTTCCTAGTCTATATCTGGGTAGTTGAAGTCCCCCATAATAACCACCTCATTATGATTTGCCGCCTTGTCTATCTCATTTAGTAGTAGATTTTCTGTGGACTCTGGTATATTAGGTGGTTTATAGTAAACTCCTATTAGTAATTTATTATTGTTTTTAGCTCCATGTATCTCTACCCACAGTGACTCCAAGTTTATGTCCCTCACTTATATCTTCACGGAGTGTGGGCTTTAGACAGGACTTTACATAAAGGCAGACCCCTCCCCCTCTCCGGTTTTGACGATCCTTTCTAAACAGACTGTAACCCTGTACATTAACTGCCCAGCCATAGCTATCATCCAGTCATGTCTCAGTTATTCCCACTATGTCATAGTCCTCCTCACACATCACTAATTCCAGTTCACCAATTTTATTAGTCAGGCTTCTGGCATTAGTATACATACATTTGAGAGGTTTATGTATATTTTTTACCCTACACCTTTCCTTCTGAACTGTTCTAGTCCCTCCTTCCATTCCTCCCCCAGTCCCACTACCTTGCCCCCGGTCTCTATCTGCACTATCTTCCCCTCCTATAATGTAATTTCCCTCCCCCTAGTTTAAACACTCCTCCAACCTTCTAGCCATCTTTCTCCCGAGCACAGCTGCCCCTTCCCCATTGAGGTGCAGCCCGTCCCTACGATAGAGCCTGTAGCTGACAGAGAAGTCGGCCCAGTTCTCCAGGAACCCAAACCCCCTCCTTCCTACACCAGTTCTTGAGCCACTTGTTAATCTCCCTAATCTCCCGCTGCCTTTCTTGTGTGGCCCGTGGTACAGGTAGTATTTTGGAAAATACTACCTTTGAGGTCCTTGCCCTAAGCTTTTGACCTAAATACCTGAAATCATTTTTAATGACTCTCCACCTACCCCTAACTTTGTCATTGGTTCCGATATGGACCATGACCGTTGGATCTTCTCCAGCCCCTCCCAGTAATCTGTCAACCCGATCCGCGATGTGTCGAAATCTAGTGCCAGGAAGAGAACACACCATTCGGCGATCACAGTCTTTGTGACAGATTTCCCTATCTGTTCCACTAATAATTGAGTCTCCCACTACCAGCACCTGTCTGGCCTGCCCTGCTCTCCTGGTCCCCTGCTTACCAGAGCTGACATTCCCCTGACTGGCAGAGGAAGTGTCCGGCTGCGGCAGTGCCGTCCCTGGACTGACATCCCCCTCATCTGCCAAACGTGCAAACTTGTTGGGGTGTGTCAGATCAGGGCTAGCCTCCCTGGCCCTCTTCCCTCTACCCCACTTTCTAACTGTTACCCAGCTAGCTACCTCACTTTCCTCAGCCTCCTCTCTGTCACCCTCCCCCTCATCTACCCCAAAGAGTGCTTGCTCGGTGAGAAGCAAACTCTTTATGTACATACTTTTTTTTATATTTTAATAGTTTGGACATTTTGGGGAGCGGCAATGCTAATGAATTTTTTGTTTATTTTTACTTTTAAGGGGGTGATTAGAAGTTTTATATTTTTGATATGTTTAAAAACTTTTTTTGTACTTTTGTTACACTTTCACTTATTTTAAGTCTCCCAAGGGAAAGTTAACATGCGATCGTCTTCTCCCATAGACATTTAACATTGTAGTCTATGGGAAATTCACTATGGGCTCATTTATGATCTGAAGTATGCCACTTTTTGGCATACATTTGTCACAGATTCGGTTGCAAAGGAGCTCACACTCCACTACTTTTATTGTAAAAGATCCTACACAAATTAAGCCTACAGGGATCATTGCACGTTGCAGTTTTATCACAGTTTTTGCAGCGATTCACAACAAAGACGTAAAAACGTGAAGAGCATGTTTTTTTCATTAAAATTTAGCTCCCAGTGTTTGCGCCCAATCACAGGCAACCAACAAATTTCTACCCCTCATGCCAGCCCTGGGTACATGAATGCAAAGAACAGGTACCCAGGTCTACATCTTTATGTCTATAGCAGGAGCAGGTCAATTTAATATGTTACTATAAAGGACCATAACAATATATGGACTACTGGTAATTGAATTGTGTACTGTATTGGATGCCAATATTTAGGCACCACACCATGGTCTATGATTTACATGGCTTGTGATGCAGCCTATACTTATTATGTATTTGGCTTACCAATTTGTACCCAAACTAGCAAGGAAGACCTGTCACCTGCTATGATAGTGAATTCCAAAATGCATCAGCGATCCCTGCTATCGCCACTTGATTGATAAATGATTAAAATGATGACCAATAATATATTCCTGTTTAATCATTACCGAGAAGTCACACTTTTATGTATGTGCGCTCCATGTCTGCGGCATTTTGACAGTATATGGGCTGCCTTAAAGGGGTTTTAAAATTTGAACCCCAGCCAGCAGCGCCTATGCTCACCTGCTGTCAACCTTTTACGATCTGTAGCTCTTGGGTTGTCTTTGCTGGTCTTCCAGTCCTCTTCTATCAACTTTGGCACCAACTGGGTCAAATATGCCACTGCAGCCAATAACTGACTTCAGCAGTGATGTGTCCTCAAGCTTCATGTGACCCAGCAGTGATGTGCTGCGGGTAGACATGTCACTGCTGGGGCCAGTCAGTGGCTGCAGTGGGTGGCACATTTGACTGGAAGTCCATTGAAGAGAGCCCAGGAGCAAAAAGATAGGCAGTGATGCAAGTGAGTATGGATTTCACTACAGTTAATGCTGGCAGGGGGGCAAATTTAAAAAAAGTATGGACAACTCCTTTAATCGTCTAAAGTATCTGCAGGGCACTGGAAGGGAATCTGGAATTCTCTTTAGAGTTATCTGTGAATGGAAGTATGATTGGGATAAACATGTCCTTTCATCAAGGTGTGCTCATTATCTAAGTGAAGAGTCTGAAACACCTCTTCCACTGGTGACTCATCCTGGTTTTTGCTAACAAATAGAAAATAGCGTGTCCCTGTAAAGAAGCATTGATATTAATCATCCCATTTAAGAGAGGTTACACGTCTGGAAAAAATGAATCACCATTTGTTCTATCTGATATTCCAATTGAATATCTATCCCAGGAGTGCAAGTACTGACAAAGTCATAGACTGATCTCCACAAGGCCTGCTCTGCAAATAAAATCGTATTGAAAGAGACCAGGCAGGGAATGGATAGTCGGAGTTTATCAATGAATGTGATATTGTTCTTGAGATCCTTTTGTTCCAGCAATGTGTCAGAGTGAAGATGAAACACTGCAGATGATTTTTATTTTCTTATCACTGGCACAAAAATTCATTTTACAGTAACATGGTAAAAATGTCCAAGCAACGGCACAACAGCAAGGCATCCATGATATTGAAAAACCTAAGACTAATGAGGCTAAACAGGAACTTACGGCCTGTTTGATTTCCAAGGTCAACTGTTCGGATGCTGACAGGGTCCCCGCTGTTCTCCACTTCCAGCTCCCAGCTCATCACGCAGAAAATGCCCACTGAGGCAATCACTGACTGAGGTGGATCACTGCAGTGACTAAGAGGACATTTCCAGGTATTTTTCCTGCATGTTGAGATGGGAGCAATGGGTAGAGGATAGAGGAATCCAGGTAGCAATGGGTGGAGGATCGGGGATATATAATTTTTTAATACTTTTAAGTAATCTGCTACAACCAATTTTTACGCAACTGGAAAACCCCTTTAATAATAGATATGGATGCCATGATTACTGAATGACAAAAAAACATTTACTACAAACATCTGCCACTCATGAAACTTGTTTAGCAATCACTACACATTTGTATTCCCATTTTGCATATTTGAAGGGGTTGTCCCACAAAAAACATTTACATTTATCAAACCAGTACCTGGATCAGGATATTTTTGTAATTGCATTTAATTAACAATTTAGTATACAGTCAGGTCCATAAATATTGGGACATCAACACAATTCTATCATTTTTGGCTCTATACACCACCACAATGGATTTGACATGAAACGAACAAGATGTGCTTTATCTGCAGACTGTCAGCATTAAATTGAGCGTATTTACATCCAAATCAGGTGAACGGTGTTAGAATTACATCAATTTGCATATGTGCTTCCCACTTGTTAAGAGGCCAAAAGTAATGGGACAATTGGCTTCCCAGCTGTTCCATGGCCAGGTGTGTGTTATTCCCTCATTATCCCAATTACAGTGGTAGATAAAAGGTCCAGAGTTCATTTCAAGTGTGCTATTTGCAATTTTAATATGTTGCTGTCAAGATGAGATCCAAAGTGAAGCAAGCCATCATTAGGCTGAAAACACAAAACAAACCCATCAGAGAGATAGCAAAAACATTAGAGGTGGCCAAAACAACTGTTAGGAACATTCTTAAAAAGAAGGAACGCACCGGTGAGCTCAGCAACACCAAAAGACCCGGAAGACCACAGAACAACACTACGACTGTGGTGGATGACCGAAGAATTATTTCCCTGGTGAAGAAAACACCCTTCACAACAGTTGGCCAGATCAAGAACACTCTCCAGGAGGTAGGTGTATGTGTGTCAAAGTCAACAATCAAGAGAAGACTTCACCAGAGTGAATACAAAGGGTTCACCACAAGATGTAAACCATTGGTGAGCCTCAAAAACAGGAAGGCCAGATTAGAGTTTGCCAAACGACATCTAAAAATGCCTTCACAGTTCTGGAACAACTACCTATGGACAGATGAGACCAAGATCAACTTGTGCCAGAGTGATGGGAAGAGAAGAGTATGGAGAAGGAAAGGAACTGCTCATGATCCTAAGCATACCACCTCATCACTGAAGCATGGTGGTGGTAGTGTCATGGCGTGGGCATGAATGGCTGCCAATGGAACTGGTTCTCTTGTATTTATTGATGATGTGACTGCTGACAAAAGCAGCAGGATGAATTATGAAGTATTTCAGGCAATATTATCTGCTCATATTCAGCCAAATGCTTCAGAACTCATTGGACGGCACTTCACAGTGCAGATGGACAATGACCCAAAGCATACTGCAAAAGCAACCCAAGAGTTTTTTTAAGGGAAAGAAGTGGAATGTTATGCAATGGCCAAGTCAATCACCTGACCTGAATCCGATTGAGCATGCATTTCACTTGCTGAAGACAAAACTGAAGGGAAAATGCCCCAAGAACAAGCAGGAACTGAAGAGAGTTGCAGTAGAGGCCTAGCAGAGCATCACCAGGGATGAAACCCAGCGTCTGGTGATGTCTATGCGTTCCAGACTTCAGACTGTAATTGACGTTGCAACCAAGTATTATAAAGTGAAAGTTTGATTTATGATTATTATTATGTCCCATTACTTTTGGTCCCTTAACAAGTGGGAGGCACATATGCAAACTGTTGTAATTCCTACACCAGTCACCTCATTTGGATGTAAATACCCTCAAATTAAATCTGACAGTCTGCAGTTAAAGCACATCTTGTTTGTTTCATTTCAAATCCATTGTGGTGGTGTATAGAGCCAAAAATGTTAGAATTATGTCGTTGTCCCAATATTTATGAACCTGACTGTAGCTACTGATTTTATTCAATAAAATGTACTGTGCCACCTGGTGTTTGTTTTTTCTTTATTTCTATGTCCACCTCACTGAGTTCCATTCTTCAACTGCTACAACCCCTATTTACTGTTAGAAGCTGTGACAGTTGCAGAGAGAAAGCTGCAGCAGGGCACACACCTCCAGGGAAAGGACACAACCCCTGAGTTGCAAGCTTGAAATAAATGTAGCTGTTATGCTGACGGCCTGAGTCTGCTGCTCCGATCACCATGTGTCAGTCTGTCCTGTATGTATATATGAATAGGAGTTTAGGTTATTCTGTCTCTACTTTGTTCAGGACCGCAGGGGTTAGACCCTTCTCTACTTGCTGTCCAGATGCTGACTAATGGACTCGTTTACTACCCTATATGCTGGGCTCCTTGTTCCACTGATTGCCTGATATACATGTCCAGTCTGTTAAACTTTGCTGAAAGAGCTACAACTTTTTTGTTCCTGTGTACCAACTGCTGCTGGATTCTTGGACTTTGACTCTTGCTTCTTGACTTGACCTCCGCCTAAATCTTTTCTGTACAGTATTGCCTGGTTCCCTGGTGCCTTGCATTTGTGGACAGCAGCTGACAGCAGCTGACCACTTCTGGTGGCGGATCCACATCCACAACTGTAACACTATCAGAGCAATTAGAGCAATGAATGGAAGGATCTCTGGATCCATGTTAGGTACAGGACTGGTTCTAGCTTTGTTAGAGATTGCCTTGTACTATCTGATGTCTGATTTTATATTTTTTAATTAATCATGGGATAACCCTTTATCCCACTAAACGGTTTTGCCCAAGCTCTATCGGCTTTGGTAAAACGACCTAACAGTTCGAAAACAGGCAAGCTAAACTTTAAAACAAGACTGGGATCCTAGCATTATCTCCTCTACATCAGAAGATATAGCCTTTAGAAATCAGATCAGAAGTGATAGCAGCTGAAAGCAAAAGCAAGCTTCATCTGCTTTCACTCCAAATCAGATTTCTAAAGGCTATAGTTCCCTACTTATAGCAGCTAATGCTTTATACCTGGTCCCATTTTAAACTTAGATAGTCAGCTTTTAAACAAGAGCAGCTCTACACAGCCCAATATATGAAGGTTTAAGGGTACTTTCACGCTAGCTTTATTCTTTTCTGGCATTGAGTTCCGTCACAGCAGCTCAATATAGGAAGAAAACTGATCAGTTTTATCCCC
Source organism: Bufo gargarizans (assembly GCF_014858855.1). Classification (NCBI taxonomy): domain Eukaryota; kingdom Metazoa; phylum Chordata; class Amphibia; order Anura; family Bufonidae; genus Bufo; species Bufo gargarizans. The sequence continues at coordinate 86,332,850 of NC_058088.1, forward strand.
ATGCATTCTGAAAGGAGAGAAAGCCGTTCAGGATGCATCAGGATGTCTTCAGTTCAGTCTTTTTGACTTTTCAGGACGGAGATAATACCACAGCATGCTGCGGTTTTTTCTCTGTCCAAAATTCCAGAACACTTGCCGAAATGCCACATCTGGCATTTTTCCCATTGACATGCATTAATGCCGGAACTGGCACCTGGCTGGAGGAAATCTGCTAAAACTGCTTTCTGTAGGGGTTTGCAGATGTCCATTGTAGCTGGCCAGCTAATACCTGTCCTAGGTTGCTAATATAGCTTGTGTTTTTATACAGCTAGACCTGCCAATAATCTTAATACAGTTGCTATGTTTGTGTGTTAAAGACAAAAGCAGAGTTATTTACAGTGACTTCATGTTTGGATGTCATGTAATAGTTATATTTTGTGTTCACAGAAGCAGAAAAGATAGTATGCCTTTAAGATTCATTACATAATGTAAGGTAGGCTCAATGACACAGCAGACACAACATAAAGCATAGAGTTAAACTGTTGTTGCTAAGCAGGAGTCTTGACCAATCTTAGCTAGCCTCACACAGCCCAAGAGTTTTGACCAATTACAACCAGCCTCACACACAGCTTGTGTGGGAAATTCCCCTGGCAGGAGCTGCTGGAATCATTATTCACCAGAGAGAGGAGCTGAACAGACACACACTCCACTAAGAGCTGTGTTTTATGGAAGCAGAGCGGCCAAAATAGGTATTTAAAACAGTTATATAATGTTCCTATTGTTAATAGAACTGTATACGGAACTGGTTATATGTATGTTTACTTACAGTTCCACCAATTGCAAACTACAAAGTTCACAATCCAAATTCAAATTCCATATTGCAATCAAAATTGCATATAACCATACCAGATCATACTTAACCAATCTGCAAATAGTTATGCATATTGCAAATTGCGTCCAAATTCAGCAAGTGAACTATTAGTTAGACCTCAGATATACCTCTCAGAGAGATCATAAAGTGCTTAAATAAGTTAAAGTGAGAGTACAGATACTCAAGAGAGAAATATATCCATTTTATGTTGAATGACAAGATTGAACCACTATCTTATGCATGCCGCCATTTTATGATACTTTATTCAACATGTGTTATGTACATGGAATATCTGCTGCGGAGGCGGCAGTGTTATATATGAAGAAAAGTTGAAGTTAATAAAGAAGTTATTTCAAGCATTTGGTGTGCTCTTTAAACCTACTCTTTCCATAGAACGGCGCTAGAGGAATTACAGAGTAATAGACAGCCTGGTTAGACTAACAGTCAGAGATATTAGAATTCTTCTAATGCCACAGCACAAAATGATCTTAATAGTGCTGCGCCTGCCACAGTGGAACTATTGCCCTCAGAGAGCGAAGTGATAGCGCTCCTCAACTTGCACAATAAAGAGCACATTAGAGCAGCGGAGAGGCAGCATATACCGCCGCGCGTAGAATGTGTGCATTAGTCAATCTGCAGCCGACTCTTAAAGTTGCAGAACGGCAAAGGCAAAATAGTCAGAGAAAGAGCGCCAACCCTCCTGCGATCCCTAGAGAGAGAAAGAGATGCATGGTTAGAGGCCAAAGTCCAGAGCTAGAGTGCCCGCACCGCTATTCCTGAAGAGGCCACTTACTGCAGCCAGCTAGTTTCCTGCCACTAGCCCCAAAGCCTGCAACAGCGTATCCAAGCCAGAGCATCGCAAGTCTGCACAGATCATCGCAAGTCATCACAGAGCATCGCAAGTGATCGCAAGTCAGCACAGAGCATTGCATCATCAAGAAAAGACATGTCTCCTTTAAGACAGACATTTGTTAATTTCGTGTTCAGGAATAAAAGACAAAGGACAGTTTGTAATACACGGACTCTGTTGCATTTAAAGTGAAAATTATTCATTTCTGCATTTTGTCAGTATTGCATTTAAAGTGAAAGTCATTTATTTCTGCATTTGTCAGTATTGCATTTAAAGTGAAAGGCATCTTATTATTTGTATTGATTGTTATAGCATTTAAAGTAAAATTTCTGAGCCTAGTATTACAATGCAACTGTTAGAGGATACAAAGATAGATAGGGTAGAAGGTGAAAAGCAAGAGAACCTGTCTGAGTTAGAAGAGTCTAATGCAGCACTAATCTTGCCTCAAACAAATCTAGCCCAAACAAATGAACTAAGACGTTCATTACGTGTCAGAAAACCGACCCCAAAAATGCTGGAAATTTTGGAGCAAGAAGCAGCACTGAAAGAGAAAAAGTTTGCCCGGATGTATGATAGGTGGACATCATACATTAAAGACATTCGTAGAAAGCTAAAGCAAGAAAGTATAAAAAGGAACTTGAGTGACATGGTTGAGATAGTAGAAGAATCTGAATCAGAGTTTATGGCAGCATATGTCAACCTGCGGTCATCTACGACACCTTCCCAGGATATTGTAAGGAACATGGACACATGTACTGCGGTCACTAAATATTTAGTAAAGCTTATGAGAGAACTTTCATTTGCAGCAAACTATGATGAAGTTAAAGCAAGAAAGAGAATGAACGAGCTTCTTAAGAGAGACTATGCTAGGTCCTTAGGGGGAACCACAATCTCAAGTGTGACTTCCTTCGCTAGCAGAAGTGCCACCCACATATCAGAGTCCTCAAGTACTTTAGCCAAAAGAAAGGAATTAGCTTAACAACTTGCTGTCAAGAGAGCAGAAATTTAAATGGAAGCTGCCATCGAGGCACAGCACTGTCAAATGGCAGCACAGCGCCATCAAACGGAAGCTGAAATGGGGGCACAGCACCAACAGATGGAAAGTCTGGAAAGGCAGAAATAAGTTAATATCATAGAAGCAGATCAGAGTAGTCATAGATTCAAATATATACTAAGTGAAGAGGCAGACTCCTACTTTCCTACATACTCCCAGGATAATGGAAGGAAATCTCCAGCACTTAGTGAGGAAATAAGTCATTATCCTTCTATCCCTGCTCAGAAAAACACCGAGAGGTCTAGTCCAGTGTCAGGAAAAAGGTGTGTGAATATACCCTCTATCTCTACCAGAAAAGATGAAGAAAGAGACTCACCTAATTCAGAACTAGATGTCACGGCAATGCTCAGGAGAGTGTTACAACCATTGTCCCAGCAAGACAACAGAGAACAGTGCTAGGTAGACTTCCCGTTCTGGAACCTACTGTATTTTAAGGAGACGTACTGAAGTTCATAGAATGGAAGGTAAGCTTTGAAATGATCATTGAGCATCATTGCTTCAGTCCAGTTGACAAGTTAATCTACCTTCAGAGATATGTTGGTGGAGAAGCCAAGGAGGTTCTTGAATGTAAATTCTATAGAAAAGACGAAGAAGCCTACAAGCAAGCTTGGGAAAAATTTAATGCAAGGTCATCCTTTCTTAGTACAAAGAGCCTTTAGAGAGAAACTGAATAACTGGCCTACAATAGGTCCTAAAGAACAGTTCAGACTCCAAAAGTATGATGGCTTCCTGAAAGCATGCAGCAATGGCATCCCACATGTTCAAGGACTAGAAGTATTAAACGACTATCTAGAAAACCACAGGATGCTAACTAAGCTACCTGAAGAAGTGGCTTCTAGATGGAATTGCTATGTGATTAAACAGTTAGTTCTAGGTAAGAACTTCCCAAGTTTTAAAGAGTTCTCTGAGTTTCTCAATGAGAAAGCACGGATAGCATGTAATCCAGTAAAATCATCTTACGTCTTAAAATCTTTAGAAAAAAGGCCTGCAAGAGGGATAAGGTGTTCAAGAGCAGCTAGCTTTGCAACCAACACAGCAGCTAAAGGCCTAGACACCTACAAGAGCAAGTTCAAAGTCACTACTGGGATCAGTAGAGAGACAGAACTGACAAATCTTCAGACTACCTTCAAATGTATGTTCTGTGGAGAGAATCACTCCATACACAAGTGCCAACAATTGAAGGAGAAGTCCCCAGAAGAAAAGATTAAATTTGTACTTGAGAACCAACTGTGTTTTGGTTGTCTTAAAAAGGCAATGTTACTAAGCAGTGTAAAAAAAAGGCCACATGCAGCATTTGCAAAGGACGCCATCTTACATTTGCAAAGGACGCCATCTTACACCACTACAAGATAAATCCTCAATACCTAAAGCTACTGAGGAAGTATCAGTATTCTCTTGCAGAGTGAGGGAAGGAGAAAGCAATGGCAAATCAATGGTTGTACCAGTTTGCATTTCAAATCCTAAAAGGAGGAACAAGAAGGTATACACCTATGCGCTACTGGATGCCCAATGTGACGTCACCTTCATTGATCAAGAAATCTGCAAGAAATTACAAGTGGCTACAGAACCAGTGAAGCTCAAACTCACCACAATGACAGGGAGAGACACGTTAGTAAATTAGTCAAAGGGTCAAAGGACTGAGAGTTAGAGGACTTCATGCAAACTTCACATTAGATCTACCTCCAGCTTATACAAAAGACGATATACCTCTAGATCGCATACCTACCTGTGAAACAGCCAATAAATGGGAGCACCTATCATATCTCATGAAATGTCCCCACTGAAGGAGTTTGGTGTTGGACTGTTGATAGGTTACGATTGTCCCGAAGCTTTGGTACCACGAAATGTAATCACATGAGAAAAGGGTGAACCCTACGCTGATCGCAAACTCAAGACAGGTGATAGGATTGTGTCATCGAATATCTGTCCAAGAGTTACCAACTGTAAGTCCAGCAAAAGTAATCAAGATCCTTGAATCCGACTTTGCAGATATAAGTTCTAAAGAAAAGAGTGTATCCCAAGAAGACATAAAGTTCGTACACATTCTAGAAGAAAGTATTCAGCAGAATTAACAAAGTTATCTTGAAATGCCCTTACCCTTTAGAGAGCGACCTCGTCTGCCAAATAACAGAAATCTTGCCCTAGCAAGATTGAAATGTTTGAATAAAAGGATGGGAAGAGATCCCAAACTAAAGAATGATTATTTAAAATTCATGGTAGGCATCCTTGAAGAAGGACATGCAGAGAAAGTTAATAATCAGCCTAAAGAAGAAGTGTGGTACATCCCACATCAAGGTGTTTACCACTCAAAGAAACCAGATAAGATTAGAGTAGTATTTGATTGCTCAGCAAAGTACAATGGTGTTGCACTGAATGATCATCTATTAAAAGGACCAGATCTTACAAACACTCTGCCTGGAATACTCTGTAGATTCAGAAAGTATCCCGTAGCGGTCATGTGTGATGTTGAAAAGATGTTCCACCAGTTTCATGTGAAGAATATAGATAGAGACTTCCTGAGAGTACAGATATTTCAAGAGTGAAATATATCCACCATTTTATGTTGAATGACAAGATTGAACAGTTGAACCACCATCTTATGCATGCCACCATTTTATGATACTTTATTCAACACGTGTTATGTACATGGACTATCTGCTGCAGTGTTATATGAAGAAAAGTTTAAGTTATTTCATGCATTTGTTTTTTAACCCTACTCTTTCCATAGAACGGCACTAGAGGAATTACAGAGTAATAGACAGTCTGGTTAGACTAAAAGTCTGAGATATTAGAATTCTTCTAATGCCACAGCGCAAAAGGCACTTCATAGTGCTGCGCCTGCCACATCCATTAAGAAAGAGACAAACCTTCTGTAGAGGGAAGGGGGAGATATATATATATATATATATATATGTGACCATTAAAATATGCATATATACATTGTAGGAAGGAACAAGGGGTCGTTATTGATGAGTGGTATGTGTCACCGAGGTTTCTGGCCTCGGTCAGGTAAGAGACGTTTTATTTCCCTGAAATGTCATTATTGCAGTCTGACACTTCAGCTGATTAGTATGGCTGTAAAGCTGATCCGGGACGGCTCTGACTAGGGGTAGCCAAAGACCTGGGTGGGTGGCTACTCCCCACGTTCCAGGCCTGGTCTTGGGAGGCTTATAAAAGCAGTCAGCACTGTCAGGTGTGGTGTATTATCCTCCATCTCACAGTGAAGCTGTGGATTCTCTGTGTTTGGGATCTGAAGCTGTGTGCTGCGCCAAAGGGCTGAGAGCCGCATGCTGGAAAACATGCCTCTAAAGCCTGCTGGGGACCGCTGATGAAAAACTGCTCACAAGGTGAATGTTTTGTTCTGTGGACTTTCCATGGTGTGAACGAACATCAAGACTGCGAACTGTCATTTTGTTTTGCCTTCTGTGTGAATAATCACTGAATTGTTTAAGTTGAAAACTTTGTGGTTGCCTCTATAGTGCGTCCCCTAACCTGCCTACCAGAGCGACTCCCCACAACATATATGTATTAGCCCTGAATGCCAGTGGGGTATATATGTTACATAATATATACATATATCTCCTGTGTATATGTTTGTATGGGCCCAGTATTTGCCCATATGTCCCTTGTAGGTGTATGTGGGTCCAGTATATGGATATATATATATATATATATATATATATATGTGTATATATAGATATGCATATATGCCCCAGTATTATATGCATGTCTGTATATATTTATTGTGCCCCAGGTATGTATGTATTGTAAGAGTAAGGCTACTTTCACACTGGCGTTTCTAGGTACGCTTGTGAGAGCCGTTTCAAGGCTCTCACAAGCGACCCAAAACAGATCAGTTCAGCCCCAATGTATTCTCAATGGATAAGGATCCGTTCAGAATACATCAGTTTGGCTCCGTTGCACCTCCATTCCGCTCTGGAGACAGACACCAAAACGCTGCTTGCAGCATTTTGGTGTCCGCCTGACGATGCAGAGCCAAACTGATCCGTCCTGACTTACAATGTAAGTCAATGGGGACAAATCCATTTTCACTGACACAATATTGTGCAATATGGTTCTGAACGTATACAAGCGTTTGCATTATCGGTGCGATTCAGTCTGTGCAGATACAAGATGGATCCACACCGAACGCAGGTGTGAAAGTAGCCTTAGGTAGCGGGGTGGTCGTCTCTGGGATCGACGAGCACACTCTATCAAGCACAGATTCCAGGCAACCTCAGTTTTCCATCAACTGTCCAGATTTATTGTCAGCGGGTGGTACATAAAATAAACATAAACAAAACTAAATTCTATGCCTGTCCGGCTCTAACTATACAATCAAGAACTCCTGACTAACCTGGTGCCAGCCTAACACTGGGCACCAAATATAACCATATCGTTTGTACCACCTGCTATGCTCTCAGAGACTCCCAGCAGTCCTGTTCCCAGGCAGAGTCAGAGCGACATGTCTGCATTCTCAGCCTTATATCAGGCTAGCAAACCTGAGGAGTGTTTATCTGAGAGCCCAAAACCCGGACTGCCCGGATGGAGTGGGGGCCCACCCTTCTCTCCCCACTCTAGCAACACAGGCCCTAAAAAAATGTTTTTTTTTATACAAACCCGAATTGCAGAGGCGTCTGCATAGACCTCTGCTGAACATCTCCCTGGTTGCTTTTTTTTTTTTAAATGACAGAAGTGAGAAACCTTGCGCACACATAGACCCTGTCCACTACTTCTCCAGACACTCTGTCACATATCCTCCCCCCTGTTTCAGACCCAGGGCTGGAACACATCTGGACGTCAGACAATGCACACGCGACAAGGAATCTGCATTTCTCATTTGGGTCTCTGGCCTGTGCTTTACAGTAAACCGGTACTCTTTTAAGGGAGCATGATCTGTGACCAATTCAAAGTGACAGCCCAGCAAATAGTAGCGGAGTACTTTTGCTCATGGTCATTAAGTTTCCTGCTCAGATATAGTACAGGGTGTTCTTCCCTATCCCGTACCTGTGACAGTTCTGCCCCCAGTCCCACCTCAGACGCATCCGTCTGTAGGACAAACTCTCTTAAAGTCTGGGGTTATCAGGACCGGCTGGGCGCACAGGAGGGTTTTTAGAGTCTGAAATGATTTTTCAGCCTCTTGTGACTACTTCAAATAAAAGAAAGGATATCCCTTTCTTTTATTTGAACTACTGGCTTTCTGCGGGATTCCAGGCATCCCTGAACAGAAGTATCCATCCCGGGCTGCACACCATCCGTTGCGAGGAGTTCATGTCAACTCGATACATGTCCACATTAGAGTTGTGCCTAAACTAGCACAACTCTACCAGGTGAGCCTCCATAGTGGAGATACCTATTTATATTTATTTTAAACGTTATTACCCTATGGTGCGCAATTCTTTTTTGTTCTACAGTGGAACGAAGCCTGTTTCTAATCTTGTGACTACTTGACCATGACAGAGTCTTTTCCTTTAGTCAGGTCTGTTAATGGGGCTGCAAGGGATGCAAAATTAGATATAAATCGCCGGTAATAGCCTGTAATCCCCAAGAAGGCACAGACTTGCTTATTGTTTACCGGTTGAGGTTATCTTTGAATGGCTTAAATTTTGTTTAACTGGGGCTTTACTAGGCCTCGGTCTATGATGTAACCCAGATATTTAGCATCTTCAAGACCAATGGCACATTTTTTTGGATTGGCTGTGAAGCCTGCCTCACACAGTGAATTTATCACCACCTGCACCCTAGGTAGATGGGATTCCCAGTCTGGACTTTGGATGATGATGTCATCCAGATATGCTGCTGCGTACCATCTGTGGGGCCTTAATATCCTATCCATCACCTTCTGGAAGGTTGAAGGGGCTCCATGCAAACCAAATGGCAAGACAACATAATGGAACAACCCATCAGGAGTGGCAAAGGCAGTTTTCTCTTTGGCCTCTTTTGTCAGGGGAATTTGCCAGTATCCCTTGGTTAGGTCTAGAGTGGTTATATACCTGTCATTTCCGAGCCTGTCAATGAGCTCATCAACACGTGGCATTGGGTAAGCATCAAACTTAGATCCGGCGTTCAACTTCCGGAAGTCATTGCTAAACCTCCAGCTGCCACCTGGTTTGGGGATCAGAACTATGGGGCTGGACCACTGGCTATGGGACTCTTCAATTACCCCAAGTTCCAACATTTTCCTCACCTCTTCAGAGATAATCCCTCTCCTGGCGACTGGTATTCTGTAGGGTCGCAGCTTAACCTTTTTCCCTGGTTCTGTATGATGTCATGTTTTATGACAGAGGTGCGACCTGGGATCATCGAGAATAAATTCCTATTCTTAAAGAGGAACCCCTGTACTACCTTTTGTGTCTTGGCCAGGGAGTCCGGTACTGTTACCTCTGGCAACAGGGGCTTCCCAGAGCACCGCTACTCTGGTGGGAAGGGGGTGTCAGCAGCAAGTGATAGTCGATCTTTCCACGGTTTTATAAGATTGACATGGTATACTTGCTCAGGCTTCCTCTTACCTGGTTGACGGATTTTATAGTTTACCTCATTTACTCTCTATATCACCTCAAAGGGGTCTTGCCACTTAGCCAGGAATTTAGTCTCTACTGTAGAAATCAGCACCAGGACACGGTCACATGGTGCAAAGGTATGGACTCGGGCACTGCGGTTATACACCTTTTGTTATGCCCCCTGGGTCTGGGCCATATGTTCTCGTACAATAGGCATCACCACAGATATACGATCTTGCATTTGTGCCATATGTTCAATGAGACTTATATAGGGGGTTGCTTCTTCTTCCCAGGTTTCTTTTGCTATGTCTAGCAGAACCCTAGGGTGGCGACCATATAGCAACTCAAACGGGGAATAGTCCGTAGATGACTGAGGGACTTCACGGATGGCAAACATGAGATAGGGGAGAAGGAAATCCCAGTTTTTCCCATCTTTGTCCACTACTTTCTTAAGCATGGCTTTTAGAGTTTTATTAAATCTCTCTACCAGTCCATCAGTCTGTGGATAGTAGACAGAGGGATGCAGCAGTTTAACTTGGAACAGTTTACATAACTCCTTCATAATGCGTGACATAAAGGGGGTACCCTGATCTGTTAGGATCTCTTTTGGTAGTCCCACGCGACTGAACAACACCTGCACCAACTCTTTAGCTGTGGCCTTGGATGACGTATTACGTAAGGGTATAGCTTCCGGGTAACAAGTAGTGTAGTCCATGATTAGTAGTCCATGATTACGAGAATATGTTGGTGGCCAATAGTTGTTCCACTAGATCCTCTCCCCTTTTTACCACCTGGTACAATAAGACGTGTTTCACAGCCATATGCGGCAAGCAAAGTCTGCTGTCGAGTTCCACCAGTTTACCATCAATAGACTTTACATTTTTCCTGGCTCTAGTAAGGGTGGTATCTTTTAATTGCTCAGCACCAAACTGCTCTTTCCTTACTGCAAGGTCTGGCAAATTGTCATCAAGGGAGTATTCTCTCTCGGGACTGCTCTGACCCATCACTATGGTCAGAGACCTCAGGCTCACCCCACCATGACAGACAAGTGAAATGATTCATCGACAGAAGTCCTTCTTAAAAACCTACACCCTTCGATACCCGATGGTAGGTCATCCCCTTCCTGACGGGCATTTAAAAGTTTATGTTGCCATAGCTGCCAGAAATGTGGGAAATCCCTCCCCATGATGACACCATGCATTAACCTGGGCACTAAACCAATCCTAAATTTTTCTGCCCGAACCGGGTATTTACATCTACCATAGCAGTATGATAATTACAGGTGTCTCCATGTATGCAGGTTACCACAATGGTTTTCGCTTGCCATTTCCTGGGATTTACCAAGTCATTTTTACTAGGGTGACCAGACTGCCTGAGTATAACAATGCACTCACATCTTTATCTTCCACAGTAATAACACACATTTGTTTTTCACCCCCAGTATTTGGTAAGGCCACACACGCAAGCTGACCATACAGTGATAAACGGCGGTTTATAGAGGAGGCATCACACTGCATTGGTTCATCAGATATTGGGCAATTGGCAACAACATGACCTGGCATTTGACATCTGAAATTTTTATTAAGTCTCTATTAGGTCTCTTATAGGCCACAGACCTCCCTGGCACAGCTTGCCAGCTTCTAGAGCCTGGGCCTCCAGTCTCTCCACTTGCACCCACAGATATATCACCTCTGCCAGGCCCCTATTCCCTTAGAACAGTCTTACCAGGTAGTCTTGGAGATGTCCGCTGCGGGGCTGGTGGGCGCTGCGGCAGACTGAGTAGCTCCTACGCTGCTGCGTACCTCTCCACCATCTGGTCAGCATTCTTGGAGTCACCATGGCTCACCCCGTACGCAAGGTAATGGGGCGGGCCCTTAAGTACTGGTCCATCCCAACACGCTCCACCCTCTGGGGGCCAGTCAGGATCTCTGGCTGCAATCACTTCTTGGTCAGGTGTATGAGGTCGCGCATTTGGGAACGTGGAGGTTTATCCATAATGTAGTCCCAGTTGTGCACACGCTGTACGTGGACCGAAAGAGTAACTCCAAGACGTGTAAGGATCTCCTAATTTTTTTTTTTATTCATGCCAGAATTTCTTGTGCCTGCATCCTCCACCACTTGTAAGAGTTAGGTAGCGGGGTGGTCGTCTCTGGGATCGATGAGCACACTCTATCGAGCAGAGATTCCAGGCAACCTCAGTTTTCCAGATTTATTGTCAGCGGGTGGTACATAAAATAAACATGAACAAAATTCTATGCCTGTCCAGCTCTAACTATACAATCAAGAACTCCTGACTAACCTGGTGCCAGCCTAACAATTGGCACCAAACATAACCATATCGTTTGTACCACCTGCTATGCTTTCAGAGACTCCCAGCAGTCCTGTTCCCAGGCAGAGTCAGACTGACGTGTCTGCATTCTCAGCCTTATATGAGGCTAATACACCTGAGGAGTGATTACCTGACATAGCATAGACCTCTGCTGAACATCTCCCTGGTTCCTTTTTTTTTTTTTATGACAGAAGTGAGGAACCTTGTGCACACATAGACCCCGTCCACTACTTCTCCAGACACTCTGTCAAAATATATATATTGTGAGCGGTAGCTTTCTTTCGGGGAATCATCCTCACAGATACGGCTTCAGGACACCGGGTTCAATGTCCAAACAATGCATTTATTGTGGCACCCCAGCAAAAATAGAACAACAAAACAATAATAAATAAACACCTTGCCCGTCTGGGCTCTACCTAAACACAGTCATATCCCTGACTCACCTAAAGAACCGTTCACACACGGTCATCACCTGCAGCTTTCTTAGCCAGTAGTCCAGCTCAGTTCCAGGCTGTAACAAAGTCAGTCCAGGCTCGTGGTCCCTTCAGCCTTGCCCGGCTGAGACCACATTCACAGAGCCTCCAGGCCTCTGTCCACGGGTAACATACTCCCCTTGTACTGACACCCTGGGAGGTGCTTTATGCCAGCCTGAGTACCTCCAGCTGGTCTCACCTGTGGTGGAATAGGGGTGTGGACCACACTATCCACCCCTTCCCTGCCTCTAACCTGTGTGAGACCTGTCACTGTCTCACAATATACAGTGCCTTGCAAAAGAATTCACCCCACTGGACTTTTTTGGTATTTTGTTACATTACAGCCTTAAGTTCAATGTTTTCTTAATCTGAATTTTATGTGATGGATCAGAACACAATAGTCTAAGTTAGTGAAATGAAATGAGAAAAATATATAAATAAAACTATTGTTTAGAAATAGAAAACAGAAAATTGGCATGTGCGTATGTATTCACCCCCTTTATAAGGAAGCCCATAAAAAGCTCTGGTGCAACCAATTACCTTAAGAAGTCACATAATTAGTGAAATGATGTCCACCTGTGTGCAATCTAAGTGTCACACCAGAAAAAAAGCCATTACTTTTCAGCTAAAACCAAAAAGGCACGTTGTGAGTTTGCGAAAAGGCATGTGGGAGACTCCCAAAATGTATGGAAGAAGGTACTCTGGTCTGATGAGACTAAAATTGAACTTTTCGGCCATCAAAGAAAATGCTATGTCTGGCGCAAACCAAACACATCACATCACCCAAAGAACACCATCCCCACAGTGAAACATGGTGGTGGAAGCATCATGCTGTGGGGATGTTTTTCAGCAGCCGGGACTGGGAAAATGGTCAGAGTCGAGGGAAAGATGGATGGTGCTAAACACAGGGATATTCTTGAGCAAAACCTGCACTATTCTGTGAGTGATTTGAGGCTAGGGTGGAGGTTCACCTTCCAGCAGGACAATGACCCCAAATACACTGCTAAAGCAACACTTGAGTGGTTTAGGAGGAAACGTGTAAATGTGTTGGAATGGCCTAGTCAAAGCCCAGATCTCAATCCAATAGAAAATCTGTGGTCAGCTTTAAAGATTGCTGTTCACAAGCGCAAACCATCCAACTTGAAGGAGCAGTTTTGCAAGAATGAGCACACTCTATCGAGCACAGATTCCAGGCAACCTCAGTCTGTTGTCTGTATGCCCCAATTATCTCTCTCTCTCTCTCTCTATATATATATATATATATATATATACATATATATATATTTACTTCTATTATTTCCCCCAATCGTGGGTGCCCCCCTAGCTGATTTCCCCCCTGCAAGCACATACCAGCGCATCTGCAGGAGGGAAATGACGCCTAGGTGACTGGACAATCATGTCCAGTTTCAGCCACTTCAAAGGACAGAGGATCAATAGATCCTCTGCCTTTTGATAGCACCTCCAGCAGTGCCGGAGATACTTTGCATTCTCCCCTGCTGCGTATCTCTGGCGCAGTAATTACCACGCCGGAGATGGTCACTTCACAGGCGGGATGATCAAAGCATCCCCCCGCTAGAAAGCGCGCGCCAGGAAGCGCGGGCTGGTGCGGTGACGTCATATCACAGCGCCAGCCCACGTGGACTTGCCTGCAGGCGTGCACTGCATGCCTGCAGTGCAGGGCTGCTCGGGAGCGAGTGCCACCGGATTTAAATAGTCCGGCGGCTCTGTGCTCTGCAGTTGAGCCGAGCAGCCCCAAGAGAGATTCATCCCCTGCAAGACGAGCATCTGCAAGCGAGAATCAACCCCAGGACAACGAGCATTAACCCCCTGGAGCGTAACCCCTGGATGGCTGAGTACCCTACACCACCAACGCATTAACCTCTGCTTTATTATAACCCTATACCACCAACAAATCCTTTGTTTATTAACCCTTTATATCCTGCCCTGCAGTCACCCCTAACCCCTGAACCACCAATCCTTGCTTTGCCCTTGATTAACCCCTGCATTGTGAACCCTATTATTCCCACTACCACCAATATACATTAACCCCTGCAATCCCTGGGGACCCTATTATATTTACCCCCTGCTATTCCTGCATATTCCTTGATCCCTGGCCTGCATTAACCCTTGCAGTGCCATCATCACCCTGGATTGTGAATTAACCCCTTGATACCCCGTAGGGACAGTCTAGCGTCAGGAGGGAGGGAGCTGCTAATAGTGTGTGTGTAAGTGTGATAATTGGATAGTTTGTGGGGTGGAAGTATAATTGTGTAAGATATTGTATTGTGTTTAGTGTAGTTAGGTGTATTGTAGTGTTGTTAATATATTATTAGTGTGTTCGACTATAAGTATATATATTTATATGTATATTGATATAAATATATATACAGTAGTTATAGCAATAATTAGACTGTAGACTTGTTATTGTGTAATAAATACGTTATTATTATTCATAGTACAGCGTATAGTCATTTATTGTAGTAGTCACCGTCGTAGTAGTAATTCGCACGTAGTTCAGTTCAAAGTAAGTGCAACAAGGAAGTTAGATAGTATTTATAGCATAAATAGGCGGAGTCATCAGTAGACGACTCCCAGCCTATTTATGAATATTAATTATTGATATTAAGGCAAAATATTAATAATTAATATCTCGTTTCACACCTTCCTTACCAGGGTATGCCTTTTTTTCCCTTGTTTTTCAGGTCCCTTTAAGAACCACAAACTAACTGACCCTACCCTTGTTGTAGTTTACAGCCCTAATTCAGAATTCCCTCAAAAGGGATTTGGAACTGCTAACCCAAATGGACTCCATACAGTAATAATAATAGTGAAAGCTAACTTTATATATTACTATTGAAAATGCAGACAGATTACATGATATTTAGGAAACACGGTCACTTCAACACACGACACAAGAATCCTGTTTTTCTAACTTGGTTAAGGAGCTCGATACAAGATATAGCTTCAAAATGTTCACGTCATGGGCTAACCACTAAGATGTACGACATTGTAACTTGACACCAACCTCATGAATGCTATATAACAACCAACTCTTTTTTGGTCCAAGAGCCTTGGATGTCTTCTCCCCACCTCCTTATAATTTGTAATTAGGTTGCCTATTTTATTTTAGGTGAACTGATGTTGCCCTTACATGTAGTAGACTCTCTTTGCTTCTAGTGGCTTGCCATATTTGTCTCCTGCCCAAGATGAGCTCCTATCAAACAGGAATGTTCCTACTTTCCCATACAGTGTAATACTTCTGCCTATAATTGCCTCATGTATAATGTTTACCCATGGCATACCTTTTATCCCCTCTCCTTGCTACTTTTGCTTTCACTACAGGTATTTAAACACCATCATGGTCTGCATCAGGACAATATGTACAGCAGGCTTATGTATGCAATTTCCTTGTGACAGCTCCCATATTGTTTGTTACTCTTTAACTCCTCTTGTATTTGGTTGAAAATTTTCTTTTTTTTTTTTCTTCTGTAGTTGTCTCTGACATTTTGACATTGTTCGGCTCTTCCTCATGTTTTTGCAAAACATTTTATAAAAATAAAATTCTCAACATCCAAAATTTGTGCAAAATTACAATTGACATACATGTACAGTCGTGGCCAAAAGTTTTGAGAATGACACAAATATTAGTTTTCACAAAGTTTGCTGCTAAACTGCTTTTAGATCTTTGTTTCAGTTGTTTCTGTGATGTAGTGAAATATAATTACACGCACTTCATACGTTTCAAAAGCTTTTATTGACAATTACATGACATTTATGCAAAGAGTCAGTATTTGCAGTATTGGCCCTTCTTTTTCAAGACCTCTGCAATTCGACTGGGCATGCTCTCAATCAACTTCTGGGCCAATTCCTGACTGATAGCAACCCATTCTTTCAAAATCACTTCTTGGAGTTTGTCAGAATTAGTGGGTTTTTGTTTGTCCACCCGCCTCTTGAGGATTGACCACAAGGTCTCAATGAGATTAAGATCTGGGGAGTTTCCAGGCCATGGACCCAAAATGACAATGTTTTGGTCCCCGAGCCACTTAGTTATCACTTTTGCCTTATGGTACGGTGCTCCATCGTGCTGGAAAATGCATTGTTCTTCACCAAACTGTTGTTGGATTGTTGGAAGAAGTTGCTGTTGGAGGGTGTTTTGGTACCATTCTTTATTCATGGCTGTGTTTTTGGGCAAAATTGTGAGTGAGCCCATTCCCTTGGATGAGAAGCAACCCCACACATGGTCTCAGGATGCTTTACTGGTGGCATGACACAGGACCGATGGTAGCGCTCACCTTTTCTTCTCCGGACAAGCCTTTTTCCTGATGCCCCAAACAATCGGAAAGAGGCTTCATCGGAGAATATGACTTTGCCCCAGTCCTCAGCAGTCCATTCACCATATTTTCTGCAGAAGATCAATCTGTCCCTGATTTTTTTTTTTTAGAGAAGTGGCTGCTTTGCTGCCCTTCTTGACACCAGGCCATCTTCCAAAAGTCTTCGCCTCACTGTTCCTGCAGATGCGCTCACACCTGCCTGCTGCCATTCCTGAGCAAGCTCTGCACTGGTGGCACTCCGATCCCGCAGCTGAATCCTCTTTAGGAGACAATCCTGGCGCTTACTGGAATTTCTTGGACGCCCTGAAGCCTTCTTAACAAGAATTGAACCTCTTTCCTTGGAGTTCTTGATGATCCTATAAATTGTTGATTGAGGTGCAATCTTAGTAGCCACAATATCCTTGCCTGTGAAGCCATTTTTATGCAACGCAATGATGGCTGCACGCGTTTCTTTGCAGGTCGCCATGTATAACAATAGGAAGAACAATGATTTCAAGCATCACCCTCCTTTTAACAGGTCAGGTCTGCCATTTTAACCCAATCAGCCTGACATAATGATCTCCAGCCTTGTGCTCGTCAACATTCTCACCTGAGTTAACAAGACGATTACTGAAATGATCTCAGCAGGTCCTTTAATGACAGCAATGAAATGCAGTGGAAAGGTTTTTTGGGGATTAAGGTAATTTTCATGGCAAAGAAGGACTATGCAATTCATCTGATCACTCTTCATAACATTCTGGAGTATATGCAAATTGCTATTATAAAAACTTAAGCAGCAACTTTTCCAATATTTATGTAATTCTCAAAACTTTTGGCCACAACTGTATGTAATCCAAAAATTCAGAGTCAGTGATGAAAATCAGTTCATAAGGTAAGTTAAAAAATGAAGGTAGCCAGCTCTACTCTCTTCCCCAGGTTCAGCCAAGAAGGGCGCAACCTGAACAAATGGACAGTTCGGAACGCTTTCACTAAAAAGTCGATTCATACCATAGAAGCGTTTAGGTTCTTTCTCCCAGCAAATATACTTGCAGTGACATTGTCTTTCTATTATACTAACTTTAGATATATTTGCTTTAAATTTTTATCCTTGGACAGAGAGATCTCACAGACTTCAAGCAATTGATGGTTTCAAACCTTCCCAGAACGAGGAAGATCTCATGCCTATATCAACATTTTGTGATAAATTCAAAACATGCGAAACCAATCTTCCTGAGCTCCCGGTAAAAAGAACTTACCTTACTTTTACAGATGTAGAGGCACCCTTTATTTTGACACATGCCCAAGGTTTCTCCCGCTGTGTTAGGCTTCAGAAAAGTCATTATAAACTCTTGAGCCACTGGTATAAGACTCCCGTGGTCCTCTTCTTGCACAAAGGCATTGAATCCGATAGGTGTTGGAGATGTCAGAAGTCTAGGGGCTCTTATTTGCACATCTGGTGGATGTGTGACACAATTTTGGAAACAAATTGAAGCAGTCATTCAAGACCTACTCAAATTTCCATTTGTAATCACCCCTGCGATGGTGTTCCTGGCCAAACCAGGGGACTCCTATCGCCCTTCTAAATCAAATCTCATCACACATTTGCGGGCTGTGGCAAAGTCACTGATCCCGCTACACTGGCTACAAACGTCTCCCCCTTCACTGGAGGAATGGTGTGCGAAGGTCGATCAGGTGTGCAATTTTGAAGAGCTTATTAGCTGGACCGAAAGGAAGCATAAGTCCTTGAAAATTTGGAACATGTGGAGATCCTAGCATGAAGTGAGCTTATCCCCACATAAACCTTCCCTTTCCCTGCTTTCCCTTTGTTTTTAGTCTTTTGTGTGTTTGTTTGTCAAGTCTTGTCCGTAGTGTTTTTCTGTGTAGTTTCTTCAACGTACATATTCGCATTTGGTATAAACATGCTCTTTGATGTTTAATTGATACCTGAGTTCCTGTTTGATTTGACAAACTTTCACATGTAATAGGAAATTTCCAGAGGTGCTCTGATTAAGTCGCCGCATTGTGTACGCTTTTGTGTCATTTATGGTGAGAGAATTAATAAAAGTAAATTTAAAATAAAAATGAAGGTAGACTGAAGCGCACCACACACAACTGTTACGTTTTAGGGGTGTTCCCCTTCCACAGTCATAAGGCCTCTTTTACATCTACACTTCCGGTTTCTGGCAGAGAACAGCTTGCTGGATCTCTCTGTTTTGGGCATGGCCCGATATTACTGCAATGCTCGCTGGCCCCATTGACTATCTGGAGAAGATCTGAACACTACTATAGTCAATAAGGCTGGTGAGCATTGCGGTAAAATCCAGCTAAGCCAGATCCAGAGAGCTCTGGCAGGCTGTGAAACTAGACTAAAAGACATGTTTTCTATAAAGTACTTATGGAGAATTTGAGAAAATCCTATGTGCGTGCATGGGTCAGTTTCAGTGATTACTGACACACTGGTATTTCCACCAAACATTCAGCAAATCATCTGCAATAGGGGCTTTCCGACTACAGCATATCCCAAATCATACTGTTTTCTATAAAGTACCATATTTGTTCTCAATTCTGATTCATATTAAGAGGACGACAAGGTTGAAGATGATTCTTCTTACTCCATCTTGATTTACAGGGCAAAAACCTATTCTTCTTTATTTCCCATTTTGTAATGAAATCCGAGGTAAATAGACAGATAGATAGATAGATAGATTTCATATTTTCCTAAATGTATTATAAATAGCTGATTGTATAGCAGTGGCTGTGGATCTATTAAGTAAATGCAAATTGTACCTCTAGATGCCAGCCCATCTGAAGACTAGGTGAGACACTCCACATTCTCAGAGGAAGCCCCCATTTAGCACTGGCCTGCTAATTGCAAATCATTTGGGCATCCTACATGAAGACCTGGGAGGCAGATACTTAAAATGCACAGCCACCCTAGACATGTTGGCTGCTAGACCAGTGGGTGGTCTAACCCATTCAGTAGATGAATGAAATAATATCAGAAGCCATAACTCCAACCTCATGGCACCCACGGCCTCAGAACCCTAATATTTGTGACATGGGCTTCGGGCAGAGTCTATGCACGCCATACTGGACAGGAGGCATTTCTCTGTATTCAGGATCTGGTCTTCTGGAATTCATAACTAAATCACATTTTGGTGTCTGTATGAACGGGACAAAGCGAATCAGATTATGGGATCATACCTGTACCCGCAGTCCCTGTCATACAGCGAGGAATCGCCATGATTCATATTGATACCTCAATCAGTCTTCTGGGAGGGTGGGGCAGAAACCTGAATAATATCAGACGTCCCAGAAGGCCGGACCGAAAGGAGGGAGGTTCCCTCACAGCCCACCCTGAGGGGGGGATAAAAATGGGTGTTTGGGAACAGGTAATTGTCAGCCATTTTGGGGATCCACATCGTTTGCAGTGACTGCCCATATCTTCAGCTGTTCCCACAGCCGAAATATAACTGCTGCATCTCAGTAAGCCAATATTCAGTATTTTATCCCGTTTATTTTATCTGTTCATTGCATTGTTATTGTATGTATATTGTGTTTTTATCTTTTATCTGACACTTTTTTTTTGTATTGCACTGCACTAATGTGTATTAAATTTAAATATGAATAAGTCCCTTCTTTGTGCTCTTATAGAACTTGCTCTTTCCGCGGGAATAACGTTACCAGTAGTGTTTTAGAGGATTTTAGGTCCCATATAGATAACCTGTGTTACTGTGTTAAATTTGGGTTAAGAGAATATCTGAATATAGGCCCCTATTGCCTTATAGTATAGGTGGTGGCAGCTATTGTGATAGAAATTATTGGGGTGTTAGAATCTAGGTTAGCATAATTCCGTCATCTAGAATAGGTGGGGGGGGAATTTATGTGGTAACTTGATGAGCTCACTAGTATAATTCACCCCAGTGACGTGGCCTATTGAGTAGGGATCGTGACACATTTATTTTGGGAACCTTAGTAATACTATTCAGTATTACAGCAGTATTGCCCTAGGTTTTCACTTACAGATAAAGCAGTATATGAACCATAACAGGATATTCTTGTCTTACTCATATTACTTACTTCATCCCTGATGCATTAATGATATGAAAGGCGCTGTCCTCATCTGGGTTTTATGTTCTTACTTTTTACTCACTGTATCTGGTAAAAGTTTCTTCAAGAGTCATTTTATGGGTGTTGCTCATACTCAGCTCAAATCATGTTTCTTCAGTTATGACAGCATAGTTTTGTCTCATCTTTAGCTTCATGCTTAGAAGACTATAGTAGATGTCATGTGTTTGGGTATAACCAGGCATGATGTTACCAGACGAATGTTCTAACGTGAATGAATATCAGATTATTCATCTGACTGTAACAGCGGCTGCTGTGTGCCGCTGTTCTCCTGCTTACTGCCGCAGTCCCAGGCACCGTGTTCAGCGGTGATCTGCTGCCAGTGTTTCCTTCCAGCCCTGGCCACAGCATGTTTGCTGCTTGTTTCCTGCAGCATTTCCTTAAGGGCCGGCACGCTTCACTTCCTGTGTTTTATGGGTTGGATCATGTGACCTCGCCAACCAATCCTAGCCATCCTGCACATATATAAGTGGATCAGCCCCCTTCCCAGATGCCTCAGTGTCAAGGTCCTTGTGTACTGCTAAAGTTCCTGATATTCGCTTGTGTTCCTGACTCGTACTGGTGTTCCTGGATTCTGCTACCCGTTTGATCCCTGCCTGCTTGGCTTGATCCCTCTGTTGTCAAACCAAATTGCCTGACCTGTATCTGTGCCAGCCTGCCCTGACCTATTGCCTGTCTGACTTCGCCTCTGCCTCATCCTTTGGTCCTGCACTGTTGCTCATAGTAACGACTCAGCCTGTTGACAATGCCTGTACCTCTGGTACCTTTCTCAGGTACCTCCTGGTCTGCCTGGACCAGCTGCCTCATGTACCTATCTTCCTCAAGAGGTAGTGACCTGGTGTTCCCCTCGGGAAAGTCTATCCCCCAACATCAGGGATACTGTGAAGATCGAGGGGTTCACTTAGACAACGCCCTTAGAGGAGGTAGGACACGTGGCACAGTGGGTTCACACCCGCTTGTTCGTGACACTGACCATTAATAAAAATGTTATATCCATGGCTACCGAACCTAAGTTTCATCAAGAGGAAAAAGAGATGTGAGGAGCTTCCAACAAGTATACTTGGTGTCAGGTTTGCAGAAGGTCACATGCTGTAACATGAGGCTTATGAAGGTTACAAATTAAATTAACCAAAGGACTTCAAGGGTGATTCACACAGCATAACAATGTAACATAACAGTCTGCACATCTCTCAAAGCACTTCTATATCTTTTCATATAAATGTAATCTGGGCAGAATGCCCTGATCTTCACTGAAATTAGAAAAAGAAGAGTTCTGAAGCATTAAGTCATTTGGTTTCTCGTACAAGCAGCAAGGTAGCATGACATACAACAACTATACCTTACATGTAGGGGTTATGCTGCTATTTCAGCAGAATTTTGCCTTGAATTTTGCCTTTAATGTAATTGAAATTTAAAGAAAAAGGGTACTTATGCCCCTCTCCCCATATATCTGTTGTGCCCGACCAGCTGTTTTAAGCTGGGAGCCCGGACACAACTGATATATGTTTACTGCACTTCAGTGCACAGATTCGGCTTCCATACACTGATAGCGCCGGACAGAAAAACGTACTGTCTATATAGCGTTTTTCTGTCCGACGTTATTTGAGATCAGTGATATGCTGGATGAATATGAACGATTCTGTAGAAAACTATGGGCTCAGCACTAGCTTCAGTTCCCCTCCGGTACTGTCAGCACCACACTGGAGGGAATTGAAAAAGAAAAAAGGGTGTAGCAGCACAATGACAAATAGTATACCGTTCCTTTATGTGGTGGTGCCAGCCGTGTTGGGAGCCAGTCCGAAGCTCCCTCAGACATAGATAAAAAGACCACACTGTATTGGTGAATAACCCTTTGGATACTGAAGACAATTGAGTGCTGCGTTTTTTTTTACAAGTTTTATCTATGACTGGAGGTAATTGAGCCGTATCGCCAGACATACGTGAAGCTGGCCTTAAAAATGTGAGAGGATCCATAGTAAAGCAAATATGTCACATAGGTAGTCAATAAAGCATATTCATGCCTCCTGACCCTCAATGATCAGAGATGAGATGTCTTAGAATGTGTTCAGTATAAGGTGATTTTACAACATGCTGAAAACATGCTCCCAGGGTTCGACAACAGGTGCTCCCAGAGCAGGCTTCTTATTAGCATATTTTGCTAAGATATTACTCAAATGATGTTCCAAGCTGATTAATTCACTTCACAAAGAGCACATGGAGAAGACACACATTCATAATGAGAGGACAGAATCCACTGAACTACTTAATAATCTGCAAGAGGCTGGCAGCAATCAGTGAACCTTGCAATGGCAGAAGAAAAACAAGTGTTGCTCAACTACAAACATGGAAACAGCCTTACCATTTTTTGTATTTGGGCATTGTTTGCTTTTATTATGGCCGAGATGGAAGATGAGACAAAAACAATAATTAGAGAAGAAGGTGTGGTCCTTTTTTAAAGACAATAGTACCACATTACATAAGGGAATTACTTACATCACCTTGTTTCTATTTCAGTCCAAGTTCCCCAGGGAAAAAGTATATCTGCTGATTGAAGTTTAATATGATTTTACAAGCAGTCAGTTTGGGACATTGTGACAACTTCATTCTGTGCCAAATTATTACTCAGCACCCTGCAGGTTAGGTATAACCGGAAAGCAGGTGGCTAGTACCGAATGTGCTGAAACTAAGCAGTAATACAAGACGTTCTTCATCCCATCCAATAGCAGTTATACACTGCCTGTCCAAAAGAAAAAGTCGCCACCAAAAAAAAGCCTTTAGCTTTGATTACGGCATGCATTCGCTGTGGCATTGTTTCGATAAGCTTCTGCAATGTCACAAGATTTATTTCCATCCAGTGTTGCTTTAATTTTTCACCAAGATCTTGCATTGATGATGGTAGAGTCTGACTGCTACGCAAAGCCTTCTCCAGCACATCCCAAAGATTCTCAATGGGGTTAAAGGGTTTCTACCACTTAGTTTTCACATAATTAGCTTTCAGACACTAGCGATCCACTAGCGATCCACTAGCGATCCACTAGCGATCCACTAGCGATCCACTAGCGATCCACTAGCAATCCACTAGCGATCCACTAGTGTCTGCTCTGCCAAACAATCCTAATATAATAGCTTTTGGGGCAGCCGTTTCGCTAAAAAAAGAACTTATATTGATATGCTAATGACCCTCTAGGTGCTATGGGGGCGTCATTAGCACCTAGAGGATCGGTCTACCTTCACAAGATGCCGCCGCCCAGCGCGTCCCTCCAGCCCGCCCATCTCCTCCGGAATGCGATCAAGCGGGTGACTTCTTGCGCATGCGCCATGCGCATTTGTATTCGGCGCATGCGCAGTGAATGTCCGACCGCTTCCCTGCTCGGACATCTCCACTGCGCCTGCGCCGATGACGTCATAGTGCTCCATCGGCGCAGGCGCAGTGGAGATGAGCAGGGAAGCGGTCGGACATTCACTGCGCATGCGCCGAATACAGACGCGCACGGCGCATGCACGAGAAGTCGTCCGCTTGATCGCATTCCGGAGGAGATGGGTGGGCTGGAGGGACGCGCTGGGCGGCGGCATCTTGTGAAGGTAGACCGATCCTCTAGGTGCTAATGACGCCCCCATAGCATGGGAACGGCGTTCCTGCACTTTTTTCATGGCAGGAACGCCGTTCCCTTTCAGCCTCAAGCCAGGAGAACACGGCTGAATCAGATTCACAGGGGGAGACGGAGCGCACTGTGCAGGGCAGGTTAAGGGAGGGGGCGGCTTCAGTTGAGAGGAAGCTGTCTGTGCGGTGCCGCTGCCTGCGACTCCTCTCATGGCGCCCCGCCCCCTAATGACATCATCTCCTTCACTACGAGATCATTTAGAATGTCTTTTAGAAAAGTTTGTCCTGGGATTCGAACTCACGACCTCTACACATCAGAGGAAGGCATTTACCCTCACAGCCATGAAAGCCGTCTAGGTAAATGCTTAAAAAAGAACTAGGCCGTCTAGGTAAATGCTTAAATTTACCCTCACAGCCATGAAAGCCGTCTAGGTAAATGCTTAAAAAAAAAAATATAAGACTTCTAATTATACCTAGTGTACTGATATCTAGTGTACAACCATACACATGACAGCTGCCCACTGTGTATGGATGTAGCAGAGCTGGGTGTGTTGGGGCAGCTGTCATGTGTATGGTTGTACACTAGGTATCAGTACACTAGGTATAAGTAGAAGTCTTATTTTTTTTTTTTTAAACAGCTACCTTGACAGCTTTTATGGCTGTGAGGGTAAATGCCTTGCCTCTGATGTGTAGAGGTCATGAGTTCGAATCCCAGGACAAACTTTTCTAAAAGTGTTTTTTTTTTTATAAGACTTCTACTGATACCTAGTTTACTGATACCAAGTGTACAACCATACACATGACAGCTGCCCACTGTGTATGGATGTAGCAGGGCTGGGTGTGTTGGGGCAGCTGTCATGTGTATGGTTGTACACTAGGTATCAGTACACTAGGTATAAGTAGAAGTCTTAGTTTTTTTTTTTTAAGCAACTACCTCAACAGATTTTATGGCTGTGAGGGTAAATGCCTTGCCTGTAATGTGTAGAGGTCATGAGTTCGAATCCCAGGACAAACTTTTCTAAAAGTGTTTTTTTTTTTTATAAGACTTCTACTGATACCTAGTTTACTGATACCAAGTGTACAACCATACACATGACAGCTGCCCACTGTGTATGGATGTAGCAGAGCTGGGTGTGTTGGGGCAGCTGTCATGTGTATGGTTGTACACTAGGTATCAGTACACTAGGTATAAGTAGAAGTCTTAGTTTTTTTTTTTAAGCAACTACCTCAACAGCTTTTATGGCTGTGAGGGTAAATGCCTTGCCTGTAATGTGTAGAGGTCATGAGCTCGAATCCCAGGACAAACTAAAAGTGTTTTTTTTTCTTTTTCTGATACTTCTACTGATACCTTGTGTACTGATACCTAGTGTACAACCATACACATGACAGCTGCCCCAACACACCCAGCTCTGCTACATCCATACACAGTGGGCAAAGTTACCTACAGTAGAAGTCTTATATATATTTTTTTTTACGTAGCAAGCTAGACAGCTTTCATAGCTGTGAGGGCATATGCCTTGCTTCTGCTGTGTAGAGGTCATGAGATCGAATCCCAGGACAAACTTTTCTAAAAGTGCTATTTTTTTAATTTATTTTTTAGTCCGCAGCGACACAAATTACAGCATGCTAGATTTTCTGTGCTTTTTTATTTTTTGGAGGGGGGGGGGGTTGCAGTGGATCTTGGGTGAGTTCCCACACTTTTTTTCCCAGGACTTGACCCCTGCTGAAAGCTAATTATGTGAAAACAAAGTGGTAGAAACCCTTTAAGGTCTGGACTCTGTGGTGGCCAATCCATATGTGAAAATGGTGTATCATGCTCCCTGAACTACTCTTTCACAATTTGAGCCCGATGAATCCTGGCAGTGTCATCTTGGAATATGCTCGTGCCATCAGGGAAGAAAAAATCCATTGATGGAATAACCTGGTCATTCAGTATGTTCAGGTAGTCAGCTGACCTCATTCTTGGAGCTCATACTGTTGCTGAACCTAGACCTGACCAACTGCAGCAACCCCAGATCATAGCACTGCCCCCACAGGCTGGTACAGTAGGCACTAGGCATGATGGGTGCATCACTTCATCTGCCTCTCTTCTTACCCTGATGCGCCCATCACTCTGTGACAGGGTAAATCTGGACTCATCAGACCACATGACCTTCTTCCATTGCTCCAGAGTCCAATCTTTATGCTCCCTAACAAATTGAAGCCTTTTTTTCTGGTTTGCCTCACTGATTAGTGGTTTTCTTACGGCTACACAGCTGTTCAGTCCCAATCCCTTGAGTTCCCTTCGCATTGTGCATGTGGAAATGAACTTACTTTCACTATTAAACATAGCCCTGAGTTCTCCTGTTGTTTTTCTTCGATTTGATTTCACCAAACATTTAAGTGATCGCCGATCACGATCATTCAGGATTTTTTCCTGCCACATTTCTTCCTTGAATACCAGTTTTTAATAATGCGTTGGACAGTTCTTAACCCAATTTTTGTAGTTTCTGCAATCTCCTTAGATGTTTTCTCTGCTTAATGCATGCCAATGATTTGACCCTTCTCAAACAGACTAACATCTTTTTCATGACCACGAGATGTGTCTTTTGACATGGTTGTTTAATAAATGAGAAGCAACTCATTGCACCAGTTGGGGTTAAATAACTTATTGCCAGCTGAAAGATAATCGCCCATGCAGTAATTATCCAATAGAAGGCTCATAACTATTTGCTTAGTTAAATCCAGGTGGCGACTTTTTTTGGGACAGGCAGTGTATATTATTGTGTAAGGATCTTTCTGTGGATGAGTAACAATTAATTATCAAAGTAGAATTCTTCTGTCTGGGTTCTTACCACACTCTGAATATAAACCGTCCACCTTTGAAATTGGCCCTAGCCAGTGGCAGAGAAATTGGGTTGTCTGAGATGGGTAATACATTCCATGTATGTAATGATGCCGGTGGTTCACGAGAACAGAGAACTGGGCTTCACCTACAGCAGTTGCATTTTTCAAGTACTAACAGTGTCTCTTGGTGCCCAGATACGCCCAGGACTTTCAGTAGGGCTGAATGACACAACAACAGGACAATCACAAGAAACACATATGAAGTGAGTATCAGCAGCAAATAATGTACTGAAATAAACTTACCAGTACAAGACAGGGACCAAACAATGATAGCTACAAATGGTGGAGATGGGAGTACAGTAGTAGATGGCAATGGTACGCAAGCTCAGTGAATGAATGACAGTGAACAGAAAAAGGTTAATATTCAAATAAAATACACCCAGCAAGAAAGACAATAAAAATAAAAAAAACCAAGACAGACAAACTGCAGAGCTGACAACACTGAAAGACCAGAGGACCACAAGTCCAAGGATACAAAGATGCAACACAATATAAAAGAACTGGGTACTGGATCTAGAAACAAATACTCAGAGCATATTATATCCCCAGCAACCAGAGAAACAAACAGTCTGGACAAATAAATGCTATAAAATCAACATCTCTACCCTAAATTAATTAGGCTAAGCGATAACCTAGACTCAGATGCAAGGCATGTTTACTGCCTATATAAAGTACGCTAAAAACAGTTTATTAAATACTATAAAAATCTCCACACAAATAGGCTTGATAGGGTGAATTGGAATGTCTCAGACTATATTATGCTGATTCCTACAGACACCCTATCACTGAAACTCCTTTATATTTAGGAGTATGGAATTGCTGGTGTAATTCCTCTAATGATCAACAGGAGCGTAATGCACACTCCACATAACAGGGCTGTAAACCCCTGAGGGCTATGTGATGTAGGATCTAGTGCCGGGATAGTAAATCCCAAATGTATGTAACTGAATACAACCTCCTTTATGTTTAGGAGGATATACACTAGGTGCAATAATCCAAAGTTGATCTCAGATAGCACTGTGCATATTGGGCCAAGACCCTACACAGATCGCCTCCTTCAGAGGAATACCCTATAAGGCTCTGGATGTCAAAGCGAGAGTCAGTCTGCATATGTGTCACTGCAGTAGTTACTTTTGCTCGACGCGTTTCCCTATCCAACTATCTGTTGGTTCATCAGGAACAAGTTGCTAAGTCCTTTGCTGACACTAAATATTGCCACCCTAACGCTGGGTGTACAATAAGTAGCAAAAGACCTAGGGATTTTACTGACTAAGAGTGCTGCACGCCACTGATATCGTGCGTGCAGCGATGAGCCTCCGGCATATATTGGCCGTGACGCACGCGTAATGCGAGCTTGTTTAAATGGAGGAAACACCTCCCATCTGTGTGCCAAACCTCCAGCAGACGTCCAATAGAAAGTTAGCACGCCGCGTAACTACGCCCACTACTCACGTCATCACTGAGGGACACGCGGTCTATTGCATCGTCATACAAAGGGACGAGCAAGAAGCTGGCTCCACCCCCCCTTGCCGTCACTGCAAAGAACTAGACCGCCCATTAATCGCAATTGGTGTGACTCCGCCTACTCCCAGTGTCATCAATCAGTATGGCAAGTGGGAGGACGAGTATGTGACGTGTGCTCTGTCTGCTTCCAGTGTATTGATCGATACAGTAAAGGGGAGGAGAATAGATCTGTGATGCATGCTTGAGTCACCACATAGGCGGGGACAAAAGACTAGACGGATACACTTAGCAATTAAGGTACATAGTGATATCAATAGAGACCATAAAAGATCCCCATTATTTATCACGATAAAACTACTACAGAGGGACATAGAGGGTATATATTAGAGTTGCACTAAGAGGATGTGGATAGGGAAATGAAGGACCCATTAAGCACCCACATAATACAAATGAGTACCAAGGATATCAAAACTAAAGGAGAGGGATATTGATATTTGGCAACGGTATATCATTTAGGAGCAAAAAACCACATTAAGCAAAGATGATATAGATGGCTATTCCCATAAGGGAAGTGTTCATTCAATGAAGCATGCATATGAAATCGCATCATTGAGGCCCTTGGGCTTCACAGTGTTTAAAGTGAAAATCCACTGCGCCTCTTTCCTGAGGAGCAGTGTATCAATATCACCTCCCCTGGGTGGTGGTCTAACATGTTCTATTCCTTGGAATTTAAAACAGTCTATGACACCCGGGTGACAGATAGCCACATGTTGTGCAAAAGGGGTAACTCCAGAGTTTTTGATTTTCAAAAGATGCTCTCCTATGCGCCTCCTCATTTCGTTTTCCCTACGTATTGTGAGCCACAAATGCAGGTCGCCAGGTATACCACCCCAACTGTCTTACAGTTGATGAAGGATTTAATATAATATTCATGTCCTGTGGTCGAGCTCCTAAACCGTGTACTTTTCAAAATTGCTTTGCATGCTATGCAGTTACCACACTTGTATGTGCCATTAGGTATATTAGCCCCCAACCAGGTCTCATTTCTAGGGGTACTGAAGGCACTATGGACCAATTTGTCCTTGATGTTGCCACCACGCCGGTACGTAATCATGGGGTAGCTGCCCACTAGATGTCCAATATCCGGGTCGGTTTTTAAAATGTCCCAGTATTCAGTAAGCAACGCACGCATCTCCCTATGTGCTGTGTCGAAGGTACCAATTATCCGTACCTGTGCATCATCAGATGTTCTATTCCTAGGATGCAGAAGTTGTTCTCTATCACATGCTGCCGCATGTTGATATGCTTCCTTCAAGACAGGTTTGGCGTAACCCTTCTCTGTAAACCGTTTCTTAAGGTCATCGGCTGAAGGTGATCTGTCACCTAGGCATGATGTAAAGAAAAGACCCAAAGAGTTGACATTCAATCTTGATACAAAGTCAGAGAAACTCTTCTTCGTACCCTTCCACAAGATAAAAATTTCATCAATGAACCTCATCTATAATAGTATGGATGAGGTCCATTGTTTCATCTCCTCATTAAAGACAACCTCTCTCTCCCACCAGCCCAGGTAGAGGTTGGCAAAAGTAGGGGCACAGGGACTGCCCATTGCCACCCCCCTGAGCTGGCGGTAGAGGGAACGGTCAAACAAGAAGATGTTGTGGTGCAAAATAAAATTCAACAGTGTGATCACCAGTTCATTATGTTCATAGAACATAATGCTCCATCCCGCATCAACGAGGTTGCGAGGCAGCCCATACATTTTTACTGGAGAGAGGGTCTCAGTTCTATGAACATAATGAACTGGTGATCCCACTGTTGAATTTTATTCTGCACCACAACATCTTCTTGTTTGACCGTTCCCTCTACCGCCAGCTCATGGGGGTGGCAATGGGCAGTCCCTGTGCCCCTACTTTTGCCAACCTCTATCTGGGCTGGTGGGAGGGAGAGGTTGTCTTTAATGAGGAGATGGAACAATGGACCTCATCCATACTATTATGGATGAGGTTCATTGATGACATTTTTATCTTGTGGAAGGGTACGAAGAAGAGTTTCTCGGACTTTGTATCAAGATTGAATGTCAACTCTTTGGGTCTTTTTTTTACATCAGAAATCAATGAAAGACAGATCACCTTTTTGGACCTTGCAATTGAGATTGACCCCTCTGGTCGTATCAAAACAAAAGTGTTTTGTAAACCTACGGCCACTAATGCCCTCTTGAGATGGGAGAGTGGACATCCTTACCCACTCAAGAGGGGCATTCCTAAGGGACAGTACCTTAGAATGAGACGGAATTGTTCTCAATTGTTCTATGTTCTATGAACATAATGAACTGGTGATCACACTGTTGATTTTTATTTTGCACCACAACATCTTCTTGTTTGACCGTTCCCTCTACCGCCAGCTCAGGGGGGTGGCAATGGGCAGTCCCTGTGCCCCTACTTTTGCCAACCTCTACCTGGGCTGGTGGGAGAGAGAGGTTGTCTTTAATGAGGAGATGAAACAATGGACCTCATCCATACTATTATAGATGAGGTTCATTGATGAAATTTTTATCTTGTGGAAGGGTACGAAGAAGAGTTTCTCGGACTTTGTATCAAGATTGAATGTCAACTCTTTGGGTCTTTTCTTTACATCATGCCTAGGTGACAGATCACCTTCAGCCGATGACCTTAAGAAACGGTTTACGGAGAAGGGTTACCCCAAACTTGTCTTGAAGGAAGCATATCAACATGCGGCAGCATGTGATAGAGAACAACTTCTGCATCCTAGGAATAGAACATCTGATGATGCACAGGTACGGATAATTGGTACCTTCGACACAGCACATAGGGAGATGCGTGCGTTGCTTACTGAATACTGGGACATTTTAAAAACCGACCCGGATATTGGACATCTAGTGGGCAGCTACCCCATGATTACGTACCGGCGTGGTGGCAACATCAAGGACAAATTGGTCCATAGTGCCTTCAGTACCCCTAGAAATGAGACCTGGTTGGGGGCTAATATACCTAATGGCACATACAAGTGTGGTAACTGCATAGCATGCAAAGCAATTTTGAAATGCACCCGGTTTAGGAGCTCGACCACAGGACATGAATATTATATTAAATCCTTTATCAACTGTAAGACAGTTGGAGTGGTATACCTGGCGACCTGCGTTTGTGGCTCACAATACGTAGGGAAAACTAAATGGGAATTTAGGAGGCGCATAGGAGAGCATCTTTTGAAAATCAAAAACTCCGGAGTTACCCCTTTTGCACAACATGTGGCCATCTGTCACCCGGGTGTCATAGACTGTTTTAAATTCCAAGGAATAGAACATGTTAGACCACCACCCAGGGGAGGTGATATTGATACACTGCTCCTCAGGAAAGAGGCGCAGTGGATTTTCACTTTAAACACTGTGAAGCCCAAGGGCCTCAATGATGCGATTTCATATGCATGCTTCATTGAATGAACACTTCCCTTATGGGAATAGCCATCTATATCATCTTTGCTTAATGTGTTTTTTTGCTCCTAAATGATATACCGTTGCCAAATATCAATATCCCTCTCCTTTAGTTTTGATATCCTTGGTACCCATTTGCATTATGTGGGTGCTTAATGGGTCCTTAATTTCCCTATCCACATCCTCTAAGTGCGACTCTAATATATACCCTCTATGTCCCTCTGTAGTAGTTTTATTGTGATAAATCATGGGGATCTTTTATGGTCTCTATTGATATCACTATGTACCTTAATTGCTAAGTGTATCCGTCTAGTCTTTTGTCCCCGCCTATGTGGTGACTCAAGCATGCGTCACAGATCTATTCTCCTCCCCTTTACTGTATCGACCAATACATTGGAAGCAGACGGAGCACACGTCACATACTCGTCCTACCACTTGCCATACTGATTGATGACGCTGGGAGTAGGCGGAGTCACACCGATTACGATTAATGGGCGGTCTAGTTCTTTGCAGTGACGGCAACGGGGGGCGAAGCCAGCTTCTTGCTCGTCCCTTTGTATGACGATGCAATAGACCGCGTGTCCCTCGGTGATGACGTGAGTAGCGGGCGTAGTTACACGGCGTGCTAACTTTCTATTGGACGTCTGCTGGAGGTTTGGCACACAGATGGGAGGAGTTTCCTCCATTTAAACAAGCTCGCATTACGCGCGTGTCACGGCCAATATATGCGGAGGCTCATCGCTGCACGCAAGATATCAGTGGCGTGCAGCACTCTTAGTCATAAAATCCCTAGGTCTTTTGCTACTTATTGTACACCCAGCGTTAGGGTGGCAATATTTAGTGTCAACAAAGGACTTAGCAACTTGCTCCTGATGAACCAACAGATAGTTGGATAGGGAAACGCGTCGAGCAAAAGTAACTACTGCAGTGACACATATGCAGACTGACTCTCGCTTTGACATCCAGAGCCTTATAGGGTATTCCTCTGAAGGAGGCGATCTGTGTAGGGTCTTGGCCCAATATGCACAGTGCTATCTGAGATCAACTTTGGATTATTGCATCTAGTGTATATCCTCCTAAACATAAAGGAGGTTGTATTCAGTTACATACATTTGGGATTTACTATCCCCATCCCGGCACTAGATCCTACATCACATAGCCCTCAGGGGTTTACAGCCCTGTTATGTGGAGTGTGCATTACGCTCCTGTTGATCATTAGAGGAATTACACCAACAATTCCATACTCCTAAATATAAAGGAGTTTCAGTGATAGGGTGTCTGTAGGAATCAGCATAATATAGTCTGAGACATTCCAATTCACCCTATCAAGCCTATTTGTGTGGAGATTTTTATAGTATTTAATAAACTGTTTTTAGCGTACTTTATATAGGCAGTAAACATATTTTGGATTAGTACGTCTGCATCAATAATATAACTAAGTGAATCAGATGCAAGGCAGTTGCATAGTACCTACCTCAACAATGTTAGTAAGCAGGTAAACATGAGGCAACAGGGAAATCCCTGTTGCTTGCAAAAGTGTACAGTGGTATAGAATTAATTGAATCCTGTAACAGAAGCCCTTGGTTTGTCTTTTGGAATATTGTGGATTTTGGGGTACTTTTTAATGCGTATAAAAAAAATTGGTTTCACTGTCTGGAGATGATTAGGTTACCTACAGTGTCTAACCTGATTATCTACCAGTCAGGGGGGAGACATTGTACGTCCTGTATGGGAGTCTTTATACACAATGTGGTTTTACTGTCTGGAGATGATTAGGTTACCTACAGTGTCTAACCTGATTATCTCCCAGGCAGAGTGGAGACATTGTGTGGGACTGTCCCGGATTGTGTGATTATTTCCATTGGTCTGTGTGTTTGTCACGCAGTTCTCCATCAGGTCCACGGTTGAGGTCCCCTTCCATGGAGACTTGTATATAAGGCCAAGGGTGGCACCAATAAATGTTGTTCTTCTTACCCTCAACTCGCAGCCTCGTCCCATGTTGTAGGGAACAGCTATATCACTGCTAGCTCTTGTAAGAGGTGCACAGTTACTGGAAATCGCAACTCGGCTTGGAAGTCTCTGGAGTAGCTCTACAGCGCCATGCTGACCAGGGGAGAAGGACGTCACCAACGGTTGATACCATTACATTTGGTGGCAAGCAATGGGATGGTCCTTCTACCCAAGGAGGCGTGCAGGTCGAATGGAACACCGATATGAGCAGCTAAAAAGGACGACCCTCAAGGATCTACTTGAAAGCCGCGGAGGAAGTGCCAGCAACCAACCTAAGAGGGAGCTGATTGCGGAGTTACAGCAGCTGGATCGGAATTCTGCGATGGCTGAAACCCCTACCTCATCAGGAGATGAAACGGCTCGCATAGTTAAGGAGCAGAACTATGGGCCAAGCCCCTCTGAGGAACGGATTGCACAGATTTTTGCCCAGGTAGCAGTGGAAGCTCGAGAACAGAGGGAATACGAGCTGCAACAAATTATTGCCCAGCGACCTCCAGAGCCACCCCCAGTCACCCTTACTCCAGCCATCACAGAAAAGCAGAAGGTACCGTTTGCTGCATTTAAACAGTTCCAGGAGGCAGAGGGGGAGATCAACAGCTATTTGGCAGACTTTTAAAGGCAGTGTGTACTTCACCAGGTACCCCCAGAGGAATGGGTTACCATTCTATCCGGTCAGCTATCCGGGAGAGCAGCGAAAGCCTTCCGGGCCATCCCAGAGGACCAGGTAAAACAATACCACCTTGTCAAAGACACCTTACTTAAACGGTATGCCCTAACTCCTGAAGCATACCGGCGGAAATTCCGAGATACCAAAAAACGGGGATGTGACACCCACATGGAATGGGCTAACAAATTGCACCGCACCGCTACCCATTGGATTAATGGATGCCAGGCCGTATCTGCCGAGGAGGTGCTACAACTTTTTCTCTTGGAGCATTTCTTTGATAATCTACAGCTGGACTTAAGCAACTGGGTAAGTAACCGACGTCCCCACACCCTCATAGGAGCGGCCCGCCTGGCCGATGAGTATGCGGATTCCAGGTGACTGGACCCAGCGTTATCCCGACCTAATCCTCGAGCCGATGCCCGGGTCCCCCTTGTATCCAGACTCTCTCCATGACCGGAGTTTTGGGTCCCTGTTCCACCTGGCCCCCCTTGTTTTGCTGGTCCTTCCAGGAATAGTTCAGAGTATTCCAAGGTAAAATGTCACTGATGCCACGAACCAGGACACCTAGTGGCCTATTGCCCTTTTGGCCCCCCCAGATCTTACCTGGAACAATTCACCCACTGTGTCAACCCCTGCTGCATCCCGTACCCCGGCTGCCCACTGCGTGGACATGGACACTCACCCTGAGAAATATCTGGGGGTATTTTACAAGGTCAATCCCATTCAGGCTGATTCTGGGGATAATAGACAACAGCACCAACAAGAGGTCAAACTCGACGGACAGGTCGCCCAAGCATTACAGGGACACTGAGGCTACCATTACACTGGCACAGGGGCACGTACCATAGGCGTGCGGGCCAAACCGTAGCTGTGCGAGTGGCTGGGGGAGCCATATTTCGCCTGCCTACTGCCCGCGTTCACCTAGACTGGGGAGCCAGATCCGGTGTAGTAAAAGTTGGCATAATGGATACCTTACCTGCAGAAGTCCTTCTGGGTAACGATTTGGGCCCCCTCACTTCTGTCTACGTTCCCACCTCTACAGCAGCTGCCCACCCTGTGATGACCAGGGCCCAAGCTAGAACGGAATGGACCAGTTCACCAGATTTCCACATACTAGCCATCTTTCTCGAGAAAACCATTTTTTTATGCAACTTGGGTAGTTGCCCAAAAAATGTTTCACTGTATGTTGATGTACTGTATACTGTAAATCACAGGAAACTAAAGTATGGGTACCATTGGTTACCAATGCAGTACAATAACAACATGCTACACTGTCCTATGTTGTACAAAAAAATAAGCAAACCCGAAGAACCAATTATAAGTCAATGGTGGTGGGATATAATCATCTGTTATATACATCATGGATCCTGTTAAAACAGAAGCCATAATGCCAGTCTGAACAGAGCCTAGATACAATAATTAATTTTCAGCCTAAACGCTGTCAAATAAATACACAAACTGCATATGATTCTGAACTGTGCCCAAGGTGATTATTTCCTGAGAAAGAGCACTGTTTCTAGAAATACACAGTGCATTTGATGAAACATTGTAAAACTGTTGATTTTTTAGTGAGTCAGAAGGACATTTAGGTTAAAGAGTAGTTTATTGTATTGAAAGTTGTTATTGTGCACACAATCATGATCAAGGCTGTACAAGTCTCCTTGGGGTATGTTACTCCAGGACATGAGTCATTTCAAACCTTACTGCAATTTACAGTCAGCTCTGTTGCTGATGATAATATCTTCCATATGTGAGTATTTTTAATGTTCTCCAATACTATAGATCCATAGACTGTAGTGAGTACAGTGGCGTCTGTTGGCAATCTTATTTCCATTGATGCCACCAGAGACGGACTGGGCACTTAAAGTGGCCCTGGAAAAAATACTAAAAGTGGCCAAGTTTTGTAGTTAGGTCCAAATTAATGGAAGGGCCAGCAATACCATATTATGGCACATACCAAAAAGAACCCCAAAAGAGCAAATTACCACAATCCATCACACAAAATATATGCCCAAAAACTTCCATTGGCCGGCTGGGAGGAGGGCTCAGGCGGCCCCCTGGGCATCGACCCACTGGGAAACTTCTCTGTGAGGTCTATGGCCAATCTGCCCCTGATTGGTGCCGTCAAAAACTGACAAGCATACAGTATATAGCTGAGGGACGAGCACCTATTTATTATTTTTTTCTTGGTTGTCACTGGAAGTAAAACATAAATTTCACCAACAATCTAATATATATATATATATATATATATATATATATATACACACAGTACAGACCAAAAGTTTGGACACACCTCATTCGAAGAGTTTTCTTTATTTTCATGACTATGAAAATTGTAGATTCACACTGAAGGCATCAAAACTATGAATTAACACATGTGGAATTATATACATAACAAAAAAGTGTAAAACAACTGAAAATATGTCATATTCTAGGTTCTTCAAAGTAGCCACCTTTTGCTTTGATTACTGCTTTGCACACTCTTGGCATTCTCTTGATGAGCTTCAAGAGGTAGTCACCTGAAATGGTCTTCCAACAGTCTTGAAGGAGTTCCCAGAGATGCTTAGCACTTGTTGGCCCTTTTGCCTTCACTCTGCGGTCCAGCTCACCCCAAACCATCTCGATTGGGTTCAGGTCCGGTGACTGTGGAGGCCAGGTCATCTGGCGCAGCACCCCATCACTCTCCTTCATGGTCAAATAGCCCTTACACATCCTGGAGGTGTGTTTGGGGTCATTGTCCTGTTGAAAAATAAATGATGGTCCAACTAAACGCAAACCGGATGGAATAGCATGCCGCTGCAAGATGCTGTGGTAGCCATGCTGGTTCAGTATGCCTTCAATTTTGAATAAATCCCCAACAGTGTCACCAGCAAAGCACCCCCACACCATCACACCTCCTCCTCCATGCTTCACGGTGGGAACCAGGCATGTAGAGTCCATCCGTTTACCTTTTCTGCGTCGCACAAAGACATGGTTGGAACCAAAGATCTCAAACTTGGACTCATCAGATCAAAGCACAGATTTCCACTGGTCTAATGTCCATTCCTTGTGTTCTTTAGCCCAAACAAGTCTCTTCTGCTTGTTGCCTGTCCTTAGCAGTGGTTTCCTAGCAGATATTCTACCATGAAGGCCTGATTCACACAGTCTCCTCTTAACAGTTGTTCTAGAGATGTGTCTGCTGCTAGAACTCTGTGTGGCATTGACCTGGTCTCTAATCTGAGCTGCTGTTAACCTGCGATTTCTGAGGCTGGTGACTCGGATGAACTTATCCTCCGCTGCAGAGGTGACTCTTGGTCTTCCTTTACTGGGGCGGTCCGCATGTGAGCCAGTTTCTTTGTAGCGCTTGATGATTTTTGTGACTGCACTTGGGGACACTTTCAAAGTTTTCGGACTGACTGGCCTTCATTTCTTAAAGTAATGATGGCCACTCGTTTTTCTTTACTTAGCTGCTTTTTTCTTGCCATAATACACATTCTAACAGTCTATTCAGTAGGACTATCAGCTATGTATCCACCTGTACTTCTCCACAACGCAACTGATGGTCCCAACCCCATTTATAAGGCAAGAAATCCCACTTATTAAACCTGACAGGGCACACCTGTGAAGTGAAAACCATTTCAGGTGACTACCTCTTGAAGCTCATCAAGAGAATGCCAAGAGTGTGCAAAGCAGTAATCAAAGCAAAAGGTGGCTACTTTGAAGAACCTAGAATATGACATATTTTCAGTTGTTTCACACTTATTTGTTATGTATATAATGCCACATGTGTTAATTCATAGTGTTGATGCCTTCAGTGTGAATCTACAATTTTCATAGTCATAAAAATAAAGAAAACTCTTTGAATGAGAAGGTTTGTCAGAACTTTTGGTCTTTATACGCAGCGTGCCACTCAGGACACGTGGGAACTGCAAAATAGCTTTAAAACTGCATTTTCATATTGCATGTCATTTTGTACTACAACACCTGTTGTATCCCTGTTCATAGGCTGGTCTGGTGTAATTTACACATCCCACCACTAGATGGGGATAGCACTTAGGTCATATAAATACTTAGGTCAGGCCCAGTGGTTGGTTGTTGATTAGTAGTGCGTCTGTTGCTGAGTTTGAGAGAGTGCAGATCTAGCACTTCTGCTCAGATGAAAGTCTAGTCCAGGAAGGGACAAAAGAAAGGAAAGACTAAAATCCAAAGGATAAAAGCCACAAACCAGGCATAAAAGATCTTTGGGAATCCAGGTGAAGGATACTTTAGCCACAAGCAACCTTACCAAATTACTCTGGTTTACAAGGGACCTGAAGCAAAGTCACCTACCAGAAATACTTCAATACAGAACCTTCAAGCTAAGTTAAACCCAGCCAAACCTATTAACAGTGGATCAACAGAATTCCTCAAAATTGCAAAAGACTGTATTCTGTTCGGATGTTAATGCTGCAACTGGAACCAACATCAGTACAAGTTGTAAGTTGTATTCTACCACTGTCAACTTAATTCTTACCACTGGTTGCACCACCATGAACAGTACAGGCGTCACGACAAATACCACCAAGGGACCCAGCCGCCACAAGCGCCCTAAACACCACTGCCATCAAGGGCACCTCAACCTCCATCTTGGCTGATGCTTCCCTACCACAGAGCGTGCCCCGGAGGATTTCGTGCTGTCTTCCTCAACACTGTGCTGCCAGCCCAGGGAGGCTTTCTGCTAACCATGAGTAAACCGATGAACTGTGTTGTTGTTTGGCCCCTCATCGGCCCACCGTGCTCCTCACGTGTTGCCCCTGCGGTTCTGACTGGCTGCATATCTTTCTTGGCGTCACAAACAGGATATTAACCCTTGCGCCATATTTGAAAGACTGTCGCATGTGAATAAGCCCCTTTACTTTATTGAGAGACTTTTACTTATTGAGCACTGTATTGGGCCACAGAACTGTTTAAACTGTTTGGAAATTACATGGAAGCGCTATACTAGTCATCAGCATAAAAATCGCAGTGTTAAAAGTGAGAAAAGCAGACATTTGTGTGTTACTAAAACGGCATGCTGTCATTGAATAGACTGTTTCTATGCACTTAAGATGGCCGCCGGAGGCCTTGTTTGAAAAAAATGCGCCATCACTGTGGATAAGTTAGCGACACCCCCTGAAGAGCGGGAAAACCTAGTGCCGCCTATTTGGGCAAAATTGTCCAGCCAGCCCGTCCTACCTTTGCTGTGTCAATTCCGAGAGGCCAACCCTGTATGCAAATGCCTCCTCTGCCTGTAGCCACATCAAAGTGAAACGCCGCACACGGGAGGAGAGTGTGACGTGCGTGTATCCTAAACATCGTGAGATTTTCGCATGCGAGTTAGCGAAGAGGATTGCATTGCCTGCCATCCCCCAAGTAGAGATCACCACCTGTGAGTACTCCGATTTGCCCCTACTAAGCATAAGGGAGCATCGATAGCCAGGAGCGCTGTCAGAGAGACTTAAACTAGCGCTGTTCAAACACTGTATTCAGCCGGCACCAAGTTTCTTAAAGGGCCATACACCCGCAAGATAGTGGTTGCCCGTAGCAACGACGCGTAAAAAGTGTCTACAGCCAGAGTTAACATACCTAATCATAATTCACCTGCTGTTACCATGTCAGTGCAGTGCAGTGATAACGTGCAACCTGACCTCCACTGACCCCCTGCGGCAGCCGCAGCCGGTCCTAGTGCAATACCAACTGCTGCAGCACCAAGCTTAATGCCTTTAACCATGCCTTATTATTTTGGGGCCCCCTGATTCCCACAGTATTCTGGAGAAGTTCATACTTTAAGGGACTTTAAAGAGAAAATTCTTGCTGTGTTCAGATTGTACCCTGTATCCCCAGAACAACAGATGGAGATTTTCCTTGCGCAATTGGAAGGAGCTGCTCTCAGAGAAGTGAAGTCCTGGCCAAGCTCAGAGAGGAGGACACTGGAGCAGATATTTGAACGTCTCTACACCACCTTTGAACCCAGGACCGTGTCAGAGGTCAAGATGAGGTTCTTTAGTAAGAAACAGCAATCAGGTGAGTCACTCAGAGACATTGCATTATTTTTGCAGGAAGCCCTTAGAGCTGTTGTACAAGTAGACCCCCGTGAGGCAGAGAATCAGGACAAAACCCTGAAAGAGCAATTTATTGAAGGCGTCAATACAGACAATTTTAAGAGCCAGCTAAGAATGTTAGCCGCTCTGCATCCAAGTGCTGCTCTCTTAGACTTTAACTCCTTAAGGACACAGCCTTATTTCACCTTAAGGACCAGGCCATTTTTTGCAAATCTGACCAGTGTCACTTTAAGTGGTGAGGACCTCCCCACTCCAGTAATGCCTGACACTAGGTTTCTTGACCAGGCCCATATGCAGCATGAGGCCCCAAAATGTCCTAATTTCGGCTGCACTGACCGGCGTCCAGCCACCGGGCCTGGCCAAAAAGGAGCCCGGGTGTTGAGCAACGAACTGTTGGGCATACAGGTTCGTCTGCTCCACCATCAGATTTACCAGTGGGTCACTGAAAAAATGAAAAAAAAAAGTCATATTCAGTGTAGCCTACTGTGGAAATCTGAATTCCTGATATCGTA
Source organism: Bufo gargarizans (assembly GCF_014858855.1). Classification (NCBI taxonomy): domain Eukaryota; kingdom Metazoa; phylum Chordata; class Amphibia; order Anura; family Bufonidae; genus Bufo; species Bufo gargarizans. Next base: position 86,373,997 of record NC_058088.1, read on the forward strand.
TCGCTCTGGGGTACACCAGACAGGTTCACCAGCAGTGTGCTCCGGTGGATTTAACTGGTCGGCCAGAGATGCTCGTACTAGTGTGGGCCACAGGGTCCCTAGCATGGCGGTCCCCTTGCTCCGCCGCCTTGGGGGCTCATCATCATCGCTAGATTATGAGGAGGATGCGGATGACAACAGGAAAGTGGGGTCATCCTCGTCCTCACTGGGACTCTCGGAGTCGGAGGCAAGCTGGGCGTATGCCTCCTCGGCCGAGAACGTCCGGCGGGCCATAGGGGAGTGTGTGTCTGCGTGAGTATGTGCGTGTGTGTAAATCTTTATTTGGTGTGCGTGTGTGTGGAGGCACAGGTGTGCACGGACTTATCCCTAAAACTAACAGAAAAAAAAAGACTAACTAAAAAAAGGGGGAAAAATTTGATAAAAAAGTAAAAAAAACATATTCAAAACCGCTGATCAACCGTCCGAAGTTGATCAGCGGTGGGGTGTGCGATGCGCTAACAGTGGCCGGACGCTAAGAGCGGAGGTGATGGGGCGTGGCCTGACTGTCATGGAGTGAAGACGCAGGCTACCTCGGCTCCGGTGATATCCTGAACTTTATCCTGACCATCCACTCTGACGCATCCTGGTTCTTTGGCTAGAGACCCTCCAAGACTCCTAGCACCTGACCTGCCGGACGACTGCCTGTTTCTCTGCCCTGCGACAACTGACGGATCGTATCTTTGAGCGGGGCCGACACGCTGGATCACATCCCTGTCTGCAGACCCTTCGGTGAGAGAGAAGGAAAGAGGTGCTCTCCTGTCACACTTACCGACACCGGAGGTTAAACTGAGCCTGAGGTACGGATCGGTGTGTCACCCTGGCTTCCCCCCGGCCCGGAAGGCTGGCTTGCGATCCCTGCACGTGTGATCCAGCACAGGTGCCATCTTTTTTTTCTCTGTTACCCGCGCTGCAGGTAAAGACGCCTCCCTTCTCCTGTACTACAAGAGGGTCATAACTGGCATGGTGCGATGCTGTGCTGAGGACATTGTGATACCGTTTCCCTCTTTGGAGAGAGGTCCGGCTCATGTACTAGGCCACAAGCGGTACAGCTTGCGCTCTCTTTTTAACCCCAGAGAGAGGTGTTTGCTGGAGGTACCTCAGAGAGAGATGTTTGCTGGAGGTTTTATGGGCCGTAAAACTGGGCACCTCAGGGCCCTCTATCCCGCCTTAGTTAATGCTGGACAATAAGAGCCAAACAGAAGACCGGGCAGCTGGGGCCTCTTCTGAACGCCCAGAGGTGGATCTCGCAAAGGTTATGGCGGCCATCACTAATTGCCAAACGGCGCTTACGGTCAAAATTGACCATGTCCAAGCTGACCTCACTCTCCTCAGGCATGATATTGATAAGATACGGGAGAGAACAACTGAGGTGGAGAGGAGGTTGGGAGAGGTGGAAGATAGGGCTCAACGTGACGATTCTGCGGTCCGCGCTCTGCAAAACCAAGTTAAAACCCTAATGGCGAAAGTGGAGGACACCGAAAATCGTAATAGGAGAAATAATATCCGTATTATGGGGTTACCTGAAAAGGCGGAGGGCCCGTCCCCTGAAGAATTTGCGGAGCGCCTTATTAAGCAAATCCTTGACCCCATCAGTCTTTCGGTGAACTTTGCAGTGGAGCGGGCCCACAGGATCCCCACCCGACCTCTACCCCCTGGGGCCCCGCCACGTCCTTTCATCTTTAAAGTTCTAAATTATAGAGATCGTGACGCTGTACTGACGGCGGCCCGTCGTCTGAAAGATATTCATTTTGATAACACCCGAATCTCCTTCAATCCGGACTTTTCCGGACTTTTCTACAGAGGTCCAGAAACAACGTAGGCAATTCACGACAGTGAGAACTCGGTTGCGGGAGAAAGGACTTATCTATGTCATGATGTATCCAGCACGGCTCAGAGTCCAAGATGGAGAGATGGTGACATTTTTCTCTACCTACCCCAGAAGAGGCATCTGACTGGCTCGACCGCAGTGGCTGAGTATATTGGGACTTGTGTATTGAGAGTCTCAACCTATGTTTAGGATGGTCATACTATAGAACGGAGCTGAATGTGCCAAGATTAAGTTGGCCTACTACCTAGGTTCAGTTCTGTGGTTTACCTAGAGTGGTGGGTTGCAGAACGGGTCTCCCCGTTCTTATCTACTAGAGAGAAAGATTTAGTTTGGGGTATCTAGGCTTGGATATGTTGGGGATATCTGGGCAGGGTGGGGGGAATTGCCTGCTGTTCTGGGCATATTGGGATGTTTTTGCTGTATTTTTGAAGAGTTGGTATGACTGTGTGAGTGTATGGCTTGGGTGGTGCAGCATCCTCGTGGGTTATAGTTTTGCCATTCCGCCATTGTCTCCTGGAATGTCAGGGGTCTAAATAACAAAATTAAAAGATCCCTTGTCTTCAATTTCCTAAAGAACCATAACCCTGATATATTGATATTGCAGGAGACACATCTGCAGGGGCAGAAACTTCTGGCACTGAGGAAACCATGGGTGGGGGCGGCTTACCATGCTGTGTATACTTCCAGAGCGAGAGGTGTGTCAATTCTGGTGGTGAAGTCCATTCCCTTCCGATCTTACTCTGTTCAAACTGATATGATGGGACGCTTTGTGATCCTTTCACGCCGCAATCAGAGGCATTGATTACCTTGTGATAGGGGTTTATGTCCCCCCCATCCTTTTCAGAGGGAGGTATTGGCCGAAATTATAAAACGAGTAGCGGCAATGCCCCCGGTGCCTCTGATTGTGCTTCGGGATTATAATGCGGTTCTAGACAGGTCGATGGATAGGCTTCGCCCTGATGGTCCACAGAATGATGCGTTGAATTCCTGGGCAGAGGTATTTGCTCTAACAGAGGGCTGGAGATATATGCATCCTGGAGTTCGGCAATACTCTTGTTATTCTGCGTCTTATGCAGCGCTCTCCCGGATTGACTTAGTATTCCTTAGTAGGGATCTATTACCCTCGCTGGCGACAGCTGAATATTTACCGAGAGGCATTTCTGACCATGCCCCCTTAATGGTGATTCTGAGACAGCCCCTTGCACCTGCCGAAAGGATATGGTGGCTCAATAGCAAATGGCTGGAGGTCCTGCCAGTGGTTTGGGCTGCGCAACAAGGTATGAAGGATTACTGGGAACTCAATGAGGGCTCTACCAACCCACTGGTGGAGTGGGAGGCCTTTAAAGTTGCATTGCGTGGTACCTTGATCCAGGTCGATCGCATCATATAGGAAAGAATTAGGTGCCACTAGAGCTAAATTGGAAGAAGAGGTGGTAGGGAAAGAACAGGCTTATATCACAGAACCGAATGTTGTGAACCGTAGTTTATGGGACGAGGCACAGAGGAAGCTTAACTTGCATCTCACAGAGTATACCCAGAAGACGTTACTATTCCAGAGGCGCCTAGTCTTTGCAGATGGAGACAAAAATGGGAGCGCCTTGGCTTTCCTGGCTAGAACTGAGGTGCCACAGACGGTAGTCCCGCACATTACCTGTGGGGATGGCTTGAAGGTATATCGGCCGGGAGATGTCTGTGAACAGTTTGTTCAGTTCTATACTGACCTATACAGTCCTAAATCCAGCTTGACTCCGGATGAGATCCGTTCATTCCTTCAATCCATCCCCCTTACACCTTTAGCTGGGGCTGATAGTAAGTATTTAGAGGGATCTATTGATGAAGGGGAGATCAAGACTGCAATTGAAGATATGGCGCCTGGGAAATCACCTGGTCCGGATGGCTTCCCGATTGAATGGTACAGGTTGGATGTAAATTTGCAATCTGCACGTCTGCTTAAACTTCTTAACTACCCATATGAGTCTGAAGGGTTGCCATCCTCCTTTGGGGAGGCTACCATTGTGGTGATTCACAAAGTCGGGAAGCCTCCGGATCAGTGTGCATCGTACAGGCCAATTTCCCTACTAAATACGTACGCAAAAATCTTAGCCAAAGTCCTGGCCAAGCGACTTGGCAGGGTAGTCCTGTCCATTATCGACCCAGACCAATCTGGTTTTATGCCCGGGAAGACAACTGATATAAACCTCAGGAGATTATTTACAAACTTGCAGGTTAGAAATGACAATGCGGGGTCAAGGGTCTTGGCGTCTCTCGATAATGAGAAAGCCTTTGACTCGGTAGAGTGGCAATTCATTTGGGAAACAATGTTTCGCCTTAATTTCCCTCCTTCTTTTATCAAGTGGGTCCTACGGCATGCATTAGAGTGAATGGATTTACTTCCCGCCCTTTAGGTTGTATAGAGGCACCAGGCAGGGGTGTCCTCTATCCCCATTGCTGTTCGCCCTAATAATGGAACCCCTAACACAGTTGATTAATAATAGCTCACTGATGGACGGATGGACGATAGCGGGGGATTCAGGAGAAGGTGTCACTGTACACGGACGATCTGTTAGTGTACTTGGCAGATCCTGGCCCTTCCTTAGAAGCCCTGCTAGATGTGGTAAATGGATATGGTAGGTACTCAGGGTTACGGGTAAACTAGGCCAAATCCAGTTTATGTACAGTAGATGTGGAAGAGGCCATAGATATCTCCCCTGTGTCTCCCCTGAGAGTAGTGGACAGCTTTCTTTACTTAGGGATTTATATTCATAGGGACCCTCGACAATTCTGTCAGTTGAATCTGAGACCCACCATGGAATATGTCACACGTAAGTTGGTGGCCTGGGAAAACCTTCCTTTGACCCTAGTTGGCAGAATCAACATCGTTGCCGCAACACCCTTCGTGGCCTTCACAGATAACAACCCGCTAGTGCATCTTAACACAGCCAAGTTGGGAGCATTAGAACAAAGATGGGCCTCACGCCTTGCTAACTACAATTTCACCGTGAAATACAGAACAGGAAAAGCAAATGAAAATGCAGATGCATTATCCTGTCTGCCAACTCAAGAAGACCCTACTACACAAGAAGATGTTTGGTAAGAGGTAGAGATGCCATCCGTCTACAAAAATTTTGCCCACCAAGACATCATCACCGTTAAAGAGAAAAAGGTCCTTAACCTTCAACAAGAAGTGGATCCAAAATCTCAAGTGGACAAAGAAAGATGGAGCAAGCTGCAAAATGAAAGCAGAGTGTTGGGTGAACTGCAGGATTTCTTCACCAGCGGAAGAACACCAGAAAGAATCCGCAGGAGGAATGCTGATCCAGAATTGTCAAAACTATGGAGACACAGAAAACACCTCTTTCTACAGAAGGGCCTACTATTAAGAAGGACTTTATATCCAATTACCTGGGATCGTCTGTACCAAATCTTAATACCACACCGAGATGCAAGAATAATTCTTGAGATGTACCATGATCAATCAGGACACTTTGGCGTGCAGAAAACAGAAGCCACCATCCGTAGAAGATTCTACTGGATCGGGATTAGAGGAGACATTGAAAAATGGTGTCGAGAATTTTCCACCTGTGCTGTTAAAAGGAATGAAAAACATGACCAAAAAGCACCCTTACATCCCATTGTAAGCCGAACACTGCTAGAGATAGTTGCAATTGACCATGTGAAGCTGGAACCAAGTCGCTCAGGTTACACATATGCTATGACCATCAATGATCATTACACTAAATTAGTTGTAGCCGTGCCTGTAACCGCTAAAACTACTGCAGATGCTTTCTGGAAACATTTCTTGTTGCCATATGGATGCCCAGAAAGAATCCTTACAGATCAGGGATCTGCCTTTGAGTCGCAACTCTTCAAAGAACTGTGTACCTTTCACAACTGTCAGAAAATCAGGACTACAGCATACCATCCCTAAGGGAATGGGCTTTGTGAAAAAATGAACCAAACTCTAATTGAGATGTTAAGAGCAGTACCACCTGCTACAAGAAATGATTGGCCTACTCTAATGCCTCAATTGATGTATACCTACAATAACACTATCCATTGTTCTACTGAGTATATAAATGATAAAAGTAAGAAAAGTCGACAGGCACTCTATATCTGGTTTTAAAGGATATTTATTGATATTGTACAAGGTTTTTATTAAAAATATTTAATTTTTAAAAATTAAAATGTTGAGATCCCTTATTTATTATAGTGGGGGAAGGGTGGTGTGGTCTGGGTACTAGGGTGTAGCCTGAGAATTATTCCGATGAGGGAAGGGGTTGATGTGGACACCTCGGTGGAGGGGGACTAAGTGGTGTAACAAAAAATTATATTCAAATAGTGAACCAGAAAATTATTATAAAGAATTTATAAAAAAGTTCATATAAAAATTCCAAAACATGTTCAATAGTGAAAAAAGTTGATGTTCGATATGAAATATTCGATATGAAAATATAAGGAATTCAATGATGTTCAAAAAATGTCTCCAAAAGTTTAGAATAACTGCAAGTGTATATATATATATATATATATATATATATATGTTGGACTTAATCGATAAAAAAAGGAGAAAAAAAGGAGAGAAAAATATAAAAAATATAAATAAAAATAGGAGTAAAAGTAGTTGAGAGATAGTCTCTACAAGTATATCCACATGCGATGATATAGGTGGAACTGGTCTTTAGTTCAAGCCAAGAGTTGGTAATGTCATATTTGCTTACAGTTGGCTGCTGGTGGCGTCCCACACAGTAATTGTACTCACCCTTTGGTCTGAGTTAGGTACCTGATAGAGCTCTAGCTGATGCGTACTGTGTATTCCACGCTTTCTTTTGCTGGATCGGCGTCTGAATAAGCAGTAGTTAATGTGCTGATAGTTTGTCCGTGCACGTGATGTGTTGCGCGCCTTTTTTCGCTGGGTCGGCGTCTCATGTGTTTAGTCACGTGCCTAAACACATGAGATGCCGACCCAGCGAAAAAAGGCGCGCAACACATCACGTGCACGGACAAACTATCAGCGCATTAACTACTGCTTATTCAGACGCCGATCCAGCAAAAGAAAGCGTGGAATACACAGTACGCATCAGCTAGAGCTCTATCAGGTACCTAACTCAGACCAAAGGGTGAGTACAATTACTGTGTGGGACGCCACCAGCAGCCAACTGTAAGCAAATATGACATTACCAACTCTTGGCTTGAACTAAAGACCAGTTCCACCTATATCATCGCATGTGGATATACTTGTAGAGACTATCTCTCAACTACTTTTACTCCTATTTTTATTTATATTTTTTATATTTTTATATTTTTTCTCTCCTTTTTTTATCGATTAAGTCCAACATATATATATATATATATACACTTGCAGTTATTCTAAACTTTTGGAGACATTTTTTGAACATCATTGAATTCCTTATATTTTCATATCGAATATTTCATATCGAACATCAACTTTTTTCACTATCGAACATGTTTTGGAATTTTTATATGAACTTTTTTATAAATTCTTTATAATAATTTTCTGGTTCACTATTTGAATATAATTTTTTGTTACACCACTTAGTCCCCCTCCACCGAGGTGTCCACATCAACCCCTTCCCTCATCGGAATAATTCTCAGGCTACACCCTAGTACCCAGACCACACCACCCTTCCCCCACTATAATAAATAAGGGATCTCAACATTTTAATTTTTAAAAATTAAATATTTTTAATAAAAACCTTGTACAATATCAATAAATATCCTTTAAAACCAGATATAGAGTGCCTGTCGACTTTTCTTACTTTTATCATTTACATACTTACCAGTGGGCAGGTGAACCACCCCCGACAAGAGCACCATTCTAAGGGAATAATTTGGGAGAGCCACTATTACTCTAGTATAAACCACTACTGAGTATATACCCTACTATCTTATGTTTGGCCGACAAGGTACATTACCTGCTGATCATACTTTGGGCGTACAAAGATGCAATCAACCCTCTACCAAAAACTGATTGGGTGAGTGAGCACCAAAGACGTTTGATTGATGCACAAGAAATTGTTCAACAATGCATGGGACATGCTCATGAAAAACAACAGAGAGATTATAATCAATCTGCCAAAGCAGAACCTCTCAAGATTGGTGATCGTGTGTGGTTAAAAAACAACCATCGTACCAGCAAATTAGATAGCAAATGGGAGAGAGAACTTTACACCATTACTGCTATTCTCAATCCAGAGACTGATGAGATTACCCAAGAGGACAAATCATGTGTAGTGCTGTCATGGTCTTACCTTCTTGCTGTTCTCCTTCGTTTGACATGTGCTGGCGGCCATCTTGGTTTCTGGGTTTCTTGTAGCCTCCCACCCTGCGGCTTCTCCTTCCCACTGGGAGGAGCTGGATGCCTAGCTCATATATATAGGAGGTCTGTGGCTTCAGTTCCTTGCTTGGTCCTCCTGTGTTCACATGCTTCTAAGACTGCTGCTGCTTCTGGTTCCTGATCCTGGCTTCGTCTGACTACCCTGCTGGTTCCTGATCCAGGCTTCGTCTGACTACCCTGCTGGTTCCTGATCCAGGCTTCGTCTGACTACCCTTCTGGTTCCTGACCTCTGGCTTCGCAAGACCCTGCTTCGGTTTAGCCATCCGTTTGGACTTTTGCCTTACAGCTTGATTTTCAATAAAACCTTCTTATTTCCACTTATCTCTTGTTGTACGTCTGGTTCATGGTTCCATGACATTAGGACCAAGCCATGAATTCTGACGGTACAGGGCCATCCTCGCTACCTACGCTGGTTGCCAGACTTGATCAGCAGGATCACCTGTTGGGTCGGTTCGCTGTGGCGTTGCAAACCCTGCTTGAACGCACGGCTCATTTAGCTTCCGTTGCCGATGGGTCGGTTGTCGCTCCTGGGCCCGCTCCTACTGCCGCTCCGGTTGTTGCGCCAGAGTCTACCCCGACACCTGTTGCTGCGCCTGCGGTGTTTCGGGGTATGACCGGTTCTGCCCCCCTTCCACAGCGCTTTGGGGGAGAGCCAACTCAGTGCCGAGGTTTCCTTAACCAGGTGGGCATTTATTTCGAGTTGCTGCCACATGCCTTTCCTACTGAGAGATCAAAGGTGGGCTTCTTGATCTCGCTGCTCTCAGGACAAGGCCTTGGCCTGGGCCAGCCCTTTATGGGAGAACAACAATCCGGTGGTTGCCGAGTTTTCCGGTTTTGTTGCTTCTCTTCGGAAGGTATTCGATGTGCCGGCTCGTGCTGCCTCTGCTGCGAAGCTCCTTATGTCCATCAGACAGGGTTCACGATCCGTAGCTGAATACGCCATTGAGTTTCGTACCCTGGCAGCAGAGGTGGGCTGGAATAATGAGGCTCTGGTCGCTGCTTTCTCTCATGGTCTCTCGGAGACCTTGAAGGATGAGGTTGCAGCTAAGGACCTACCAGTGGAGCTCGAGTCTCTTATTTCTTTCCTGATTTTGATTGACACCAGACTCAGGGACAGACCTTCCTTTAAGGAGAGCCTGCGGAGGTCTTCTAACAGATTGGCGCCTACGGTTGCTGTCCCACCCGTGCCTCCCTCTCCTCCCACGCCTCCTGGGGATGACTTGTCTGGGGGTGAACCCATGCAGCTGGGGTTTGCTCGCCTGTCCGAGGGGGAGAGGGTACTCCGGAGACGCGAGGGCCGATGCATGTACTGTGGTCTCGTGGGCATTTTCGGTTGGCATGCCCGAACCGTCCGGGAAACGCTCGCACCTGAGATCCTGTCGGGGGCAGATCTTGGGTGGAGTCTCCTCGTCCCCGGTTTCCCGTGTTGACAAACCACTGATTACTGTTGTCCTCTCCTGGGTCGGGGGCTCGGTGACGACCCAGGCGTTGGTGGACTCTGGTGCTGGTGGTTTGTTCATTGATAGTGTGTTCGCTGCCGCCAATTCCATTCCTCTGCAGCCTCGAGGTTCCCCACTGGCTCTTGAGGCGATAGACGGCAGACCCCTTCTGCCGCCACACGTGACTCAGGAGACCCTTCCAGTGGGGATGGCCATTGGTGCCGTTCACAGAGAGTCGGTCTGTCTCCAGGTTATTTCGTCTCCACACTACTCGGTGGTCTTGGGGTACCCCTGGCTCCAGAAGCATAATCCGACTTTCGATTGGAGATCGGCCGAGATCCTCTCGTGGTCACCGCAGTGTGGGGCTAGTTGCATCCATGGGCCTGTCAAGTTGCTGTGTACTTCCTCGGACTCTCTGTTGCCTCCTGAATACGAGGAGTACCGGGATGTATTCGATAAGGTGCGTGCGGTTGCCCTACCTCCGCACTGCCCATACGATTGTGCCATAGAGTTACAATCTGGTGCCGTTCCTCCTCGTGGCAAAGTCTATCCACTGTCGGTAGCGGAGAATGAGGCCATGGAGGAGTACGTGAGGGAGGCGCTTTCACGCGGACACATTTGCAAATCCTCGTCCCCGGCAGGGGCTGGATTTTTCTTTGTGAAAAAGAAGGGTGGTGAGTTGAGGCCTTGCATCGATTACAGGGGTCTCAATCGCATCACGATCAAGAACGCTTACCCGATACCCTTGATTTCCGAGCTGTTCGATCGCCTCAAAGGGGCCACGGTCTTTACCAAACTCGACCTGAGGGCGGCATATAACCTGGTAAGGATCAAGGCGGGCGATGAGTGGAAGACCGCGTTTAACACCAGGACCGGTCATTATGAATCCTTGGTTATGCCCTTTGGGTTGTGCAATGCGCCCGCAGTCTTCCAGGAATTCATCAACGATGTTTTCCGTGACCTGTTGCAGCAGTGTGTGGTGGTCTATTTGGATGACATCTTGGTATATTCTGAATCCATGGAGGCCCACATTCTGGATGTCAGACGAGTGTTGCAACGGTTACGAGAGAACAAGCTGTTCGGTAAGCTTGAGAAATGCGAATTTCACCGATCCCAGGTAACCTTCTTAGGTTACATCATTTCCGCTGAGGGGTTCTCCATGGATCCTGAGAAGGTTTCGGCTGTCTTACAGTGGCCCCAGCCCAGTGGTCTTCGTGCCCTGCAGCGCTTTTTGGGCTTCGCCAATTATTATCGGAAGTTCATCAGGGACTTTTCCATGCTAGCCAAGCCTCTCACGGATCTGACCAGGAAGGGCAGTAATCCCCAGGTCTGGCCGCTCGAGGCCATCCGAGCTTTTGAGGCTCTAAAGTCCACCTTTGTGTCGGCTCCGATTCTGTCGCATCCCAACCCTGGGTTGCCTTTTGTCCTCGAGGTGGACGCGTCTGAGACGGGAGTAGGCGCCCTTCTGTCTCAGCGTAGAACACCAGAGGGTCCTCTGCTTCCTTGTGGGTTTTACTCCCGGAAACTGTCTTCCGCGGAGTGCAACTATCAGATTGGTGACAGGGAGTTATTGGCCATCGTGCAGGCCCTTAAAGAATGGAGGCACTTGCTCGAGGGCTCGGTGGTTCCGGTTCTCATCCTGACGGACCACAAGAATCTGACCTACCTCTCTGAGGCCAAGAGATTGACACCACGTCAGGCCAGATGGGCTCTGTTCTTGTCACGTTTTAATTACGTGGTCTCCTACCTACCCGGTTCCAAGAACATCAGAGCGGATGCCTTATCACGGCAGTACTCCGAGCTGTCCGGGGAGGAGTCGATTCCGACTTCGGTCATACCTCCGAATCAGATCCTGGCCGCCATTCGCACCAGCCTGACCTCTCCCCTGGGTGAGCAGATTTTGGCGGCTCAATCTGGTGCTCCCTCTGGGAGACCCAACGGCAGATATTTTGTGCCTGAGGAGTTGCGCACTCGGTTGTTGCGAACCTACCATAACTCCAAGGCCGCGGGGCATCCTGGAAAGAATCAGCTGTCCTGGGCTGTTTCACGTCTGTTCTGGTGGCCTTCTCTACGTTCCGACATCGCCGCATATGTAGCGGCATGCTCCGTTTGTGCCCAGAGTAAGTCCCCTCGGCACCTTCCGTTGGGCCTTTTGCAACCCATAGCCACCGGGGAGCGTCCATGGTCACACCTGGGGATGGATTTCATTGTGGACCTCCCTGCATCCCGACGCCATATGGTCATTCTCATGATTGTGGATCGGTTTTCCAAAATGTGCCACTGTGTTCCTCTCAAGAAGTTACCCTCTGCACAAGAGTTGGCCACGATTTTTGCCAGGGAGGTCTTCCGGTTGCACGGTTTGCCCAAGGAGATTGTGTCGGATCGGGGGAGTCAGTTTGTGTCCAGGTTCTGGCACGCCTTTTGCTCCCAGTTGGGGATTCATCTCTCTTTCTCCTCGGCCTACCACCCTCAGTCCAATGGGGCCGCAGAACGATCCAATCAGGCCTTGGAGCAATTCCTTCGTTGCTATGTCTCCGATCACCAAGACAATTGGGTTGACCTCCTGCCTTGGGCTGAGTTTGCCAGGAACACGGCGGTGAACTCTTCCTCTGGGACGTCTCCCTTCATGGCCAATTATGGATTCCAACCTGCCGTGTTACCGGAGGTATTCTCTCCCCAGGATATTCCGGCTGTGGAGGATCACCTTTCCGTCCTACGTGCTTCTTGGGTACAGATCCAGAGGTCCCTTGAGGTCTCTGCGCAGCGCCAGAGACTCCAGGCTGATCGCAGACGAGCGCCCGCTCCTTCCTACCAGGTCGGAGACCGCGTATGGTTGTCCACCCGCAACCTCAACCTTCAAGTGCCCACTCCCAAGCTGGCGCCTCGCTTTGTTAGTCCCTTCCGAGTGCTTCGCAGGGTAAACCCGGTAGCCTATGCCCTTGCGCTTCCTCCTGGCATGCGGATCTCCAACGTGTTTCATGTCTCCCTGTTGAAGCCACTGGTGTGTAATCGTTTCACTTCCTCAGCCTCGTCCGGTCCAAGTGGGCAATCGTGAGGAGTATGAGGTGAGCAATATCCTGGACTCACGCCTGGTCCGCGGTCGGGTGCAGTTTTTGGTCCATTGGCGTGGGTATGGTCCAGAGGAGCGTTCCTGGGTTCCCTCCGCAGATGTCCATGCTCCTGCCTTGCTCCGAGCCTTCCACGCACGCTTCCCTCAGAAACCGTTCTTTACTCCGCGGAGGAGGGGCCCTTGAGGGGGAGGTACTGTCGTGGTCTTACCTTCTTGCTGTTCTCCTTCGTTTGACATGTGCTGGCGGCCATCTTGGTTTCTGGGTTTCTTGTAGCCTCCCACCCTGCGGCTTCTCCTTCCCACTGGGAGGAGCTGGATGCCTAGCTCATATATATAGGAGGTCTGTGGCTTCAGTTCCTTGCTTGGTCCTCCTGTGTTCACATGCTTCTAAGACTGCTGCTGCTTCTGGTTCCTGATCCTGGCTTCGTCTGACTACCCTGCTGGTTCCTGATCCAGGCTTCGTCTGACTACCCTGCTGGTTCCTGACCTCTGGCTTCGCAAGACCCTGCTTCGGTTTAGCCATCCGTTTGGACTTTTGCCTTACAGCTTGATTTTCAATAAAACCTTCTTATTTCCACTTCTCTCTTGTTGTACGTCTGGTTCATGGTTCCATGACAAGTGCATCGAAATCGCCTTAAATTGTGTCTCAAGGAAGAAACTCTTCAAGAAGAAGCTGTTCAAGAGGAAACTCAATCCGTAGAACCAGAGCCTGTGACGTCATCTGATTCAGAGGAATCAAATCAGTCTTTTGGAAAAACGTTATTAGACTGATCCTTTACAATGGTTCTTAACTCCATGGCTCAACATCTTAGTGCTAGCTAAGACCAACACCACCGCACTTCAACCAGAAGTTTTATCCACTACAGCTCAGGAAACACCAAGTTCCCTTGAAACAAGGCCTGTAGAGTCTCAGCAGCTTCGTAGATCCTACGGGATTATAAGAGGACAACCACCTGTCCGTTATAGAGATTTCCTGACTCAGCAGCTGAGAAGACAGCTTCCAGCTCTGCCGATTCATCATTGAGTACATCCTTACTTTGTCTGGAGTTCCAGAATTTAAGAAAAAGACTGATCTACATGTATTATGTTCTATCATCCTTAAAGGACTTTTTAAGGGACTATTTACCTTTCATCCGTTTTTCAACGTTCAAGCCTGCACCCGGAGATAGACTTTTAAGCACCTGAACCTCAGTGGTATACTCTTTTGATGTTTTTCTTTATCATTATGGACTATTCTAGCTTTTTCAATACATCAGTCTTCAGAGAAAATTGCTACCCCATTTGTCACATTTCGTTGTTGCCTGAGATATGTTTGCCTAACCCATTTTACTTACAGGTACAAGTAGTACAAGAATGGAATTATAGTATTGTTCCCTATGCATGCATGCTTTTCCCCTTCTTATATCTTACAGGAAGATACAACATTAAGTCATGAATGTGTCGAGGTCGACTTGTATTTTACCATGGGGGTATGCAGCGTCCCACTCAGGACACGTGGGAACTGCAAAATAGCTTTAAAACTGCATTTTCATATTGCATGTCATTTTGTACTACAACACCTTTTGTATCCCTGTTCATAGGCTGGTCTGGTGTAATTTATACATCCCACCACTAGATGGGGATAGCACTTAGGTCATATAAATACTAGAGTGCAGATCTAGCACTTCTGCTCAGATGAAAGTCTAGTCCAGGAAGGGACAAAAGAAAGGAAAGACTAAAATCCAAAGGATAAAAGCCACAAACCAGGCATAAAAGATCTTTGGGAATCCAGGTGAAGGATACTTTAGCCACAGGCAACCTCACCAAATTACTGCTTTACAAGGGATCTGAAGCAAAGTCACCTACCAGAAATACTTCAATACAGAACCTAAGCTAAATACAGAACCTAAGCTAAACCCAGCCAAACCTATTAACAGTGGATCAACAGAATTCCTCAAAATTGCAAAAGACTGTATTCTGTCCGGATGTTAATGCTGCAACTGGAACCAACATCAGTAAAAGTTGTGAGTTGTATTCTACCACTGTTTACTTCATTCTTACCACTAGTTGTACCACCATTAACGGTACTGGCGTCACAACAAATAACACCAAGGGACCCAGCCGCCACAAGCACCCTAAACACCACTGCCATCAGGGGCACCTCAACCTCCATCTAGGCTGGTGCTTCCCTACCACAGAGTGTGCCCCGGAGGATTTCGTGCTGTCTTCCTCAACACTGTGCTGCCAGCCCAGGGAGGCTTTCTGCTAACCGTGAGTAAACTGATGAACTGTGTTATTGTTTGGCCCCTCATCGGCCCACCGTGCACCTCACATGTTGCCCCTGCGGTTCTGGCTGGCTGCATATACATATATATATATATATGTATGTATATATCAAGACACCATGAAGGCAACCCTACAGCAGATGTAACATGCACATTCAGCCCAAAGCATGCCAAGGTTAGCACTCATGTTTGGGGAGGATCAAGGGACATATTGTAGTCATCAGTAGTAGTGGGTTACATTTATGGCCAGCTTTAGTGTAAATAGGCCCTTAACTAAAGCAATGAAAAATGTCTTGATATCATCCGGCTCATAAAAGCCATTTACATGTTCCAATTTACTTACACTAAAACTAATTGCTTCAACCGTAAAATGGACGCATAGGCGCAGTTGTAGTAATAGCACTTCTTATGTGGGCCCAGAGATTAATGGGGCCCTACTAGGTGCAAGAACATAGTACCTTTTTGTAGAGAATAACAATGTAGTATCTTTTTGCTATAATGTAGGTTTCTGAGATATATTGTGCTATTATACATACGTTTAATTATTGCTAGCTATGCTGCTATTTTAATTTTCTTACATTAGGTGGTGAGGACCCCATCTTATTTTGCTATGGGGTTCTATGAATTATAGTTGCACCTGTGGATGGACATTTACTTTATTATACTGTTATCTGCACTAGGAGTGATTTTGTTTGCCTGTGTTTTGGCTTGTCAGAGATAACAAAAAATCTTGGACAAAGAACTAAATTGGCTTAAATATTGTACTGATCCTGTTCTCCAGTTCTGTTCTCTGCAGCACCGGTCCAGTACTCCCGCTACAGTTTGTATACAAATGCCGCCTTTTTACTGTGGACTGTAGAATACGTGCTTAACAGTCTCCTGTGCAGTGAAAAACAGGAGCTTGGCTCTTGTGGTCAATAATGACAATGGCATCGAAGTGGTTTAGAGAGAGAGAGAGGGCTTCCTATGTCAGGCATCGGAAACCCACCAGTGAGATTGTGGGGTGCCATTGTCTTCACATGGTGTCACTCCCGTGTGTGGGAGGGAGACACCACACCAGGCGAAGAAGGAGAGGGAACAAGTCACAAGACCTGAGAGCAAGGAAAGAAAGAATGACACCTCCTAGTCAAATCCCTAGTCACAGTCCTGACTGGCTATCAGTATAAACAGACCCCAAAGATAGGTGAGTTCATACGCAGGAGTACCTAGAGTCCTAACTCACCCTATAAGACCATGGCGATAGTGACAGGACTGAGACAACCTGTTCCTCCAGAAAGGAAGGACGACCAGGAGTCTCCCTCAGGCCTACAACAAAGGGCAGGGGAAAAACAACACACAGATAAACCAAAACAAAATGTAAAAGGGAAAGGAACCACTTAACAGCCCAGTAGCTATAGTAGCAACAGGAACTCAGCCAAGAACAAAACACCAGCAGACCACAGATACCACTGAAGCTATAAACCACACAGCATTGTGGGAGAAGCAACTATAAATAAGGAAAGTTAAATGACCACAATAGGAACACCTGGAGGTTAGAGATGTGGCCAGTATCAGAAACAACACAGACGTCTATTGATCCACAAGGAAACCTGTCAGATCAAAGCATGTGTTGCTAGTCTCACAGATCTTCTGTCACCCACTGTCGCGGGGACGTCCGTATGTCTCGCAGCTGGAGGCTTAATAAAGATCAGGTCTGCCTGCAGTGTACGCCTCAGTAATACAGGCAATGTCTGCTGGTAAAGAAAAAGGCGCACCATAGGGTGATATCGTACAGATGAGGTAAGTATTCTACTCCAAATGGGAGGCTCAACTTGTGTTAACCTTAGGCACAACTCTAGAAGAAGCTCATCGGATACAAAGTAGATCCCAGGATCGGTTGGTCTGGAGCTACGGATGGAACTCTTCTTATTAGAGATGCCCGATTCCCCAAGAAGATTTATAAGATCTAATATGTGTAGATTCTCAATATTTATTGTGCAGATATACAGTCAGATCCATAAATATTGGGACATGGACACAATTTTAACTATTTTGACTCTATACACCACCACAATGGATTTGAAATGAACCAAACAAGATGTGCTTTAACTGCAGACTGTCAGCTTTAATTCGAGGTCATTTACATCCAAATCAGGTGAACAGTGTAGGAATTACAACAGCCTATCAGGCTGCGCTGTAGTACTGCCAGTATAATACACTGTACTGCATAAGTAGCACCGTGTTTTATAGAAGCAATAAAAGATCAAAGCATATAAAATAAATTATAAAAAATGAAAGTCCAAGTTTCTATAAAAAAAATCTCCAAGTTAAAAAAATAAGTTTTTTCATAAAATTTTTTATTTTCACTGGGAAAAAAGACCCCCCCTTATATTTGGTATCGCCACATCTGTAACAACCCTCACTATATAATAATAAAAATAAACTATGCCAGAATTGCTATTTTTTGCAAATAAAGGAATAAAAAGCTTTGTATATCCCAAAATGGTACCAATGAAAACTACAAGTTAGCCTGCAGTTATGGCTCTTGGGATGCGGTGATGCAAAAACATTTGTTAAAGGGTTTTTAATGTGCAAAAGTTGTAAAAACTCTGTGGCAGTATTGTTCCCCCCCCCCCCATCTCTGCCTAGAAACAGTTAATAGAAGTTAACCAGTAAGCAATGTGTACTACTTGTTCCACAAAAACAAGCCCTCATATGCCTACATCGACAGAAAAAAATAAAAAAGTTATAGTTCTTGGAAAAAATTGAAAAAATAAAAAAATTGCCTGGTCACTTACGACCTAAATCCATACAGGTGGAACGGGTTAGGCTACTTTCACACTTGCGGCAGAGTGATCCGGCAAGCAGTTCCGTCGCCGGCAAAACGTATGCCAACTGATGGCATTTGTAAGACTGATCAGGATCCTGATCAGTCTGAAAAAGGTATTGAAATGCTGGATGCATCTTTCTGATGTCATCCGGAAAAACGGATCCGGCATTTATTTTTTTCACCGGCATTCCGGTATTTTGAATTCCGTATCTGACACTAATGCATTCCTATGGAAAAAAAATTCAGGCAAGTCTTCAATTTTTTTGGCCGGAGATAAAACCGTAGCATGCTGCGGTTTTATCTTTTGCCTGATCAGTCAAAAAGACTGAACTGAAGACATCCTGAACGGATTACTCTCCATTCAGAATGCATGGGGATAAAACTGATCAGTTCTTTTCCAGTATAGAGCCCCTAGGATGGAACTCTATGCCGGAAAAGAAAAACGCAAGTGTGAAAGTAGCCTTAGGGCTCTTTCACACCTGCGTTATTGTCTTCCGGCATAGAGTTCCGTCGTCGGGGCTCTATGCCGGAAGAATCCTGATCAGGATTATCCTAATGCATTCTGAATGGAGTGAAATCCGTTCAGGATGCATCAGGATGTCTTCAGTTCCGGAACGGAACGTTTTTTGGCCGGAGAAAATACTGCAGCATGCTGCGCTTTTTGCTCCGGCCAAAAAAACTGAAGACTTGCCGCAAGGCCGGATCCGGAATGAATGCCCATTGAAAGGCATTGATCCGGATCCGGCCTTAAGCTAAACGTCGTTTCGGCGCATTTAGCTTTTTTAGAGTGGTTACCATGGCTGCCGGGATGCTAAAGTCCTGGCAGCAATGGTAAAGTGTAGCAGGGAGCGGGGGAACAGTATACTTACCATCCGTGCGGCTCGCGGGGCGCTCCAGAGTGACGTCAGGGCGCCCCAGGCGCATGGTACGTCATCCATGCGCATGGGGCGCTCTGACGTCATTCTGGAGCGCCCCAGGGGCCGCACGGATGGTAAGCATACCGCTCCCCCACTCCCCGCTCCTACTATGGCAACCAGGACTTTAATAGCGTCCTGGCTGCCATAGTAACACTGAAAGCATTTTGAAGACGGATCCGTCTTCATATGCTTTCAGTACACTTGCGTTTTTCCGGATCCGGCATGTAATTCCGGAAAGTGGAGTACACGCCGGATCCGGATAACGCAAGTGTGACAGAGGCCTTAATATCCACATATCTGAAAAATGAAACATTGATTAACAAAACAATCAAGAACATTTTATACACCAATCAATGTCTTCCTGGTGGACCATCACACTGTGTGTATCTGGTCAGCTTCCAGCTCTACGTGTGCTTTTTTATGGCTGCTTTAAAATAATAGTTGATTCTTGTTGTGCTTGCTTTAAATATAAATGAGGAAGGAAATATCTTCACTGCTGCATACTGAATTTAGGCAGAAGTGCAGCTAGAAGTGGTAATGATAAACAGTGACTCATAAAAGCCAGATAGAGCCTTTCAGTCTGTAAGTAAAATTCAGAATGGCGAAAAACTGATAACAGAAACTTCCTGACTTTTATCAGCTATGTGCTGCGTGCAAAACATATGTAAGACTTAAAAAAAAAGAGGTAAAATGGGCGCTCTAGATGGACCCTGCGTCTTTGTAGATAAACAGCAGTAGCCCCATAAGGAAAGGTGATAAGACTGAAGTATTGCTGAATGAAACCTAAAAGCGGATACGACTTTGGAGTGTTAAAAAGTGATAAACTGTGTCAGGCGTGTACGCTGTGTGCCGTTTTTGCTCACTAAACATATTCCTCACACTGTCACACTAAGGCATTTCCTTTCAAAACTATAGCAGTGGGTTTCAAACTGCAAGATGAGGTGCGTTCTAGATGTGGGACCTGTTATTAAGCCATGAATGTACTGATGGGATCACGGGAATAGCCCTTTAAATCGTACACTGACATGTTTTTTGAAGGAAAGCCTACTTATCTGCTCCCTGCCGCTCAGTTCAGACTCCATGTGTCCACTGTCTTCACCTCCTATATAATAAACTTCCAAAATGGGTGGGGTCAAGTGCGCCGCTGCAGCTGAATGGACTCAGTGGTGACCTGTCTCCAAGTGGCCAGTGAATGGCTGCAGCGGTGTACATGACGATAGATGTGACACTTCTTGGACCCTTTCCACTGGAATGGAGCACCAGAGAATAGGTAAGTGGCTTTTTTTCTTTAGGGTACTTTTACCGGCAATACGGACGCAAACTGATGGCATTTGTCAGACGGATCCGAATGCGGATCTGTCTGACAAATGCATTGAAATACCGGATCCGTCTCTCTGGTGTCATCCGCAAAAACGGATCCGGTATTAGTTTCTTTTTGCATTTTTAAAGGTCATGCGCATGTAGCCGGATCCGTTTTGCCAGAACACTTAATGCCATTCAATGTAAATTAATGCCGGATCCGTAATTCCGGCAAGTGATCAATATTTTTGGCCGGAGAGAAAACTGCAACATGCTGACTGAACTGATGCATCCTTAACAGATTGCTCTCCATTCAGAATGCATTAGGATAAAACTGATCCGTTTTTTTGCAGTATTGAGCTCCTGTGACGAAACTTAATAACGGAAAACAAAAACGCTAGTTTGAAAGTACCCTTGGGCTGAGCAATTGCTGTGGGGATTAAACAACCCTGTATTCCACAAGAAATGAATATGGCAGCACTCCACAAAATGGCTCCAGCGAAGAAAGGCATCTCTATGTATCTAATGTTTCAGCACATATAGAGCCTTTTTGGATAAATATACATAGAAAATAGCAATACAATGCAGCTGACAACTGCAGTAAGTTTTCAGTTTTAGGCCTCATGCACATGGCCTTTGTTCAGCCGTTCCGTGCATTAGGGACCGCAACTTGCGGTCCCCAATGCACGGGCAATGTTCGTGTGGCGGCCAGGACGGATTGAGACCCAGTCAATTTAAATGGGTCCGTGATCCACCCGCATAAAAAAAAAAAAATAGAACGTGTGCTTCCATGGGGTTCCGTGCCTCCGTTCCGCACCTCAGCAACAGCCTTGTGCATGAGGCCTTAGGAAGACAACAATTACACAGTTTACATTGAAATCAATAGGCTTTTCATGTAATGCATGGACATACTGGATGACTAGGCAAGAGATGTTCTTTCTAATCTAAAATTTTCTTTCGATGGTGTATGTACCCAAAATAGGGTGACACCGAAAGAGATACAGCTGTTAAAATGGAGACAGGCAAAATAAAAAACACATCCTTCTGGTCCTTAAAGGGGATGTTCATACAACCTGAGATAAGGACATCACGAACTGAATGGTCGGTATGTAATACTACATTTCCCTCTGTTGCAACCTTCCTCCAGTATTAACAGCTATGGGTATTCCAACAGCAATCTGCTAATTCCTGGACGGCAATCTCTAGAAAAAAGGGGTTAACTTCATCACTAAACCACTTTAAATTTTCTGTATCCTTAAAGTGATTGTCTTATCGACAATCCTTTCGCATAAGACAGCCCCTTCTGCCCCTCAGTCCTCGGATTTATACTCCTGGCAATTAAAGGGGTTGTCCGTGTTCTGAGCTGAACCGGGACATATCCCCATCTTCACCCCTCCGGCTCCCCTGACATGAGCATTGGAGCATAAAATGCTCCGATGCTCTCCCTTGCCCTGCGCTGGATTGCACAGGGCAACGGCTTTTTTGTTTATATTATACTGCTAGGCAGAGGCTTCCACCTAGCAGTGTTCCCAGTGACGTCACCGGCTCTGATGGGCAGTTTAGCACTGACCTAGCCATTTTACAGGCTACTGTAACACTAAAGCCTGCCCATTAGTACCGGTTGTGTCACGGGGCTCACTGCTAGGCAGAAGCCTCCACCTAGCTTTCCCCATGGAGAGCCTGGTACGTCACCAGATCTAAAAAAAACATCTGAATCGTGCAGGGCAAAGGAGAGCATTGGAGCATGAAATGTTCCGATGCTTGTATCAGAGGGGCTGCCTAGGTGAAAACAGAGATATGTCGGGGTTCAGCTCTGAATCCGGACAACCCCTTTAACTGATGTAATTATTTAGTAAGTTGTGGGTGGCTACATATTTCCTTAGGTGCAACACTGCAGAGGAAATGTAATATTACATGGCCATCATGTAGAGAAAGTTAACACAAGGCACTTACTAATGTATTGTTATTAACCATATTGCCTCCTTTGCTGGCTTGATTCATTGTTCCATCACATTATACATCGCTCATTTACATGATTAAGGCCACCCTGCAATCTAGCAGCGGTGGCTGTGCATGCAAACTATGGGAAAAAGTGACGCCCTCCTTGGTGGCCGGGACTGTGGGAGCTCACATAAGAACGCAACCCCTTTGTAAATGTGCTGCAGTGGTGGTCATAAACCCTAGATACAATCAGTGTATAATGTGATGGAAGATGGAAGAATGAATCCAGCCAGCAAAGGAGGCAATATGGATAAGCACAATACATTAGTAAGTGCCTTGTATAAACTTTGTCTACATAATTAATGTCATTTGCTGAAGCGAGACAACCACTTTAAAATAAATGGGTGACCATGTGCATAAAAGGGCCAAATGTGCTCTCAACTCTTTGGTATGCTACTGCTATGGAAAATTGATAGTTGTAAAAGGGTAAGAAGGAAAAAATGGATGCCAATAATATAATGTAATAGAATTGCATATCTGGTACATGCAAATAGTAGATACTTAAATTGTAACTGTCATATTTTTTTTATTTGCCAGTTTATTACAGCTAGGCATGTATACATGAATGGATCTGGATACATTGGAGGCTTGGGCAGAGAAGTGGCAGATTAAATTTAACACTGACAAATGTAAGGTTATGCACATGGGTAGGAATAATACAAGTCACCAGCACATACTAAATGGTAACACTGACATGGAAAAGGACCTAGGAATTTTAGTGAACACCAAACTAAGCAGTAGAAACTAGTGTCAGGCAGCTGCTGCCAAGGCCAATAAGATAATGGGTTGCATCAAAAGGGGCATAGATGCCCGTGATGAGAACATAGTCCTACCACTATACAAAGACAACTGAGGGGAGATCTAATAACTATGTATGAATATATCAGGGGTCAGTACAGAGATCTCTCCCATCATCTATTTATCCTCAGGACTGTCACTGTGACGAGGGGACATCCTCTGCGTCTGGAGGAAAGAAGGTTTCTACTCAAATATAGAAGAAGAGGATTCTTTACGGTAAGAGCAGTGAGACTATGGAACTCTCTGCCTGAGGAGGTGGTGATGGTGAGTACAATAAAAGACTTCAAGCTGCGCCTGTATATATTTCTGGAGTGTAATAATATTACAGGTTATAGCTACTAGAGAGAGATCGTTGATCCAGGGAGTTATTCTGATTGCCTGAATGGAGTCGGGAAGGAATTTTTTTTTCCCTTAAGTGGGGAAAATTGGCTTCTACCTCACAGTTTTTTGTTTTTTTGCCTTCCTCTGGAGCAACTTGCAGGATAACAGGACAAACTGGATAGACAAATGTCTTTTTTCAGCCTTATATACTATGTTACTATGTTACATTTTTAATTGCTGTTGGATATATTTTAGGCTAAATAATAGTGTCCCTAAATCTAGATTCCTGTATGAGCTGTTTTCCAGACAATTAGTTCCAAACTTGTAATAGTGGCAGCTGCAACCTCATGTGACCATCAACATATTTTCATATTAGTTACTATTAATGGAATTTAATCATTCCATATTTAAAATTTACAAGTGCATGGGGTAAAATGTAACTATTCTGGGGCGGGGTCTTCAGGACACCATCGAGATGTCACCATTAGGGATGAGCGAACTCGAACTGTATAGTTCGGGTTCGTACCGAATTTTGGGGTGTCCGTGACACGGACCCGAACCCGGACATTTTCGTAAAAGTCCGGGTTCGGGTTCGGTGTTCGTCGCTTTCTTCGCGCTTTTGTGACGCTTTCTTGGCGCTTTTTGAAAGGCTGCAAAGCAGCCAATCAACAAGCGTCATACTACTTGCCCCAAGAGGCCATCACAGCCATGCCTACTATTGGCATGGCTGTGATTGGCCAGAGCACCATGTGACCCAGCCTCTATTTAAGCTGGAGTCACATAGCGCCGCCCGTCACTCTGCTCTGATTAGCGTAGGGAGAGGTTGCGGCTGCGACAGTAGGGCGAGATTAGGCAGATTAACTCCTCCAAAGGACTTGATTAACTGATCGATCTGCAGCTGTGGATCATTGAGCTGCTGATCCTCAATTGCTCACTGTTTTTAGGCTGCACAGACCGTTTGTCAGTCTCATTTTTCTGGGGTGATCGGCGGCCATTTTGTGTCTTGTGGTGCGCCAGCACAAGCTGCGACCAAGTGCATTTAACCCTCAATGGTGTGGTTGTTTTTTGGCTAAAGCCTACATCAGGGTGAAGCTGTCACACCAAGTGCATTTAACCAGCAATAGTCTGTTCATTTTTTGGCCATATACAAAATCAGGGGCAAGCTGCGCCTGTCACCAAGTGCATTTAACCCTCAATGGTGTGGTTGTTTTTTGGCTAAAGCCTACATCAGGGTGAAGCTGTCACACCAAGTGCATTTAACCAGCAATAGTCTGTTCATTTTTTGGCCATATACAAAATCAGGGGCAAGCTGCGCCTGTCACCAAGTGCATTTAACCCTCAATGGTGTGGTTGTTTTTTGGCTAAAGCCTACATCAGGGTGAAGCTGTCACACCAAGTGCATTTAACCAGCAATAGTCTGTTCATTTTTTGGCCATATACAAAATCAGGGGCAAGCTGCGCCTGTCACCAAGTGCATTTAACCCTCAATGGTGTGGTTGTTTTTTGGCTAAAGCCTACATCAGGGTGAAGCTGTCACACCAAGTGCATTTAACCAGCAATAGTCTGTTCATTTTTTGGCCATATCCCAGTCTAATTCTGTCACTAAATCCATACCGGTCACCCAGCGCCTAAATACTAGGCCTCAAATTTATATCCAGCTAAATCTGTCCCTAGTGCTGTAGCTGGGCGAGTTATTTAGTGTCCGTTCAAGCACATTTCTTGTTCTGGGTTGAAATACAATTCCCAATTTAGCAATTTCATAATTTAGTGGTTCCTGCTATATCAGAGCTATTTGAAATCTATCCCAAAAAGGGTATATAATATTGAAGGTGCACATTGGGTCATTCAGAATAACTTCACACACACCCGCTACTGTGTATTTCCAAGTCTAATTCTGTCACTAAACCCATACCTGTCACCCAGCGCCTAAATACTAGGCCTCAAATTTAAATCCCTCTAAATCTCTCGTTACCCACCGCTGTACTGTTGTTGCTGGGCAAGATATTTAGTGTCCGTCAAAGCACATTTTTTGTTCTGGGTTGAAGTACAATTCCCAATTTAGCAATTTCATAATTTAGTGGTTTCTGCTATATCAGAGCTATTTGAAATCTATCCCTAAAAGGGTATATAATATTGAAGGTGCACATAGGGTCATTCAGAATAACTTCACACACACGCTTCTGTGCATTTCCAAGTCTAATTCTGTCACTAAATCCATACCGGTGACCCAGCGCCTAAATACTAGGCCTCAAATTTAAATCCCTCTAAATCTCTCGTTACCCACCACTGTACTGTTGTTGCTGGGCAAGATATTTAGTGTCCGTCAAAGCACATTTTTTGTTCTGGGTTGAAGTACAATTCCCAATTTAGCAATTTCATAATTTAGTGGTTTCTGCTATATCAGAGCTATTTGAAATCTATCCCTAAAAGGGTATATAATATTGAAGGTGCACATAGGGTCATTCAGAATAACTTCACACACACGCTTCTGTGCATTTCCAAGTCTAATTCTGTCACTAAATCCATACCGGTGACCCAGCGCCTAAATACTAGGCCTCAAATTTAAATCCCTCTAAATCTCTCGTTACCCACCGCTGTACTGTTGTTGCTGGGCAAGATATTTAGTGTCCGTCAAAGCACATTTTTTGTTCTGGGTTGAAGTACAATTCCCAATTTAGCAATTTCATAATTTAGTGGTTTCTGCTATATCAGAGCTATTTGAAATCTATCCCTAAAAGGGTATATAATATTGAAGGTGCACATAGGGTCATTCAGAATAACTTCACACACACGCTTCTGTGCATTTCCAAGTCTAATTCTGTCACTAAATCCATACCGGTGACCCAGCGCCTAAATACTAGGCCTCAAATTTAAATCCCTCTAAATCTCTCGTTACCCACCGCTGTACTGTTGTTGCTGGGCAAGATATTTAGTGTCCGTCAAAGCACATTTTTTGTTCTGGGTTGAAGTACAATTCCCAATTTAGCAATTTCATAATTTAGTGGTTCCTGCTATATCAGAGCTATTTGAAATCTATCCCAAAAAGGGTATATAATATTGAAGGTGCACATTGGGTCATTCAGAATAACTTCACACACACCCGCTACTGTGTATTTCCAAGTCTAATTCTGTCACTAAACCCATACCTGTCACCCAGCGCCTAAATACTAGGCCTCAAATTTAAATCCCTCTAAATCTCTCGTTACCCACCGCTGTACTGTTGTTGCTGGGCAAGATATTTAGTGTCCGTCAAAGCACATTTTTTGTTCTGGGTTGAAGTACAATTCCCAATTTAGCAATTTCATAATTTAGTGGTTTCTGCTATATCAGAGCTATTTGAAATCTATCCCTAAAAGGGTATATAATATTGAAGGTGCACATAGGGTCATTCAGAATAACTTCACACACACGCTTTTGTGCATTTCCAAGTCTAATTCTGTCACTAAATCCATACCGGTGACCCAGCGCCTAAATACTAGGCCTCAAATTTAAATCCCTCTAAATCTCTCGTTACCCACCACTGTACTGTTGTTGCTGGGCAAGATATTTAGTGTCCGTCAAAGCACATTTTTTGTTCTGGGTTGAAGTACAATTCCCAATTTAGCAATTTCATAATTTAGTGGTTTCTGCTATATCAGAGCTATTTGAAATCTATCCCTAAAAGGGTATATAATATTGAAGGTGCACATAGGGTCATTCAGAATAACTTCACACACACGCTTCTGTGCATTTCCAAGTCTAATTCTGTCACTAAATCCATACCGGTGACCCAGCGCCTAAATACTAGGCCTCAAATTTAAATCCCTCTAAATCTCTCGTTACCCACCGCTGTACTGTTGTTGCTGGGCAAGATATTTAGTGTCCGTCAAAGCACATTTTTTGTTCTGGGTTGAAGTACAATTCCCAATTTAGCAATTTCATAATTTAGTGGTTTCTGCTATATCAGAGCTATTTGAAATCTATCCCTAAAAGGGTATATAATATTGAAGGTGCACATAGGGTCATTCAGAATAACTTCACACACACGCTTCTGTGCATTTCCAAGTCTAATTCTGTCACTAAATCCATACCGGTGACCCAGCGCCTAAATACTAGGCCTCAAATTTAAATCCCTCTAAATCTCTCGTTACCCACCGCTGTACTGTTGTTGCTGGGCAAGATATTTAGTGTCCGTCAAAGCACATTTTTTGTTCTGGGTTGAAGTACAATTCCCAATTTAGCAATTTCATAATTTAGTGGTTCCTGCTATATCAGAGCTATTTGAAATCTATCCCAAAAAGGGTATATAATATTGAAGGTGCACATTGGGTCATTCAGAATAACTTCACACACACCCGCTACTGTGTATTTCCAAGTCTAATTCTGTCACTAAACCCATACCTGTCACCCAGCGCCTAAATACTAGGCCTCAAATTTAAATCCCTCTAAATCTCTCGTTACCGCTGTACTGTTGTAGCTGGGAAAGTTATTTAGTGCCCGTCAAAGCACATTTTTTGTTCTGGGTTGAAGTACAATTCCCAATTTAGCAATTTCATAATTTAGTGGTTCCTGCTATATCAGAGCTATTTGAAATCTATCCCAAAAAGGGTATATAATATTCAAGGTGCACATTGGGTCATTCAGAATAACTTCACACACACGCTTCTGTGCATTTCCAAGTCTAATTCTGTCACTAAATCCATACCGGTCACCCAGCGCCTAAATACTAGGCCTCAAATTTATATCCCGCTGAATTTGAATACAATACATTGGGCCAAATAATATATTTGTTGTTGTGGTGAACCATAACAATGAGAAAAACATCTAGTAAGGGACGCGGACGTGGACATGGTCGTGGTGGTGTTAGTGGACCCTCTGGTGCTGGGAGAGGACGTGGCCGTTCTGCCACATCCACACGTCCTAGTGTACCAACTACCTCAGGTCCCAGTAGCCGCCAGAATTTACAGCGATATATGGTGGGGCCCAATGCCGTTCTAAGGATGGTAAGGCCTGAGCAGGTACAGGCATTAGTCAATTGGGTGGCCGACAGTGGATCCAGCACGTTCACATTATCTCCCACCCAGTCTTCTGCAGAAAGCGCACAGATGGCGCCTGAAAACCAACCCCATCAGTCTGTCACATCACCCCCATGCATACCAGGGAAACTGTCTCAGCCTCAAGTTATGCAGCAGTCTCTTATGCTGTTTGAAGACTCCGCTGGCAGGGTTTCCCAAGGGCATCCACCTAGCCCTTCCCCAGCGGTGAAAGACATAGAATGCACTGACGCACAACCACTTATGTTTCCTGATGATGAGGACATGGGAATACCACCTCAGCATGTCTCTGATGATGACGAAACACAGGTGCCAACTGCTGCGTCTTTCTGCAGTGTGCAGACTGAACAGGAGGTCAGGGATCAAGACTGGGTGGAAGACGATGCAGGGGACGATGAGGTCCTAGACCCCACATGGAATGAAGGTCGTGCCACTGACTTTCACAGTTCGGAGGAAGAGGCAGTGGTGAGACCGAGCCAACAGCGTAGCAAAAGAGGGAGCAGTGGGCAAAAGCAGAACACCCGCCGCCAAGAGACTCCGCCTGCTACTGACCGCCGCCATCTGGGACCGAGCACCCCAAAGGCAGCTTCAAGGAGTTCCCTGGCATGGCACTTCTTCAAACAATGTGCTGACGACAAGACCCGAGTGGTTTGCACGCTGTGCCATCAGAGCCTGAAGCGAGGCATTAACGTTCTGAACCTGAGCACAACCTGCATGACCAGGCACCTGCATGCAAAGCATGAACTGCAGTGGAGTAAACACCTTAAAACCAAGGAAGTCACTCAGGCTCCCCCTGCTACCTCTTCTGCTGCTGCCGCCTCGGCCTATTCTGCTGCTGCCGCCTCGGCCTCTTCCTCCGCCTCTGGAGGAACGTTGGCACCTGCCGCCCAGCAAACAGGGGATGTACCACCAACACCACCACCACCACCTCCGTCACCAAGCGTCTCAACCATGTCACACGCCAGCGTTCAGCTCTCCATCTCACAAACATTTGATAGAAAGCGTAAATTCCCACCTAGCCACCCTCGATCCCTGGCCCTGAATGCCAGCATTTCTAAACTACTGGCCTATGAAATGCTGTCATTTAGGCTGGTGGACACAGACAGCTTCAAACAGCTCATGTCGCTTGCTGTCCCACAGTATGTTGTTCCCAGCCGGCACTACTTCTCCAAGAGAGCCGTGCCTTCCCTGCACAACCAAGTATCCGATAAAATCAAGTGTGCACTGCGCAACGCCATCTGTAGCAAGGTCCACCTAACCACAGATACGTGGACCAGTAAGCACGGCCAGGGACGCTATATCTCCCTAACTGCACACTGGGTAAATGTAGTGGCAGCTGGGCCCCAGGCGGAGAGCTGTTTGGCGCACGTCCTGCCGCCGCCAAGGATCGCAGGGCAACATTCTTTGCCTCCTGTTGCCACCTCCTCCTTCTCGGCTTCCTCCTCCTCTTCTTCCACCTGCTCATCCAGTCAGCCACACACCTTCACCACCAACTTCAGCACAGCCCGGGGTAAACGTCAGCAGGCCATTCTGAAACTCATATGTTTGGGGGACAGGCCCCACACCGCACAGGAGTTGTGGCGGGGTATTGAACAACAGACCGACAAGTGGTTGCTGCCGGTGAGCCTCAAGCCCGGCCTGGTGGTGTGTGATAATGGGCGAAATCTCGTTGCAGCTCTGGGACTAGCCAATTTGACGCACATCCCTTGCTTGGCGCATGTGCTGAATTTGGTGGTGCAGAAGTTCATTCACAACTACCCCGACATGTCAGAGCTGCTGCATAAAGTGCGGGCCGTCTGTTCGCGCTTCCGGCGTTCACATCCTGCCGCTGCTCGCCTGTCTGCGCTACAGCGTAACTTCGGCCTTCCCGCTCACCGCCTCATATGCGACGTGCCCACCAGGTGGAACTCCACCTTGCACATGCTGGACAGACTGTGCGAGCAGCAGCAGGCCATAGTGGAGTTTCAGCTGCAGCACGCACGGGTCAGTCGCACTACAGAACAGCACCACTTCACCACCAATGACTGGGCCTCCATGCGAGACCTGTGTGCCCTGTTGCGCTGTTTCGAGTACTCCACCAACATGGCCAGTGGCGATGACACCGTTATCAGCGTTACAATACCACTTCTATGTCTCCTTGAGAAAACACTTAGGGCGATGATGGAACAGGAGGTGGCCCAGGAGGAGGAGGAGGAGGATGAGGAAGAGGGGTCATTTTTAGCACTTTCAGGCCAGTCTCTTCGAAGTGACTCAGAGGGAGGTTTTTTGCAACAGCAGAGGCCAGGTACAAATGTGGCCAGCCAGGGCCCACTACTGGAGGACGAGGAGGACGAGGATGAGGAGGAGGTGGAGGAGGATGAGGATGAAGCATGGTCACAGCGGGGTGGCACCCAACGCAGCTCGGGTCCATCACTGGTGCGTGGCTGGGGGGAAAGGCAGGACGATGACGATACGCCTCCCACAGAGGACAGCTTGTCCTTACCCCTGGGCAGCCTGGCACACATGAGCGACTACATGCTGCAGTGCCTGCGCAACGACAGCAGAGTTGCCCACATTTTAACCTGTGCGGACTACTGGGTTGCCACCCTGCTGGATCCACGCTACAAAGACAATGTGCCCACCTTACTTCCTGCACTGGAGCGTGATAGGAAGATGCGCGAGTACAAGCGCACGTTGGTAGACGCGCTACTGAGAGCATTCCCAAATGTCACAGGGGAACAAGTGGAAGCCCAAGGCCAAGGCAGAGGAGGAGCAAGAGGTCGCCAAGGCAGCTGTGTCACGGCCAGCTCCTCTGAGGGCAGGGTTAGCATGGCAGAGATGTGGAAAAGTTTTGTCAACACGCCACAGCTAACTGCACCACCACCTGATACGCAACGTGTTAGCAGGAGGCAACATTTCACTAACATGGTGGAACAGTACGTGTGCACACCCCTCCACGTACTGACTGATGGTTCGGCCCCATTCAACTTCTGGGTCTCTAAATTGTCCACGTGGCCAGAGCTAGCCTTTTATGCCTTGGAGGTGCTGGCCTGCCCGGCAGCCAGCGTTTTGTCTGAACGTGTATTCAGCACGGCAGGGGGCGTCATTACAGACAAACGCAGCCGCCTGTCTACAGCCAATGTGGACAAGCTGACGTTCATAAAAATGAACCAGGCATGGATCCCACAGGACCTGTCCGTCCCTTGTCCAGATTAGACATTAACTACCTCCCCATAACCATATATTATTGGACTCCAGGGCACTTCCTCATTCAATCCTATTTTTATTTTCATTTTACCATTATATTGCGATGCTACCCAAAGTTGAATGAACCTCTCCTCTGCCTGTGTGCTAGGCCTAAATATATGCCAATGGACTGTTGCAGTGGTGGCTGACATGAAGCCTGATTCTCTGCTATGACATGCAGACTAATTCTCTGCTGACATGAAGCCAGATTGTCTGTTACGGGACCTCTCTCCTCTGCCTGGGTGCTGGGCCTAAATTTATGACAATGGACTGTTGCAGTGGTGGCTGACGTGAAGCCTGATTCTCTGCTATGACATGCAGACTGATTCTCTGCTGACATGAAGCCAGATCGTCTGTTACGGGACCTCTCTGCTCTGCCTGTGTGCTAGGCCTAAATATATGCCAATGGACTGTTGCAGTGGTGGGTGACGTGAAGCCTCATTCTCTGCTATGACATGCAGACTGATTCTCTGCTGACATGAAGCCAGATTGTCTGTTACGGGACCTCTCTGCTCTGCCTGTGTGCTAGGCCTAAATATATGCCAATGGACTGTTGCAGTGGTGGGTGACGTGAAGCCTCATTCTCTGCTATGACATGCAGACTGATTCTCTGCTGTCATGAAGCCAGATTGTCTGTTACGGGACCTCTCTGCTCTGCCTGTGTGCTAGGCCTAAATATATGCCAATGGACTGTTGCAGTGGTGGGTGACGTGAAGCCTCATTCTCTGCTATGACATGCAGACTGATTCTCTGCTGACATGAAGCCAGATTGTCTGTTACGGGACCTCTCTGCTCTGCCTGTGTGCTAGGCCTAAATATATGCCAATGGACTGTTGCAGTGGTGGGTGACGTGAAGCCTCATTCTCTGCTATGACATGCAGACTGATTCTCTGCTGTCATGAAGCCAGATTGTCTGTTACGGGACCTCTCTGCTCTGCCTGTGTGCTAGGCCTAAATATATGCCAATGGACTGTTGCAGTGGTGGGTGACGTGAAGCCTCATTCTCTGCTATGACATGCAGACTAATTCTCTGCTGACATGAAGACAGATTCTCTGTTACGGGACCTCTCTCCTCTGCCTGTGTGTGTGCTGGGCCTAAATATATGCCAATGGACTGTTGCAGTGGTGGCTGACGTGAAGCCTCATTCTCTGCTATGACATGCAGACTGATTCTCTGCTGACATGAAGCCAGATTCTCTGTTACGGGACCTCTCTCCTCTGCCTGTGTGTGTGCTGGGCCTAAATATATGCCAATGGACTGTTGCAGTGGTGGCTGACGTGAAGCCTCATTCTCTGCTATGACATGCAGACTGATTCTCTGCTGACATGAAGCCAGATTCTCTGTTACGGGACCTCTCTCCTCTGCCTGTGTGTGTGCTGGGCCTAAATATATGCCAATGGACTGTTGCAGTGGTGGCTGACGTGAAGCCTCATTCTCTGCTATGACATGCAGACTGATTCTCTGCTGACATGAAGCCAGATTCTCTGTTACGGGACCTCTCTCCTCTGCCTGTGTGTGTGCTGGGCCTAAATATATGCCAATGGACTGTTGCAGTGGTGGCTGACGTGAAGCCTCATTCTCTGCTATGACATGCAGACTGATTCTCTGCTGACATGAAGCCAGATTCTCTGTTACGGGACCTCTCTCCTCTGCCTGTGTGTGTGCTGGGCCTAAATATATGCCAATGGACTGTTGCAGTGGTGGCTGACGTGAAGCCTCATTCTCTGCTATGACATGCAGACTAATTCTCTGCTGACATGAAGACAGATTCTCTGTTACGGGACCTCCCTCCTCTGCCTGGGTGCTGGGCCTAAATATATGCCAATGGACTGTTGCAGTGGTGGCTGACGTGAAGCCTCATTCTCTGCTATGACATGCAGACTGATTCTCTGCTGACATGAAGCCAGATTCTCTGTTACGGGACCTCTCTCCTCTGCCTGTGTGTGTGCTGGGCCTAAATATATGCCAATGGACTGTTGCAGTGGTGGCTGACGTGAAGCCTCATTCTCTGCTATGACATGCAGACTGATTCTCTGCTGACATGAAGCCAGATTCTCTGTTACGGGACCTCTCTCCTCTGCCTGTGTGTGTGCTGGGCCTAAATATATGCCAATGGACTGTTGCAGTGGTGGCTGACGTGAAGCCTCATTCTCTGCTATGACATGCAGACTAATTCTCTGCTGACATGAAGACAGATTCTCTGTTACGGGACCTCCCTCCTCTGCCTGGGTGCTGGGCCTAAATATATGCCAATGGACTGTTGCAGTGGTGGCTGACGTGAAGCCTCATTCTCTGCTATGACATGCAGACTGATTCTCTGCTGACATGAAGACAGATTCTCTGTTACGGGACCTCTCTCCTCTGCCTGTGTGCTAGGCCTAAATATATGCCAATGGACTGTTGCAGTGGTGGGTGACGTGAAGCCTCATTCTCTGCTATGACATGCAGACTGATTCTCTGCTGTCATGAAGCCAGATTGTCTGTTACGGGACCTCTCTGCTCTGCCTGTGTGCTAGGCCTAAATATATGCCAATGGACTGTTGCAGTGGTGGGTGACGTGAAGCCTCATTCTCTGCTATGACATGCAGACTAATTCTCTGCTGACATGAAGACAGATTCTCTGTTACGGGACCTCTCTCCTCTGCCTGTGTGTGTGCTGGGCCTAAATATATGCCAATGGACTGTTGCAGTGGTGGCTGACGTGAAGCCTGATTCTCTGCTATGACATGCAGACTGATTCTCTGCTGACATGAAGCCAGATTCTCTGTTACGGGACCTCTCTCCTCTGCCTGTGTGCTAGGCCTAAATATATGCCAATGGACTGTTGCAGTGGTGGCTGACGTGAAGCCTCATTCTCTGCTATGACATGCAGACTAATTCTCTGCTGACATGAAGACAGATTCTCTGTTACGGGACCTCTCTCCTCTGCCTGGGTGCCGGGGCCTAAATATCTGAGAATGGACTGTTCCAGTGGTGGGTGACGGGAAGCCAGATTCTCTGCTATGGAACCTCTCTCCAATTGATTTTGGTTAATTTTTATTTATTTAATTTTTAT
Organism: Bufo gargarizans; assembly: GCF_014858855.1. Classification (NCBI taxonomy): domain Eukaryota; kingdom Metazoa; phylum Chordata; class Amphibia; order Anura; family Bufonidae; genus Bufo; species Bufo gargarizans. The sequence goes on from NC_058088.1 coordinate 86,408,451, forward strand.
TTTAATTAATTTCCCTATCCACATTTGTTTGCAGGGGATTTACCTACATGTTGCTGCCTTTTGCAGCCCTCTAGCCCTTTCCTGGGCTGTTTTACAGCCGTTTTAGTGCCGAAAAGTTCGGGTCCCCATTGACTTCAATGGGGTTCGGGTTCGGGACGAAGTTCGGATCGGGTTCGGATCCCGAACCCGAACATTTCCGGGATGTTCGGCCGAACTTCTCGAACCCGAACATCCAGGTGTTCGCTCAACTCTAGTCACCATGTCTCTCCAGAAGGGATGGTAAGGTGTGGCGCACCCCAGAGATTCAGGGTCTGCAGTAAACCAGAATGTTTCTTTACTAGAGAATTTCAGGTGCAAAACAATACAGGTGAGGCATAGGGCTGGCTTGTCTAGTCTTCTCCCTGGCAGAAGAAGGGTTTGATGCTGAAGAAAGGCCTGCACTAGCTGTCCCTCTCTCTTTCAGAAGGCTGGTACCCTAGCCAAAGGCTGGTGATCTAGGGTGTGTGGCAGAGTATGCCCATCTCAGCATCTTCTCCTGGTCACTCAATAGTCTGTCAGAGTCTCCTCATCTAAGTACTGTTCCCTAACTGCAGAATACTAGGGGCTCTGACTGCTCTCCTTATATACAGTTTCTGGCTAAACGAGAACCTTCTATTAGGAGGGGTGGAGTGGAGAAACTCAGCAAAAACAAATACAATGTTACAACTCCCGTCTCTCATAGATTTGCATTTGAGATTCAATGATTCTCAATGGCAATTACACAGCAGTTTTACCAGACAAAAACAGGTTTTGAGACATAATAGAGCAAAACCAGACATTCAAAAGGTCAGTCTGTCTGGTTTTGGTGGTAAACAAGTCTGGCCTTTCCCTCCAAAACATGCTCTTCTTTAAACCTTATGGTAGCTGTGGAAAATTATTACTCAGAAAGTCCCAAAAGTCTCTCAGTATTCATTAACCCTTTCCACAGTGCCATGCAAACACAGTGAAAATGAACAGGATATATATCACAACATACATATAAAATGCAGCTACACAGTGTTAAATAGCATAAAAAACTGTGTTAAATAGCATAAGTCAATGCAAGTTAACCCTTTAACGTGAACCCTTTAAAGTGAAATAAAGTAAGGAGGTGAGGATTTTGCATAGGGGAAACAGGGGCAAAAGTCCATAAATGTCCAGACGTCAAAGTAGTCCTGTTACAGGGCACTACATCCACACTAATGGTGCCCAAAATCTCATGTGGACTGGTAGACCGTTGTTAGCACCAGAGCGGGGGTGATGGAACAGCAGGGGACTAAGCAGGGGAGCCCTGTTTCTTTTTTAAACCTATGAGTTTCCATTGGGAGGCAGTGTCTTAGCGGCAACACAAGACACACATATGTAAAAGACATGCTTGTGGCCAACATGCACATCACTTTTGACACACAATATTGATTTTATAATATGATGTTATAATATGTTCTACACATGCGCCATGTGATTCTTTCACAGTGCTATCCTTAGTCATGTTATACAGTAAATATTGGGCCATTAAACTCAAGGCAATTATCGAGGAATCAGCATTTGCTGGTCCAGCTCCATGCCAGTTCTAATTACTTAGTTGGCATCAATTCCCCCATCATTCATGTGCTCTCTGCTCCATCACTGTTCCCGGATGCCAGTTGTTATAGGCCTCCTGGACCACTAATAACATTCTGTATGCAAAAAGCAGGGTGTTATTTCCCTGTAGACCCATGTACAGCCTTTAAAAGGGGTTTAAGAAGGTGAGTGGATGTCAAGATCAGCTTCAACTTGGTAACTATAATGCTCTGTTCATATTGTGTTGAAATCTTCTGTCGGAGGTATATCTCCGATGGAAGGCTCCGATGTATGTCACTGTATAGGTATACGTTGGCACACATTGTCCATAGGCTCTCATGTAAACAAATGCATACCACGATCTGTATATCTTTTTACTGGATGCCTTTGCATAGAAAAGCAATGGTCAACTATGCTTTTTTATGCAATAAAAAAAAAAAAATATGGAAAAAGAAAGGGTATAGCAATGTATAGTGACCTGACAGAGGCCAAGAGGATACTTTTTTTAAATCTACTTGGAGTGATTTGATGCCCAAGCGGTACGTGACTGCTGCTTGGGGACATGTTACCACCAAGGCCAGTCATTGGCTGCAGTGGCACATGTGATCTTGTCCATGTAGAAGTTGAGAATCAGGGACCGGAAGTGCAGTGTAGAGAGCCTGAGGGCCATGGAGATGTGATAGAGGGGCAGGTAAGTATAGATCTCTTCATAGGTACCACTGATGGAAGGGAGAATAAAAAAAGAAAATCATTAAGCCCACAATGAGCAAGGGTATAAATTAGTAAATTACTAGTTTTACTGAATCTTTTGCCACAAAAATATATATCAATCTGCTGAGCTCATTTCAGTCTAAAGCATGGTGCCTGCCTGGACGGTATTTTCAGTGTCACATTTTTCATTTCAGTGTAAACTGCAGGCGAATTGTCAACAGTGTGGCAGTCCTCCTATGACAGCGCTTCTGACGGTATGTATGTGTAAACTGTCCTTACTGGGGGGACTTGCCTGCTCCAGTCTCACATCGATCCAAGCTGTAATGTGAGCTCCTGCTGCAGTTCACCTAAGGTGAACATCATCCAGTTTCACCCATACCGCAGATACATGCTCTATGTAAAATAAATGGTCTTCTAGGAAGCTAAAGGGATGAAATACTGTTTATTTAAGAGAGGCGGCATAGACTCTATTGCCCGAGTAAAATTTAGAAAACGTGCATTCCAGCTTTATATGATGCCAGGTCCACCTCATCGGACAACACCATGTAACAGTTGGTTTTGATAATGAACAGCAAGCAGTCCATGCAGCTTCCACTAAGAGAACATGAATGAGAAAAGGGTTGAGGATGTAGGAAGCGTCCTTAGCAGCTGAAATCCCCCACAAAGACTGCGACAGTGACATGTGCATAGAGGATGCTTGCCTAACCTTAAAACAAAGCAGCGAGTGTCACCATAGGAGGTGAATTTAAATAACTCACATATGTAGAGCATCGTCGTGAAAGCGATTTATTCTGAACGTCCCTTAAGTTCCCTCAGGCTGACTTTGTTAGCATTTGATATGTTTGTACAGACGACTCCTGAGTCTGATGAGGTGTATGCTAATGTGCAGATCAGATTTTGGTTTATTATGAGCCAAAGTAATTCAGAATTCTTATTACTGTCAGTTAAAAATACATTTTCTCCTCTGATCTACCCATGATTGTGCTGCAAACTAGCTAGAGTGTAAATGTGTTGACAGTCACAAGCTGGAATGTAGGGCTTTCTCCAAAATTCTAGACTCTGGCTTACAACACCCTTACTCCCTGCTGGGGCACAGACAAAACAAAGTGGAAAATCATAGTGCGCCGCGGAGCTCAGTCATAAGACGTTTGTGAGAATCTTATCAATGTTTTCATGCAAATTCGGAAGAATTTAAGAATGTCAGTTAGAGGTTTTGAGGACAAACACGTAGTTGGCACACAGCGGATGTAAAAAAATCTCACTGATTAAATGAAAAAGCTAATATTAACTCTCATTGCTTATACAACATCAGCATATTCCGAAGTCTGCAGCACACAAATGATCAGTTTCATGGGAGACCAATTAATAAGTGAACATTTTTGACATCATCAATTTAGAAAATCTGCTCAGAAATACCATCTATGCATTGGTATTATAGACCATATTTTTCACCCTATAAGACGCACACTGTTATGGGCGTTTGTGGATGGCACTGTTATGGGGGTGTCTGTGGATGGAACTGTTATGAGGGCATCTGTGGATGGCATGACACTGCTATGGGGGGGATCTGTGGTTGACAGATAAATAGCATCCTATGCTATGTGTCATCCACAGATACCCCCCATAACAGTGTCCCTGTGTATTCTGAATTACCCCCAATACAGGGGGTGGGGGCTGGCATCTACAGTAGTTTTGTAATGGCAGCGGGGCCCAGTGCAGTCATTGTATTCTATTGCACCGGGCCCCGCTCACTGTACTAATCGTATCTAACTGCAGGCAATGTTTAACTATAGAATATCTTCAATCCAGCAGCCTGTACTAACGTCTGTAGCAGGCAGGAGGCTGGGCGGGCGGGCACTGGCAGTGTAACTCACTATGTCACGCGCCTGCTCCGCCCATTTTATGAATGAAGCAGGCGGCGCGGGCGCATGACATAGTTACGCTGCCAGTGCCCTCCCGCCCAGCCGCCTGCCTGCTATGGACGTAAGTACAGGCTGCTGGATTGAAGATATTCTATAGTTAAACATTGCCTGCGGTTAGATATGATTAGTACAGTGAGCGGGGCCCAGTGCAATAGAATACAGTGACTGCAGCGGGCCCCGCTGCCATTCAAAACAAGATGCCGGCCCCCAGACCCTCCTCCTTTTTTATACTGGTGGAGTTGCCCAATAGATTTTGATTCTGGTCAACTAGCTTTCTAGTACTTTTATATTGAAGGCCTAGACTTAGAATAAGCCATCAATGTCTGATCAAACTCACACCCCCAGCTATGCTGAAGTATCTCCAAAGTCACCAAAACAGCGAATGTCACCATAGGAGGTGAAAATGAATGGAAGCATCACTGCAGTTACCAGCTCCATCCACTACACAATGGACAGTGCTATTTATGCCTAATTCCGGGACCAGAGCTACTGTAGAACAGCTGATTAGTGGGGGGGGGGGGGGTGTTTTGGCTCCCCACCCATCAGATGTTGATGATCTATCCTCAGGATAGGTCATCGATATAAAAAAGGAGTGGACAAACACTTTAATAGGTTTTTCCCATTGCTTTTTGATACTGATAACCCATCCTCTGGATAGGTCATCAATTTCAGATAATTGGGAGTATGACAACCGACATCAGTTGTTTTCGGTACCAGAACAGGAACGAAATAGTGGACCAACTGGGAATGTGTATTGAATGGGAGTTGGGCTGCAGCACAGCCACTATATAATTGATGGATCCTTCTGCTTTCAGCTCTGTTCACTGTTTAGTTTCCAGTGGATGCAGAAAACAGCTGATCTGAGGGGCGTTGGGTGTTGTACTCCCACTGACCTTATATTGATGACCTCTTTAACCCCTTAAGGACCGGGTCATTTTTCACCTTAAGGACCAGACTGATTTTTGCGAATCTGACATGTGTCACTTTATGTGGTGATAACTTTAAAACGCTTTTACTTATTCAAGCCATTCTGAGGGGGTTTTTTTCTCGTCACATATTGTACTTCATAACAGTGGTAAATTTGAATCAAAATATTTCATTTTTATTTATAAAAAAATACCAAATTTACCAACAATTTAGAAAAATTCTCAACTTTTCAAATTTCAATTTCTCTGCTTTTAAAACAGATAGTGATACCTCATATAATAGTTATTACTTCACATTTCCCATATGTCTACTTCATGTTTGGATCATTTTGTGAATGCCATTTTTTTTTGGGGGGGGGGGGGAGTTAGAAGGCTTAGAACTTTAGAAGCAAATCTTGAAATTTTTCAAAACCCACTTTTTAAGGACCAGTTCAGGTCTGAAGTCACTTTGTGAGGCTTACATAATAGAACCAGCCCCATTTTAGAAACTACACTCCTCAAGGTATCAAACACTGATTTTACAAACGTTGTTAACCCTTTAGGTGTTCCACAAGAATTCATTAAAAAAGGATATGACATTTCAGAATTTCACTTTTTCTTTCCATTTTAATCATTTTTTTTCCGCTAACAAAGCAAGGATTAACAGCCGAACTAAACTCTTATTATACCGTAATTATATGTATTTTAAATTTGGCGACTAAAATTTTTAATTTGGCGACTAAATTTTTCAGGTTAGGAGCCAATGGCTCCTTGATATTTTTTTTAGTCTGGAGCCCTGGGTGGGCTCTTGGCACCCCAGTCTGACACTGCTTGTTAGTACCCCCTTCTAGTACCTGGGGTACATAACCAGCCAATCTCCCCTTTCCGTACTTTGTACTTAATAAATAAAAGCGTAGTTACGGAATATTCACACATCAGTGAATCACATCTGTTTGTGTTCTCCATGGACAGCACACAGATCAGTTGAACTCTATATATGCATTCAGATGACCGTGTTTATTCGAGGACTGTTCGTCTGCAAGAAAGAAATGGGAGAACATGCCTGATCTATTCAATGGGTCCATGAAAACTATGAAGAACAAAAAGATGGCATCTGTGTCTGGTCCTTTTTCACCGATCCAGTTGCCACTTTTGTGGATGCAAAAAACACTGAAACACGTCCATCACATTATACACTACTCATATGCAGGGGTTACGACCACCCTGCAATCCAGCAGCGGTGGTCGTGCTTGCACACAATAGGAAAAAAAAGTCGACCTCTCAGGTGGCACACATACGCAGCAGATCCCATCCCAGCCACCTCGTATCTGCACTGCAGATGTTGACTAGTGTATAATGCGATGAAAAAATGAATCAAGCCAGCAAAGGAGGCAATATGGACAGTCACAATACATTAGTAAGTGCCTTGTATTCACTTTGTTTACATTATAAATGTCATGTGCTGAAGTGAGACAAGCCCTTTAAAATTTCCAAGATTTTCGAACTAATGACCTATCCTCTAGACATCCAGAACCTCCACCGATCAGCTGTTTGAGAAGGTACTGGGGCTCCTGTGAGCGCTGCGACCTTCTCCGTGCTTACAAAACACAGTTCCCTATATTGTACAGCGGCTGTGCTCGGTATCGTACTTCGCTTCTACAGTATGGGGCTGAGCTGTGCCTAGGCCATATGACCAATGAACGCGTTGTCACTGACCTAGGAAAAGCTAAAGGCTATGTCGCCACTGCTAGCGCCGATCCATTTAAAACAGCTGATCAGTGGGGGTCCAAGCTATCGGACCCCTACCAATCAGATCCTGAGGATAGGTCATCGTTTATAAAGTCTCGGAAAACTCCTTTAACGACACCACGTTTTTGGGTTTGGTTACACAGACACAGAGTTTTAAAAATGGTGCCTTGTGGCTGATCAAATGAATTAATTAGAACTGAATTGTCTAAACTGTGTTCGTTGTTAATGGCAGCACAGTACCCCGCAAAATTGCATAACTATTAAAGGGGTTTACCTCTGGATAGGTCATCAGTATCTGATAAGTGGAGATGGCAGCATTGCTAGCAGTAGCGCAACAGCCTTCTCCAGCTTTTCCTAGGTCATGTGACATCATATTTATTGGTCACATGACCTAGGCGCAGCTCAGCCCCATAGAAGTGAACGGGGCTGAGCTGTGATACCAAGTACAATGTACAATGCTGGGCTTGGTGAGCGGATAGAAGGCCGAGGCATTACTGCGAGGGCCAGTGCCTTCTTAAACAGCTAATCGGCAGGGGTCCCGGGTGTCGACCCCCACCAATCAGATACTGATTGGTCAGCAGTAAAAATCTGTTGGAAAACCCCTTTAAAAATATGTATAAACAAACTTGTTTCTAATGAGTAAATTTGATTCCGCTGTGTCTTGCATGACTGCGAGGCTACAAAGCACTGCACCCCAACTACAGCACATCAGGGTCATGGGACTGTACCCTTAGTTAAAACTCCCCCAAAAAGGCCGATATAAAAGTGTACATAAAAGATACAAGTAACCATAGCATCACATCCAATAAACCTGAGGAAAAGCACACAGGAGAGCATGTACCACTAAGTCACTCGTGACACAATTTTTGCTTAATAAAGTCTGAATATTACCACAAATTGTGGTCTATAATATATTACAACTTTTCCTCTAAGGTAAATGCGCTTTTTATTCAACAGCAACTTTTAATTACACATGTGATTTGTTTTTAATAATAGGAGGCGTGCTCACGGTGGGACATAAATATGAATTACTGTAGCTCCGGCTTGCAATTTATTCATGAAAGTCTCAATAAAACGGCATGATTTAATTCTCTCAGTTAACCGCTTTTGTACTGACGGGTTTCTTCATGAAACTATAATGATTAAAAGATAATATAATGTTACTGGGGTTGAATACCAAATTAATATTGGGATAGATTTGATCAGTAGCGTAGCTAGAAATGACTGGGCCCCACAGCAAATTTTTGAATGGGGCCCCCTCCCCCAGTGATTTTTTTTAGCAACCCCTTCCTTTCATGCCGCCCCCATTCCTGTGGCTAGTAAAGATCGCTCTCTCAGACCAGGCCCGGCAGCTGTTCCATCTGTTTTCTATACTGTCTATACCAGGCATGCGCAACCTGTGGCCCTCCAAAACTACAACTCCCAGCATGCCTGAACAGCCTACAGCTATCAGCCTACGGCAGGGCATTGTGGGAGTTGTAGTTTTACAGGTTGAGCATGCCTAGTCTATACTGTCACTGTATATAATTTCATTGTGTAATACTGTTGAAGGGGCCCTAACAAAATCTTTTAGTCCTCCTCCTCCTGGATGGGCCCCCTTCTGGGTCAAGGCCCCAAAGCAGCCGCTTCCCCTGCTTTCCCTATAGTTACGCCCCTGGATTTGATGACATATGCATGCACTGCTATGAAGAACAGATATTGGTTGTTTTCAGAGGGTAACTGCAATTTGGGTCACCAAGACAACAGCTGCTTTTTTTTTTTAAAGACAGCTACAGACAAGACAGAGGTGGGGGGGAACGAAAAAACCACCTGTGATTCTGCTTACAGCAAACAAACAATATCGAGCTCTTCACAGAAATGTGCCACCAGAAATCGATACAGGATCTAGGGACTGTGTGAGTGTCCCTGGTGCAGCTTAGGCTAGGTTTACCCCTTGCTTGTTCATCGGGTACAGGGGTGCACCCGAAGGGAAGGGGTTAGGTTAAGAAACTGGCTTTGGGGAAGGAGGGGCGCCATTTCAGTTTTCGCCTCAGGTAGCAGAAAGGCTAGGTGCACCCCTGATCGGGTAATAGGATCGTTTGTCTAAACAGCTCTCTGCTGCCGGCAAACAATGATTCTGCATGGGGATGAGAGAAGGCATTAGCGATCGCTCCTCCCCATACTGAAGAAGGAGATCGCTGCATATAACTGCAGAGGTCTCCTTCACTAATGAGCAGGCGATTGTCCGGAAGGAACTCCTCCTTTTTCGACAATCATCTGCTCAATTTCACAGTGTAAAAGGGTCTTAAAGATACAGTCTGCTGAACATATGCCCCAGACTTTGCATTTAAGTTGAATTAAAGGGGTTGGCCACTTTTTGGCTGCTGTTGACCATGAGTATGTAGGATGATTATATAGCACTTATTAATATAGCCCTTGTTAATATTTTGTGCCACTGTCCCCTTACTGGGTAAATCTTTTGTGCTGTCGGCATAGAGGTCCTGTCCATAGGATGGCCTCTGACGGACAATCATTTGACCAAAAACATCACTCAGCCTCCTCCATTCAAACACACTGCACTAGACTCCCAACAGTGCAGATGGCAGCTGCAGTTCAGTCATGTGATGTTGACGTGAGATCACTGCTGCAGCCAGAGAAACAGAGCCTAGCCAGGAGAACAGAAGCAATGGAGCAGGATCTGTCAGGTAAGTAATGCTGAGTTATTTTTTAAAAGGGGAAAACCCCTTTAAATGAGGCCATGCTGCCGTTCCCTGCACAACTTGTGGCCAGAGTGCTCTATGAAGGGGACAAAAACACAAACCATTGCTGTGGCCGCTTCTTTTTCAGAATTGTGAAGGACCCCAGAGAACATAAAGTAATGGCACATCCTAGCAATATGCCAATGCTTTATCAAATAGCAATGCCATGTAAATGTATGCACAACAATCGCAAATACTCTGCCTGCATCCTGTTATACAGAAGGATCCTCTGACTGTCTTACAAGGTCTATAGCCAGCAATAATCTTTGAATGAAAGTACTGTGTGAATGCAAAAGGAATCATTTCAGTATATGGATGAAGCCATGTAGATGCCGTTGCATTGTATTACTAAGCTCATCAATGAAATCTCTGAAGACAGGGCTTACAGCATCATTTGCATTTATATGCACCTTGGCCTGTATTTAAAAATCAAATTAGGTGCCGAACTTTAACCCTGTCTGACTCCACGGGTACTTGCAAGCAGAACAACATGCAAAAGAGCCTCTGTGAAAGAAGTATTTACCATAATATCCCTTTCAGATGTAAATGAATGCATTGTGTACAGCGTGTGTCTATATGGCACAAATGTTAGACCGACAAAGTGGATAATAATATGTGATGAATAGATTCAGTTTCTTAGCAAATTATGTACGTGAATGAATAGTGAGACAGAAAGACAATTAATAGATACCCTTTTTGAACTCTATGGTTCTAAATATGGTTTTATAAAATAAAACTTCTAGTCAGAGGCGTAGCTAAAAGCTCATGGGCCCTAGTGCAAGAGTTCAGCTTGGGCCCCCCTTCCCTCAGTGCTTGTTGGAAAGGGGCAGGGAAGCACATAAGCCACATGAGGCAAACATTCAAAGGGCAAATTCCCTCCAGCCAGAGGTGTAACTTGACCAGCATGTACTTTCTATAATGCCAGTGTCTTACTGTATGTGGCACAAGGGTCTTTGGGCCCCTCAGGCTTCTGGGCCCAGTAGCGACTGCTACCTCTGCACCCCCTATAGCTACGCCCCTGCTTCTAGTCCTTAGAAGGTATTAAATTAGGTAAATAAACAAGAAAACATACGAAATTATACTATTTCATTATTTGTTAAACAAAAACTAGGCTAAAATGCAGAAGCTGTGTATGGGAAATTAAGTACACCCTTACTGCTTCCATAGGATCATCAATAGAGTTGAGCGAACACCTGGATGTTCGGGTTCGAGAAGTTCGGCCGAACTTCCCGGAAATGTTCGGGTTCGGGATCCGAACCCGATCCGAACTTCGTCCCGAACCCGAACCCCATTGAAGTCAATGGGGACCCGAACTTTTTGGCACTAAAAAGGCTGTAAAACAGCCCAGGAAAGGGCTAGAGGGCTGCAAAAGGCAGCAACATGTAGGTAAATCCCCTGCAAACAAATGTGGATAGGGAAATGAATTTAAATAAAAATAAAATAAATAAAAATTAACCAATATCAATTGGAGAGAGGTCCCATAGCAGAGAATCTGGCTTCACGTCACCCACCACTGGAACAGTCCATTCTCAGATATTTAGGCCCCGGCACCCAGGCAGAGGAGAGAGGTCCCGTAACAGAGAATCTGTCTTCATGTCAGCAGAGAATCAGGCTTCACGTCACCCACCACTGTAACAGTCCATTGTCATAAATTTAGGCCCTGGCACCCAGGCAGAGGAGAGAGGTCCCATAACACAGAATCTGGCTTTATGTCAGCAGAGAATCAGTCTTCATATCATAGCAGAGAATCATGCTTCACGTCACCCACCACTGTAACAGTCCATTGTCATAAATTTAGGCACCCAGGCAGAGGAGAGAGGTCCCATAACACAGAATCTGGCTTCATGTCAGCAGAGAATCAGTCTTCATATCATAGCAGAGAATCAGGCTTCACGTCACCCACCACTGTAACAGTCCATTGTCATAAATTTAGGCCCCGGCACCCAGGCAGAGGAGAGAGGTCCCATAACACAGAATCTGGCTCCATGTCACCAGAGAATCAGTCTTCATGTCATAGCAGAGAATCATGCTTCACGTCACCCACCACTGTAACAGTCCGTTGTCATAAATATAGGCCCAGCACCCAGGCAGAGGGGAGAGGTCCCATAACACAGAATCTGGCTTCATGTCAGCAGAGAATCAGTCTTCATATCATAGCAGAGAATCAGGCTTCACGTCACCCACCACTGTAACAGTCCATTGTCATAAATTTAGGCCCTGGCACCCAGGCAGAGAAGAGAGGTCCCATAACACAGAATCTGGCTTCATGTCAGCAGAGAATCAGTCTTCATATCATAGCAGAGAATCATGCTTTACGTCACCCACCACTGTAACAGTCCATTGTCATAAATTTAGGCCCTGGCACCCAGGCAGAGGAGAGAGGTCCCGTACCAGAGAATCTGGCTTCATGTCAGCAGAGAATCAGTCTTCATATCATAGCAGAGAATCAGGCTTCACGTCACCCACCACTGTAACAGTCCATTGTCATAAATTTAGGCCCTGGCACCCAGGCAGAGGAGAGAGGTCCCGTAACAGAGAATCTGGCTTCATGTCAGCAGAGAATCAGTCTGCATGTCATAGCAGAGATTTATGCTTCACGTCACCCAACATTGGAACAGTCCATTGGCATATATTTAGGCCCAGGCACCCAGGCAGAGGAGAGAGGTCCCGTACCAGAGAATCTGGCTTCATGTCAGCAGAGAATCAGTCTGCATGTCATAGAAGAGAATCAGGCTTCACGTCAGCCACCACTGTAACAGTCCATTGTCATATATTTAGGCCCAGGCACCCAGGCAGAGGAGAGAGGTCCCGTAACAGAGAATCTGGCTTCATGTCAGCAGAGAATCAGTCTGCATGTCATAGCAGAGAATCAGGCTTCACGTCACCCAACATTGGAACAGTCCATTGGCATATATTTAGGCCCCGGCACCCAGACAGAGGAGAGGTTCATTCAACTTTGGGTAGCCTCGGAATATAATGGTAAAATGAAAATAAAAATAGGATTGAATGAGGAAGTGCCCTGGAGTACAATAATATATGGTTAAGGGGAGGTAGTTAATGTCTAATCTGCACAAGGGATGGACAGGTCCTGTGGGATCCATGCCTGGTTCATTTTTATGAACTTGGCTGTAGACAGGCGGCTGCGTTTGTCTGTAATGACGCCCCCTGCCGTGCTGAATACACGTTCAGACAAAACGCTGGCAGGGCAGGCCAGCACCTCCAAAACATAAAAGGCTAGCTCTGGCCACGTGGACAATTTAGAGACCCAGAAGTTGAATGGGGCCGAACCATCAGTCAGTACGTGGAGGGGTGTGCACACGTACTGTTCCACCATGTTAGTGAAATGTTGCCTCCTGCTAACACGTTGCGTATCAGGTGGTGGTGCAGTTAGCTGTGGCGTGTTGACAAAACTTTTCCACATCTCTGCCATGCTAACCCTGCCCTCAGAGGAGCTGGCCGTGACACAGCTGCCTTGGCGACCTCTTGCTCCTCCTCTGCCTTGGGCTTCCACTTGTTCCCCTGTGACATTTGGGATTGCTCTCAGTAGCGTGTCTACCAACGTGCGCTTGTACTCGCGCATCTTCCTATCACGCTCCAGTGCAGGAAGTAAGGTGGGCACATTGTCTTTGTACCATTGATCCAGCAGGGTGGCAACCCAGTAGTCCGCACACGTTAAAATGTGGGCAACTCTGCTGTCGTTGCGCAGGCACTGCAGCATGTAGTCGTTCATGTGTGCCAGGCTGCCCAGGGGTAAGGACAAGCTGTCCTCTGTGGGAGGCGTATCATCATCGTCCTGCGTTTCCCCCCAGCCACGCACCAGTGATGGGCCCGAGCTGCGTTGGGTGCCACCCCGCTGTGACCATGCTTCATCCTCATCCTCCTCCACCTCCTCCTTATCCTCGTCCTCCAGTAGTGGGCCCTGGCTGGCCACATTTGTACCTGGCCTCTGCTGTTGCAAAAAAACTCCCTCTGAGTCACTTCGAAGAGACTGGCCTGAAAGTGCTAAAAATTACCCCTCTTCCTCCTCCTCCTGGGCCACCTCCTCTTCCATCATCGCCCTAAGTGTTTTCTCAAGGAGACAAAGAAGTGGTATTGTAACGCTGATAACGGCGTCATCGCCACTGGCCATGTTGGTGGAGTACTCGAAACAGCGCAACAGGGCACACAGGTCTCGCATGGAGGCCCAGTCATTGGTGGTGAAGTGGTGCTGTTCCGCAGTGCGACTGACCCGTGCGTGCTGCAGCTGAAACTCCACTATGGCCTGCTGCTGCTCGCACAGTCTGTCCAGCATGTGCAAGGTGGAGTTCCACCTGGTGGGCTTGTCGCATATGAGGCGGTGAGCGGGAAGGCCGAAGTTACGCTGTAGCGCAGACAGGCGAGCAGCGGCAGGATGTGAACGCCGGAAGCGCGAACAGACGGCCCGCACTTTATGCAGCAGCTCTGACATGTCGGGGTAGTTGTGAATGAACTTCTGCACCACCAAATTCAGCACATGCGCCAAGCAAGGGATGTGCGTCAAACCGGCTAGTCCCAGAGCTGCAACGAGATTTCGCCAATTATCGCACACCACCAGGCCGGGCTTGAGGCTCACCGGCAGCAACCACTCGTCGGTCTGTTGTTCTATACCCCGCCACAACTCCTGTGCGGTGTGGGGCCTGTCCCCCAAACATATGAGTTTCAGAATGGCCTGCTGACGTTTACCCCGGGCTGTGCTGAAGTTGGTCGTGAAGGTGTGTGGCTGACTGGATGAGCAGGTGGAAGAAGAGGAGGAGGAAGCTGAGTAGGAGGAGGTGGCAACAGGAGGCAAAGAATGTTGCCCTGCGATCCTTGGCGGCGGAAGGACGTGCGCCAAACAGCTCTCCGCCTGGGGCCCAGCTGCCACTACATTTACCCAGTGTGTAGTTAGGGAGATATAGCGTCCCTGGCCGTGCTTAGTGGTCCACGTATCTGTAGTTAGGTGGACCTTGCCACAGATGGCGTTGCGCAGTGCACACTTGATTTTATCGGATACTTGGTTGTGCAGGGAAGGCACGGCTCTCTTGGAGAAGTAGTGGCGGCTGGGAACAACATACTGTGGGACAGCAAGCGACATGAGCTGTTTGAAGCTGTCTGTGTCCACCAGCCTAAATGACAGCATTTCCTAGGCCAGTAGTTTAGAAATGCTGGCATTCAGGGCCAGGGATCGAGGGTGGCTAGGTGGGAATTTACGCTTTCTCTCAAATGTTTGTGAGATGGAGAGCTGAACGCTGCCGTGTGACATGGTTGAGATGCTTGGTGACGGAGGTGGTGGTGTTGGTGGTACATCCCCTGTTTGCTGGGCGGCAGGTGCCAACGTTCCTCCAGAGGCGGAGGAAGAGGCCGAGGCGGCAGCAGTAGAAGAGGCCGAGGCGGCAGCAGCAGAGGAGGTAGCAGGGGGAGCCTGAGTGACTTCCTTGTTTTTAAGATGTTTACTCCACTGCAGTTCATGCTTTGCATGCAGGTGCCTGGTCATGCAGGTTGTGCTAGGGTTCAGAACGTTAATGCCTCGCTTCAGGCTCTGATGGCACAGCGTGCAAACCACTCGGGTCTTGTCGTCAGCACATTATTTGAAGAAGTGCCATGCCAGGGAACTCCTTGAAGCTGCCTTTGGGGTGCTCGGTCCCAGATGGCGGCGGTCAGTAGCAGGCGGAGTCTCTTGGCGGCGGGTGTTCTGCTTTTGCCCACTGCTCCCTCTTTTGCTACGTTGTTGGCTCGGTCTCACCACTGCCTCTTCCTCCGAACTGTGAAAGTCAGTGGCACGACCTTCATTCCATGTGGGGTCTAGGACCTCATCGTCCCCTGCATCGTCTTCCACCCAGTCTTGATCCCTGACCTCCTGTTCAGTCTGCACACTGCAGAAAGACACAGCAGTTGGCACCTGTGTTTTGTCATCATCAGAGACATGCTGAGGTGGTATTCCCATGTCCTCATCATCAGGAAACATAAGTGGTTGTGCGTCAGTGCATTCTATGTCGCTGGGGAAGGGCTAGGTGGATGCCCTTGGGAAACCCTGCCAGCGGAGTCTTCAAACAGCATAAGAGACTGCTGCATAACTGGCGGCTCAGACAGTTTCCCTGGTATGCATGGGGGTGATGTGACAGACTGATGGGCTTGGTTTTCAGGCGCCATCTGTGCGCTTTCTGCAGAAGACTGGGTGGGAGATAATGTGAACGTGCTGGATCCACTGTCGGCCACCCAATTGACTAATGCCTGTACCTGCTCAGGCCTTACCATCCTTAGAACGGCATTGGGCCCCACCAAATATTGCTGTAAATTATGGCGGCTACTGGGACCTGAGGTAGTTGGTACACTAGGACGTGTGGCTGTGGCAGAATGGCCACGTCCTCTCCCAGCACCAGAGGGTCCACTAACACCACCACGACCATGTCCGCGTCCGTGTCCTTTACTAGAGGTTTTCCTCATTGTTATTGTTCACCACAACAACAAAAATATTATTTGGCCCAATGTATTGAATTCAAATTCAGGCCTTTTTTTAAAGACACCTAACACTATCTGGCTATCTATTTAGGTACCGTATTACACTAATACAGGCACAGCAGTAACCACAGATTTAGCTGACTATAAATTTGAGGCCTATTATTTAGGCGCTGGGCGACAGGTATACGTTTACAGACAGAATTAGACTGGGATATGCACAGTAGCGTGTGTGTGAAGTTATTGAGAATGACCCTATGTGCACCGTGAATCTTATATACCCTTTTAGGGATAGATTTAAAGGAGGTCTGATACAGCAGAAACCACTAATTTAGAGAATTGCTAAATTGGGAATTGTATTTCAACCCAGAACAAAAACTGTGCTTTGATGGACACTAAATAACTTGACCAGCTACAGCAATAACGACAGATTTGGATGACTATAAATTTGAGGCCTATTATTTAGGCGCTGGGTGACAGGTATACGTTTACAGACAGAATTAGACTGGGATATGCACAGTAGCGTGTGTGTGAAGTTATTGAGAATGACCCTATCTGCACCTTGAATCTAATATACCCTTTTAGGGATAAATTTAAAGTAGGCCTGATACAGCAGAAACCACTAATTTAGAGAATTGCTAAATTGGGAATTGTATTTCAACCCAGAACAAAAACTGTGCTTTGACGGACACTAAATAACTTGACCAGCTACAGCAATAACGACAGATTTGGATGACTATAAATTTGAGGCCTATTATTTAGGCGCTGGGTGACAGGTATACGTTTACGGACAGAATTAGACTGGGATATGGCCAAAAAATAACCACACTATTGATGGTTAAATGCACTTGGTGTGACAGCTTGACCAACCACACTACTGAGGGTTAAATGCACTTGGTGACAGGCTCAGCTTGCCCCTGATGTCGTATATGGCCAAAAAATAACCAGACTATTGATGGTTAAATGCACTTGGTGTGACAGCTTGACCCTGATGTAGGATTTAGCCAAAAAACAACCGCACTATTGAGGGTTAAATGCACTTGGTGACAGGGTCAGCTTGCCCCTGATGGCCAAAAAATAACCAGACTATTGATGGTTAAATGCACTTGGTGTGACAGCTTGACCCTGATGTAGGATTTAGCCAAAAAGCAACCACACTACTGAGGGTTAAATGCACTTGTTGGCAGCTTGTGCTGGCGCACCACAAGACACAAAATGGCCGCCGATCACCCCAGAAAAAAGTGACTGAAAAACGCTCTGGGCAGCCTAAAAACAGTGAGCAATTCAATAGCAGCAGTTCAATCATCCACAGCTGCAGATCGATCTCTGAATGAAGTCTTTTGGAGGAGTTAATCACTGCCTAATCTCGCCCTAACGTCGCAGCTGCAACCTCTCCCTATACTGATCAGAGCAGAGTGACGGGCGGCGCCATGTGACTCCAGCTTAAATAGAGGCTGGGTCACATGCTGCACTGGCCAATCACAGCCATGCCAATAGTAGGCATGGCTGTGACGGCCTCTTGGGGCAAGTAGTATGACGCTTGTTGATTGGCTGCTTTGCAGCCTTTCAAAAAGCGCCAAGAAAGCGACAAACACCGAACCCGAACTTTTATGAAAATGTCCGGGTTCGGGTCCGTGTCACGGACACCCCAAAATTCGGTACGAACCCGAACTATACAGTTCGGGTTCGCTCATCCCTAATCATCAACAATTGTGATCACCACTATAAAGCAGAAGTTTTGGCAGTTTGCTGGTCTGGATCAATTAGGCGCATGTTAACACAATGCCAAATAGGAAAGTCATCAGCAGTGAAGCAATTGTTGCTGGCTATCAATCTAGGAAGTGTTATAAGACCAATTCCAAACAATATGAAGTCCATCATTCAATGGTGAGAACAATTATTAACAAGTGGAAAATATTTAAGACAATTGACAATCTAAGTAAAATTTATTAAGTAATAAAAGTCGACATCCCAGCAGATTAACCCCAAAGATGGACCATGCAAAAAACCAAATAACTACATCTTAGACTCTACAGGCATGAGTTAGCATGTTAAACAGTCAATTTAATGACAAGCATGACTTGTTTGTAAGGGTTTCCCGGACAAAGCCTCTTCTTTCTTAGGCTACTTTCACATCTGTGTTGTGATGTTTAGTTTTAAGATCTGGCACAGTGTCACGGCTGAGGATGGGGAAAACCCTCAGCCGTGCGATGCCAGAAGATGTTAGGCTGCTCGGCCAGGACGGCAGGATTAGGGAGCAGGTCACCTCCTAAAGTGTCCCTAACCTGACCCTAACTCCTAGCTGCATGGGCCGACATTGAAGTTAGGAGGGCCCATACTCAGGAACCTCGGATCCCTAACTCACCCTCCGACCGGTCCCTGAACTAGGAGTCAAGGTAAGACGGCCTGTTCCTTCTGGACACGGAGGAACAGGGGTCTCACTGGCCAAGCTACAAGGAATGGGGAAACACATACAACATACAGATATGACAGGGGAACAACTAGTTCCACACGTACCTGTCACAGCCACGCTGACTGGAACCCATGCATGCACTACTAATGTCCACAGAACAACTAGAGGACACAGCACACATAACACACAGGTAACCAGGACATCTGTAGTTGTAAATAAACAGAGACAAAGGAAAACATCAACTGAACATCAAGACATAAACTTCACAGATAAACCTATGACCACAAGGGTGGCCCCCACTGGCAGATGATATACACAGGAGGCTGCTCCAGCTAAGCATGGCTGAAGCAACCCACTGACAGGTACATGTGGAACTAGTTGTTCCCCTGTCATATCTGTATGTTGTATGTGTTTCCCCATTCCTTGTAGCTTGGCCAGTGAGACCCCTGTTCCTCCGTGTCCATAAGGAACAGGCCGTCTTACCTTGACTCCTAGTTCAGGGACCGGTCGGAGGGTGAGTTAGGGATCCAAGGTTCCTGAGTATGGGCCCAGGTCGGCCCATGCAGCTAAGAGTTAGGGTCAGGTTAGGGACGCTTTAGGAGGTGACCTGCTCCCTAATCCTGCCGTCCTGGCCGAGCAGCCTAACATCTTCTGGCATCGCACGGCTGAGGGTTTTCCCCATCCTCAGCCGTGACACACAGTTTCTCAAAACTGCAGCACAACGCTTCAGTTTTATCCCTATTTATTGTCAATGGGGATAAAACTGAACAAACCTAAACGGAGTGCACCAGAATGCATTCCAATGCATTTCCGGACACAAAAAAAATGGATCCACTTACAGTGGCTTTAGTGCCTGATCCGTTTTCTTCATTTTTTATATCATACAACTGGATCCGTTTTGCTATTGTTTTGAGATCCCATGCCAGATCCCAAAAATGGACAGCAAAAACGCAGATATGAAAGTAGCCTAAAAAGAACATGGTAGTGTAGCTTATGTTTGCAAAGTTACATCTGAACAAACCACAAGAATTCTATAACAAAAATAAATAGAATATGTAAAAGACAAATAAAAACAGTCAAACTAGAGACCGAGTGATTAATTGCCAAAGAGAGTAAAACTAACTCTAAAATGTTCTTCAACTATATAAATGGTTAAAAAGTTTAAATCTGAAGGTGTGAACCCATTACAGAATGATGAGGGGGGAGTTGCAGAGAGTGACGAGGAGAAAGCAAAGCTATTAAATATTTTTTTCTCCACTGTTTTCACTGAAGAAAAAAAACAGTCAGATGAAATGCAGAATGTAAAAGTAAATTTCCCATTAAAAGCGCCTTTTCTGACTCAGGAAGAAGTACAGCAGCGCCTTAAAAAGATTAAAATAGACAAATCGCTGGCTCCAGATGGAATATACCCCCGTATCCTAAGAGAATAAAGTAATGCCATAGCCAGACTCTTATTTCTGATATTTAAGGACTCTATATTGACAGGGAGTGTTCCACAGGATTGGTGCATAGCAAATGTGGTTCCAATATTCAAAAAGAGTCCAAAAACAGAGCCATGGGTCATGTCAAACAAATTTAATCAGTTTCTATGAGAAGATAAGTTCTAGACTTGACTGTGGCGAATCCATGGATGTCGTATATCCGGACTTCTCCAAAGCATTTGACGCTGTACCACATAAAAGGTTAATATATAAAATGAGAATGCTCGGACTGGGAGAAAACGTCTGTATGTGGGTAAGTAACTGGCTCAGTGATAGAAAACAGAGGGTGGTTATTAACAGTACACACTCAGATTGGGTCACTGTCACTAGCGGAGTACCACAGGGAACAGTATTGGGCCCTATTCTCTTCAATATATTTATTAATGATCTTGTAGAAGGCTTGCACAGTAAAATATAAATTTTTGCAGATTACACTAAACTGTTTACAGTAATAAACACTGCAGAGGACAGTATACTGCTACTGATGGATCTGGACAGATTGGATGCTTTGGCAGAGAAGTGACAGATGAGGTTTAACACTGACACATGTAAGGTTATGCACATGGGAAGGAATAATGCAAGTCACCCATACATACTAAATGGTAAAACACTGGGTAACACTGACATAGAAAAGGACCTAGAAATTTTGGTGAACCGCAAACTAAGCTGTAGAAACCAGTGTCAGGCAGCTGCTGCCAAGGCCAATAAGATAATGGGTTGCATCAAAAGGGGCATAGATGCCCGTGATGAGAACATAGTCCTGCCACTTTACAAATCACTGGTCAGACCACACATGGAGTACTGTGTACAGTTCTGGGCTCCTTTGTACAAGGCAGACATAGCAGAGCTGGAGTGGGTTCAGAGGAGGGCAACTAAAGTAATAACTGGAATGGGTGTACTACAGTACCATGAAAGATTATCAAAATTAGGGTTATTCACTTAAAAAAGACGACTGAGTCGAGATCTAATAACTATGTATGAATATATCAGGGGTCAGTACAGAGATCTCTCTCATCATCTATTTATCCCCAGGACTGTGACTGTGACGAGGGGACATCCTCTGCATCTGGATGAAAGAAGGTTTTTACACAAACATAGAAGAGGATTCTTTACGGTAAGAGCAGTGAGACTCTGGAACTCTCTGCCTGAGGAGGTGGTGATGGTGAGTTCACTAAGAGTTCAAAAGGGGCCTGGATGTATTTCTGGAGTGTAATAATATTACAGGTTATAGCTAGTAGAGATTTGTTGTTGATCCAGGGAGTTATTCTGATTGCCTGATTGGAGTCGGGAAGGAATTTTTTTCCCCTAAAGTGAGGAAAATTGGCTCCTACCTCACAGGTTTTTTTTGCCTTCCTCTGGATCAACTTGCAGGACAACAGGCGGAACTGGATGGACAGATGTCTTTTTTCAGCCTTATAAACTATGTTACTATGGGGGACATTTATCAAACTGGTGTAAAGTAGAACTGTCTTAGTTGCCCATAGCAACCAACCAGATATCATTTTCCAAAGGAGCTGTAAAAAATGGAAAGTGGAATCTGATTGGTTGCTATGGGCAACTAAGCCAATTCTAATTTACCAGTCCCCATCACCAGTTTGATAAATCTCCCCCAATGTTCTTTAGACAAACAAAACATTTGGCCATAATGCACAACACCATTTTTGGTGAAAGTCAAACACACCAAACCAACACAAACACTGTATACCAGCTGCCAAGTATGCTGGTGAAGGGGTGAAGATGTAGGTTTGTTTTGCAGCCATAGAGTCAACCATTCATTCCTTTATATACCAAAGTATTCTAGAGTCAAATGTGAAGTCATTTATCCAACCACTAAAGCTTGACCAAAACTGGGTCATTCAACAGGACAATGGATCATGCAACTGGACAATGATCCCAAGCACAGCAGCAAATCTACAAGAGAATGGCCAAAAAAGAAATCAAGGTGTTGCAATGGCCCAGTCAAAGTCCAGACTTCAACCTAATTGAAAAGGTGTGTGCATAAACGAACAGCCACAAACCTATTGAACTGAAGCAATGTTGTAAAGAAGAGAGGGTCATAATTCCTTCAGAACAATGTGAGGAGCTAATACAATCACACAGAAAGCGATTACTTTGAGATACTGCAGCTAAAGGTTGTTCTACAAGCTACTCATTCGTGGGATGTACTTAGTTATTCACAGACTCTTTTCCATTGCGGCTTAATTTTTATTGAATAGATAATGGCACTTGGTAAAATGGCATTATTACTGGAGAATCCCTTTAAAACATAACCTTTAATTAAATATATTACAACATAACAGGAGAATTATACTTTAAGAAAAAAATCAAACCAGTATAGGCAGAGAGAGAATAGGGAGACTGCCTCATATAAATCTGCTTATAATGTTATCTAAAGCCGCTCTGATGATGGTGACCCTGTGTCAGGATGGGCTGAGCCCTATCAAGACCCTGACAGGAAATCACCACCTTGCCAAAAATCATGATCTAGACTAAATACAATAAGTCTCTCAAATATGAGCACAGAGTAACAGGTAGTCTAGGTGAAAAAAGAAAAAATGAATACTCGAAAACCAGTTATAATTCATTATAATTCATATTCATGTCAATTCAATATGGGTTTGAGTGGCTGTCTTTGCCACTGAAATAGATAGAGAGACGGCTATATTTGTGTGTCTCTCTCCATTTAAAGCAACCCTCTGGTTCAAGAAAAAAAATCACATTAGCTGGGGAATGGACACAATACTTCATCTTTTCAGCCAAAGAGTCACTGATCCCAGGGCTTTTTTTTTACCATCCAAGATGGCCATGTTGCTTTTCTGACTACCTCATGGACACTCGAAATCCGTAATTCAAGACACTTAATTCTCC
Source organism: Bufo gargarizans (assembly GCF_014858855.1). Taxonomy (NCBI): domain Eukaryota; kingdom Metazoa; phylum Chordata; class Amphibia; order Anura; family Bufonidae; genus Bufo; species Bufo gargarizans. The sequence goes on from NC_058088.1 coordinate 86,431,269, forward strand.
CTATGGATTGGCTAATTCTGCTCAATGGGTCTGAAGGAAAAATAGACGACACCGGGACAACTGTGTTTGGTCTGTTTAAAAACTAGAGTTTCCTATCACTCATCTGCGAGGGACCTGTCCGGAGATTTATGCTGCCTGAACTATCTACAGCATGAAATAATGACAGAGACCTTCCTTACAAACAGCTATGTTTTACTCTGCAATGCTGCAAGAGAAAATATAGTTTAAAAATTAGCCAGGAACGAGCAGAAGAGTCATCTGGACAGTCCATGTCAGCTGCTCTCCTCTGACTCAGCTAGACTGACAGGTCTCTTCTATGTATCCTGTGATACTATTTAGTATATGTATTTTTTATGTTTTTCTTTACCATAAATTCAATAAAATAAGGAATACATATGTAAAAATACAGACAGGATACATACTGTAATAAAAACTCAGTGCTCCAACTCTCTCTACATTGTTTACAGAAATGTTCTTGTGTCTGGTTTCTGTTACAATATTTCTCATTTTGCCATACTAACCTGAACACTATCTGGATATTGTCTACTTTTGAATGTGACTTGAATAAAATTCAGCACTTCTGCATAACTTTTTGTGTGTGTGTCGTCGACTTTCTATTGAACTATTGATGACTACTCAGTCCTCTGCTGGCACCACTACTTCCAGGCAAGGTGTGCAAGCCTCATCTTACCCTAATGTGTTACTAATTGCATGTTCACATCTGCATTAGAGGCTCTGTTCAGGGCCTCAATTGCAGATTCAGTCAAAAAGACTGGACAAAAAAGTCCTATATACAGGACTTTTTTTTTTCTGCTAAAGAAGAGGATTCCTGAACTGAAACTAAATTGACCCCTTTATGTTCAACATGGTCTATTCGGTTCCATTTACTTCAGTTATGAGCCGAATCTCTAAAGGAGCAAAACCCAGGAAATGACTAGTTAAAGTGAACATGCCCTAATATGTGATAGCAGTGACATCAGACCTCGTGATTATAAGTGAGAAATCACATAAGAAACTATGGCTTTCATGGAATTTCCCATAAAATGCGCTATATAGTTCATGGGAATTGGCATCAATCTTCAGCCATAATTTTAGGACATTTTAGGCATGCTGAAAGGTTACCTGTAATTGGTACTAAAAAGGTAGCAGAATATATATTTATCTAAGTATCTAAAAAAGAAAAGATTAGCAGCACTGTCAACTGAAGTCGGGTGCAATCCCTCCAAGACCGTCGGTACAAGGTCCCACGATTTCACTTCACAAAAATAAGAGGCAGCCCTCCATATCACCATATCTGGAGTGCTTCTTCTTCTTTGTGAATTGATATCTACAGTGCCTTGAAAAGTATTGATACCCCTCCACATTTTTTCACGTTACACCCATAAACTTAAATGTATTTTTGGGGGGATTTTATGTGATAGACCAACACAAAATAGCAAGTATGTGTGAAAAGAAAATGATGCAATTTTTAAAAAAAATTATAAATAAAAACCTGGAAATTGTGGTGTGCATTTGTATTCAGTCCCCTGAATCAATACTTTGTAGGACCACCTTTCACTGCAATTACAGCTGTAAGTCTTTTGGGGTATGTCTCTACCAGCTTTGCACATCTAGAAGCTGACATTTTTGCCCATTCATCTTCACAAAATAGCTTATGCTCAGTCACATTGGATGGAGAACATCTGTGAACAGCAATTTCAAGTCTTACCATAGATTCTCAATGGGATTTAGGTCTGGACCTTGACTGGGCCATTCTAACACATAAATATGATTTGATCTAAACCATTCCATTGTAGCTCTGGCTGTATGTTTTTGGTTGTCCTGCTGGAAGTTGAATGTTCAAACCAGTCTCTAACAGGTTTTCCTCCAGGATTGCCCTGTATTTAGCTCCATCTATCTTCCCATCAACTATGACCAGCTTCCCTGTCCCTGATGAAGAAAAGCATCCCCACGGCATGATGCTTCCACCACCACGTTTCACGGTGGGGATGGTGTGTTCAGGGTGATGCGCAATGTTAGTTTTCTGCCACACATAGTGTTTGGCATTTAGGCCAACCAGTTCAACTTTGCATCTGACCAGAGCACTTTCTTCTACGTGTTTGCTGTGTCCCCTACGTGTCTTGTGGCAAACTGCATACAGGATTTCTTCTTGCCACTCTTCCATAAAGGCCATATTTGTGGAGTACACGACTAATAGTTGTCCTGTGGACAGATTCTCCCACCTGAGCTGTCGATCTCTGCAGCTCCTCCAGAGTGACCATGTGCCTCTTGGCTACATCTCTAATTAGTGCTGTCCTTGCCTGAGCCGTCCGTTTAGGTGGGCGGCCACGTCTTGATAAGTTTGCAGTTGTGTGGCATAATCACAATACAAATCCTCTGCTGCTCCGTCACCTCCCAGGTTCCTCACCAGTCTCCTAGCTTCCAGTGATGATGTTTAGATGCAGACATGTGACCACCACAGCCAATCTATGTGTAAGGTATTACTCAGTGTATTTTATAGCACACAAAGTTTTTGGTAAAAAAAATAAAAATATCATTATTCAATATGATATGCAGTTAATTTTTTTTTTCATTTGTTTTCAATAAAATATGCTTCTAAGCTTGAAAACATTCTAACCTTGACATGATTGCACAAAGCTTTGAATGCAGAATTATCACACAATGCTTTTGTTAGAAGCCAGGTAGAAAACATGACCCCTGTAGCCACTTTTGAAAACGCTGCTTGAAAAATATTTTTCCAAACAAAACTGAGAACTGCAGGATGACTTCCTAATTACATATTTGAACTGGGTAACAAAGGAAAAGGCAATTAGTAACAAAAAGGATTTTGTACACCAAGTGAGTAAGCACCAAGATAATCCTGGTTCATTGGGATCTGAAGAGAATGAGAGTGTTGTTCTGAAAACACAAATGTTAATTCTCTCCCAGCAGCATCGGATTGGATTGGTCTGCTCTGTAAATCACAGGAGAAATATCTGTTAAAAACAGAAAACTGACTGTTAAGTAAAGTAATTGAAAGTGAACGACATAGGCTCATATATCGGTCATCAGAAATATTACATTACAAAACGTGGGCTGGGAAACAAGCTCTATGCTTACACACAGGGGGAGATTTACTAAGGCGGGATTCACATATGACGTTTTTAGGCAGTCTTTTAGGAGTGAGTGGATTCTGAAGTAAGGTAAGGTATAGAGGAAAGTCTAAGGGTACCTACATGGGGCAAATTTTTATGCAACTGTCATATGGATGTAAATGGACTTTGCAGAAATCCATGCTGTATAAAACAGCTTCATTAGGATGGATTCACACACAGGTTGTTTTGTGGAGTTTTTCTGCACAGTTGAGTTTTTAGTGGTGATTTATGTACCTGCATTTTTGTTGCAAAAACGTTAGCTGAAAGTCCGTGGGAAATATTCAATGCAGGACACGCATGCGTTTTAATTTATTTTTATGGTGTTTTTGGAGTCTAGCTTTTTTTTTTTTAAAGCCATTTTCAGATATTCTTCTATTGCCTTCTCTATAGGGAAAAAATGCCTGGAAAAAAACACCCATCCACACATTTGCTTTACAAAATCAAAATGCACGCAGTATGGGGAAAAAAAACAACAAAGAGTTGTGGGGTTTTTTAAGCAGTAAAACAGCACAACAGTGAAAAGGAGCCTTGTATAAAATAGTTTTTTTTACTTACAAAAACTGTGATTAATCTGCCACGTGTGGACATATCTTTTGACTGGCTTAGAGTGTTTTTTCTTTATACAGTAAAAGACAGGAAAGGTTTTAAAATAATAACAAAAAAGTTTTACTCACTGTCCCAAACCCCCTCCATTTAAGCACCACCACTCCAAACCATCCCTCTCATTGCAGGTCCACATTATCTCTAGGAGACTCTACTTAGAATTAAGTTTGTTCTTATTGATTTTCTATTACAGCACACACTGTTGGACTTACCCCTGTAGACTTCTGGACTATACCACTGCTATAGCAAGCTAGCGGATTTATTAGTAGGAGTGGTGTTTGCATATATGGTTATTTTAAGCTCTCCATTTTCATAGCACGTATTGTCCTTGTGTGGTTCTCCTTGAAATAATTATATCTTGGGTATTTGAATTTTTTTTCCTAAGGCATTAGTTGCCTCCATTTCAGTGGAGTACAGACCCCAAACATTAGGCATTCACCGGACAGAAAAGAACAAGTGATTATGTGGCTGGAGGTACATTAGGCTGTCACCGTATAACAATTTTACTGTTGGCCAGTTAGATTACAGGTCCCAAAAATTATGCATTCGCCGTACAGAAAATATCAAGTGATTATGTGGCTGGAGGTATATTAGACGGTCAGTGGATAACAATTAACTGCAGGCCAGTGGAGTACAGGCCCCAAACATGATTAGGCATTCACCGGACAGAAAAGATCAAGTGATTATGTGGCTGGAGGTATATTAGATGGTTATTGGATATCAATTTTACTGCAGGCCAGTAGACTACAGGCCCCAAACATTAGGCATTCACCATACAGAAAATAAAAAGTCATTATGTGGCTGGAGGTATATTAGACGGTCAGTGTATAACAATTTTACTGTTGGCCAGTTAGATTACAGGCCCCAAAAATTATGCATTCACCGTACAGAAAATATCAAGTGATTATGTGGCTGGAGGTATATTAGATGGTCAGTGGATAACAATTTAACTGCAGGCCAGTGGAGTAAAGGCCCCAAAAATTAGGCATTCACCACACAGAAAAGAACAAGTGATTATGTGGCTGGAGGTATATTAGACGGTCATTGGATATCAATTTTACTGCAGGCCAGTGGAGTACAGGCCCCAAACATTAGGCATTCAGGGACAGAAAAGATCAATTGATGATGTGGCTGGAGGTAGATTAGATGGTCAGTGGATTACAATTTTACTGCAGGCCAGTGGAGTACAGGCCCCAAACATTAGGCATTCACCAGACAGAAAAGATCAAGTGATTATGTGGCTCTGTCACCAGGATCAACCCTATTAAACTAGACTGCCTGGTAGGGCTGATAATGCTGATTAAAAAAAATACCTTTCTTTTGTCTGTACGTTAAATAGCTGTAGAGATATCTGGGTTTTATTCATATGTAAATGAGCAATTGGAGGACCAGGGGGTGAATTGTTTGAGCACTGCTTTGTAACACCCCCTGTGCTCTGCACACTCCCTTTTCCCACTGATTGGCAGGGCTAGACATCAGGCTGAGGGCAGAGTGTGTCCAAGAGCTGTGTGCTAGCAATATCATATCACTATGTACTATAGCTTCACCACACTGACATCTGCTCAGAAAGCTAATCTACTGTACATATTACAGTTTTATTTACTGACACAATGTATAATTTTAAAGACACCAGTAATGTGTGTTAGCTTAAAAGCATAGAAAAAGTTATATGTCTATGTGGTGATGCTATAGCTAAGTGGTTTAGTGTTTACCATGTATGTTGAGATCTCATGTTCAAGTCCTAGGAGAGTTATACATTTTCTTTCAGTTATTTTCTTCTCTCTATTATTTAAAACCATATTAAAAGGCTATACTATAATAAATAATTATATAATAATAATAATCATAATTAAAAGGCCTCACTATATTGAGAATAGAGTTGTTGTTTTTTTGCTAAAACCCATTACTGGTTTATTTACAGGCACAATATATGATTATAAAGAAACCAGTAAAGATAATATTTATTAGCTTTCTAAAAAACAATATTCTCAATATGATAAGGATATAACATTTTCTTATGGAAGAAAAAAAAAATCCAAACCTCTACCAAGATTTAAACCTGGGATCTCTAAATGCAAAACAAATCACTTAACCACCAAACTACAGCATTACTATACAGAGATGTGGGTTTGTTTCCATGCTTATAAGCTAACACACATTACTGGTGTCTTTATAATGATGTATTGTGTGGGAATAAAGCAGCAATATGTAGATTAGCTTTCTAAGCAGACATGTACCAGTCTTCATACGTTCTGTGCAAATGTATATATCCACAGACTAGCCCCTACAGAAACGGGTACATGTGCTGAGCTGCATATAATGTAAAATGGTGGACATCAAATGCATTTCTACACAGACAAACCCTTATAGAAAAAAGTAACACTTTCTATCAGGGCTGGTCTGTGTAGAAATGCATGTGTTGTATAGTCTTTTACATTATATGAAGCTCAACAAATTGTGGACAACGCAATACATGCAGCTATAGGAGCACTTGCTGTAATTGCTTCTAAAAAATGTGGCGGGGGATCATATCTGCATCATTTTATCCTGCTTACAGTCATTTCCTCTGCATCGCATGCCGTGGAGTCAAAACCGATATCTAGTCAGCTGAATAAAAAAAATTCTTTGCTGCATCTTCCAGCAAAGAGATTACTTATTTAATTATTTATTTATGGATGAACCCATCATGACAATCATCATGCAAATGCCCTACTATGGTATAGGGCTTCAAAGAGCAATGTGTAATACTACATGTAGAAATTTGGATGGCTGGCAGCTTCCACTGACTATCACAGCAGATCACAGGGTGTTTTAGCAGCCAGTAAGCAATGTGCTTACTGTTGGGTGAACCCTACACATCAACCATTTTTTTACAATACTGTATGTGTAAACTGTAGGATCCTAGCAAGGACAATGCTAGTGCAGTCTGGCGAGCAAGCCCATCACCATACACCATGAACAATTTTGGAAATGTCTCCTTCATTGAATAAATTGCAATTCTAGTGAATATTTTAATATATATATATATATATATATATATATACAGTACAGACCAAAAGTTTGGACACACCTTCTCATTCAAAGAGTTTTCTTTATTTTCATGACTATGAAAATTGTAGATTCACACTGAAGGCATCAAAACTATGAATTAACACATGTGGAATTATATACATAACAAAAAAGTGTGAAACAACTGAAAATATGTCATATTCTAGGTTCTTCAAAGTAGCCACCTTTTGCTTTGATTACTGCTTTGCACACTCTTGGCATTTTCTTGATGAGCTTCAAGAGGTAGTCATCTGAAATGGTTTTCACTTCACAGGTGTGCCCTGTCAGGTTTAATAAGTGGGATTTCTTGCCTTATAAATGAGGTTGGGACCATCAGTTGCGTTGTGGAGAAGTCATGTGGATATACAGCTGATAGTCCTACTGAATAGACTGTTAGAATTTGCATTATGGCAAGAAAAAAGCAGCTAAGTAAAGAAAAACGAGTGGCCATCATTACTTTAAGAAATGAAGGTCAGTCAGTCCGAAAAATTGGGAAAACTTTGAAAGTGTCCCCAAATGCAGTCACAAAAACCATCAAGCGCTACAAAGAAACTGGCTCACATGCGGACCACCCCAGGAAAGGAAGACCAAGAGTCACCTCTGCTGCGGAGGATAAGTTCATCCGAGTCACCAGCCTCAGAAATCACAGGTTAACAGCAGTTCAGATTAGAGACCAGGTCAATGCCACACAGAGTTCTAGCAGCAGACACATCTCTAGAACAACTGTTAAGAGGAGACTGTGTAGAATATCTACTAGGAAACCACTGCTAAGGACAGGCAACAAGCAGAAGAGACTTGTTTGGGCTAAAGAACACAAGGAATGGACATTAGACCAGTGGAAATCTGTGCTTTGGTCTTATGAGTCCAAATTTGAGATCTTTGGTTCCAACCACCATGTCTTTGTGCGACGCAGAAAAGGTGAACGGATGGACTCTACATGCCTGGTTCCCACCGTGAAGCATGGAGGAGGAGGTGTGATGGTGTGGGGGTGCTTTGCTGGTGACACTGTTGGGGATTTATTCAAAATTGAAGGCATACTGAACCAGCATAGCTACCACAGCATCTTGCAGCGGTATGCTATTCCATCCGGTTTGTGTTTAGTTGGACCATCATTTATTTTTCAACAGGACAATGACCCAAAACACATCTCCAGGCTGTGTAAGGGCTATTTGACCATGAAGGAGAGTGATGGGTGCTGCGCCAGATGACCTGGCCTCCACAGTCACCGGACCTGAACCCAATCGAGATGGTTTGGGGTGAGCTGGACCGCAGAGTGAAGGCAAAAGGGCCAACAAGTGCTAAGCATCTCTGGGAACTCCTTCAAGACTGTTGGAAAACCATTTCAGGTGACTACCTCTTGAAGCTCATCAAGAGAATGCCAAGAGTGTGCAAAGCAGTAATCAAAGCAAAAGGTGGCTACTTTGAAGAACCTAGAATATGACATATTTTCACATATTTACACTTTTTTGTTATGTATATAATTCCACATGTGTAAATTCATAGTTTTGATGCTTTCAGTGTGAATCTACAATTTTCATAGTCATGAAAATAAAGAAAACTCTTTGGATGAGAAGGTGTGTCCAAACTTTTGGTCTGTATTGTATATATATATATATATATATATATATATATATATAGTTGAGATTCGTTTGTGAACAGGGGTCAGTGATGACAGTTTTCACAGGATTCAGCAGTTTCAAAAAAGTCCATCACTCCCATCCAAGTAATATGTTCACTTGTGTGACTCCACAGCAAAATAAACCATGGACAGCAACATAAAGTACTTGCCCGTCTGGGCGCTAACTAAAAAGAATCATTACCTCACCTAGGTAAACACATGATCAGGCTCTTCTGACACTGACAGAGTATTTTAGCCTTTAGGTATGCCCGCACTAAGGGCGCCTTCACACACTGTGGATTTTGCCGCAGAAAATAAGTTCCATTAATTTCAATGGGGAGACAAACACATGGATTTCTGCAAGCCATTCAGGGCAGCTTGTGAAGGCAACCTAATGAGCCCAGTAGCTATGCCTGGGTTTGCCTCAGGCTAGGAGAAAGTGGTGTACCGGTGTGGGGGAGGGAATGGCAGGTCCCTCTAGCAACCTACCCACTATTCCATGAAAATCCAGACCCATAAAATACTTTATATATATATATATATATATATATATAATTTATGTATATTAATATTTTTTAAATTTATTGGAAAAAAAGCATAGTGCAAAGAAGTGTACAATCCATGTTTCTATCTGACTCATTATGGACAATTCCTCTAAATTTCTTTACGCTAGTTTTAATAAATGTGATTTGTTTTTCAAAAAGACCACTCTCTCCCAGGTGACATAGGTCACATCCATTTCGTAAACTTAGTTAGATGGCACACAGCGTTATTGAAATAGTATTAATGAGCACGACATGTACAGTTATGAAGGAAATAAATGAATGTAAACTTGCAGAAACCTCCACAGTGAATTCTTTCTCAAATGCCACAGCTGTTATTATATTGTTCAGAATTAGCTGAGAAAAAACTGCTGTTGATTTCCCCACTTTGTTCCTATGGTGACGAGATGCTAGAGAAATATATATATTTTTATTGCCGCCGCTGACTGCTGCTGCATGTGTTTTGTAGCTTTATCATGGCCAACTATAAACAGAGTATAAACAAATGTAACCTCCAATGAAGCAAGGTTAAGTAATGAAGAGCTAACGTACCCCAGCCATTCGTTTACATTGTATCACATTATGACGTGTGATACGTTGCATTACAGACGTACAGTATGTGCAACTGTGCCTGACTTCACATGTACTTTCAGCTCCACTTTTTACTTATGTTTTCAAGGGGCTTTTGAGGTTTTTACAATAGATGTAGGCTACCAATGTTAGATCGGTGGTGGTCCGACTCCTGGCATTGCCTCTGATCAGCTATTTGAAGGGCTGCGGTGCTTGGGCAGAGTGGCAGCCTTTTCACTGTTGACATGGGGTTTTACATTGCTCAGTATTGCACCATAGTCAGGGGCAGATTAAGTGCATGATAGGCCCGGGGCTGTCTACCCAACTTGGGCCCCCCCCCCCCTCCATTTTTTTATTTTTTTTTTGTATGAAGAGGCTGCGGTGCTTCATGGGCGCCACAGTCTCTTCTTAGGCCATATGACATCTTCAGACAAAAAAAAAAATACCCCAAATTGGGTCCTAAACTGAAAGATGTGGTCGCCAAATTTAAAATACATACAATTGTAATAAAAAAGACATGGAGGAGAATACAGCACCACATACCTCTTACATCCAGTGACATCTCCTGTCATGTAGACCTTCTCTTTCCTCTTCTCCTCCATTTGACCCAGACCACCATGGCAAATTCTTTCAGCTGCATCTCGTCTCTACAGTTTGTAACACAGACACGTTAGATTTCTCAATTTTTCCATCAACCTGCTCATCCTAGTGTCCCTACAGTGTCATCCTGCCACCCCCAATACTGTGCCCGTTGTGCTCCCCAATGCCCCAGGAACTATACTGCTGAAAACATAGTGACCCTAATAGACATAATTGGGGTAATTTATCAAACTGGTGTAAAGTAGAACTGGATTTCCAAAAGAGCTGTCAAATATGAAAGGTGGAATCTGATTGGCTGCTATGAGCAACTAAGCCAGTTCTGCGTTACACCAGTTTGATAAATTACCCCAAATGTTCCTATAGTGTCCACAGCAGGTATAATGTCCCCTAGAGTGCCCCCAGTAATAATAACACCCTATATTGTGCTCCAGGCAATAATCCCTGTATAGTGTCCCCAGAAATAATAGAATTGCCCCTACAGTGCCTCCCCAATAGCAACACCCCCATATAGTAATTTCCACCACACTGCCCCCACATAGTAATAATCCCATAGTAATTTCCCCCCACACAGTAATTTCCCCCAAACTGCCCTCATATAGTAGTTTGCCCCATATAGTAGTTTGCCCCACACTGCCCCCACATAGTAATTTGCCCCCACACTGCCCCCACATAGTAATTTGCCCCCACACTGCCCCCACATAGTAATTTTCCCCCCCATAGCAATTTCCCCACACTGTTCCCACATAGCAATTTCCCCACACTGCCCCCACACAATAGATTTCCCCACACTGCCCCCACATAGTAATTTGCCCCCACATAGCAATTTTCCCACATAGCAATTACCCCACACTGTCCCCACATAGAAATTACCCCACACTGTCCCCACATGGCAATTTCCCCCACACTGCCCCCACACAATAGTTTCCCCCACACTGCCCCCACACAATAGTTTCCCCCACACTGCCCCCACATAGTAATTTCCCCCACACTGCCTCATATAGTAATTTGTCCCCACATAGCAATTTCCCCACACTGTCCCCACATATAAATTACCCCACACTGTCCCCACATAGCAATTACCTCCACACAATAGCTTCCCCCACACTACCCCATATAGAAATTTGCCCCCACATAGTAGTCCCTCCCATAATAATTTGCCTCCACACTGCCCCCACATAGCAATTTGCCCCCACACTGCCCCATCTAGTAATTTGCCCCCACATAGTAGTCCCTCTCATAATAATTTTCCCCCACATAGCAATTTGCCCCCACACTGCCCATCTAGTAATTTTCCCCCACATAGTAGTCCCTCTCATAATAATTTGCCCCCACATAGTAATTTGTCCCCACATAGTATTCCCTCCCATAATAATTTGCCCCCACATAGCAATTTGCCCCCACACTGTCCCCACATAGAAATTACCCCACACTGTCCCCACATGGCAATTTCCCCCACACTGCCCCCACACAATAGTTTCCCCCACACTGCCCCCACATAGTAATTTCCCCCCACACTGCCTCATATAGTAATTTGTCCCCACATAGCAATTTCCCCACACTGTCCCCACATAGAAATTACCCCACACTCACCCACACAATAGTTTCCCCCACACTGCCCCCATATAGAAATTTGCCCCCACATAGTAGTCCCTCCCATAATAATTTGCCCCCACATAGCAATTTGCCCCCACACTGCCCCATCTAGTAATTTGCCCCCACATAGTAGTCCCTCTCATAATAATTTGCCCCCACATAGCAATTTGCCCCCACACTGCCCATCTAGTAATTTGCCCCCACATAGTAGTCCCTCTCATAATAATTTGCCCCCACATAGTAATTTGCCCCCACATAGTATTCCCTTCCATAATAATTTGGCCCCATACAGCTCCCACATTCCCCCCATGTACTCGATTTATTTTCCCTAATATGTCCTCCTGTGTGTGTGTGTGTGTGTGTGTGTCCCCCCCCCCCCCCCAAAGTAGGCACATGAAATAAAAAAATAAAAAATGAACAAAAAATGAAAAGATAAATACTCACCTATGTCCAGGGCCATGAGCTTGCTCGCAGAGGAAGGCGGGATGAGTCAGGCGCGTCACAGTGCTGCGTCCCGGCAGACGAACGCGATGACGTCATCACGCACGCCTGTGCCGGGATTTCACTACCGCATAGGCCTGAAGCCTATGGCGGTGATCGGCGACGGGACAGGGAGCTATGCGCTCCCGTGCCCCGCCGCAGTATGTGGGCGTTCGGGTCAGCGTTGGGCCCCCCAGCGGTGCTGGGCCCGGGGCTGCCGACCTGAACGTCCCTATTGTAATCCGCCACTGACCATAGTTTTGATAGCAGTTGTGCTTGGTATTGTAGCTTTGTTCCATTCACTTGAATTGAAGAACGCTGCTGTAACATGCATGGCCGCTATGAAACGTAAGATGTGCAAAACAAAGCAATGTAAAAATAATAAAGAGTTCCATGGCCCCTTTAAAGGGAGAAATTTAAAGGGCTTATCCAGCCCCTATAATGTCCCCCCTAATGCCCGGGCACCTCATATAGGTTACCCTGCTCCCCGGCACCCACGTCGCTCCTGATGACTGCACAGCCACTGCTGCATCTCCCTGTCATGTGGATCAAAACATCCGGCGACGGGGAACTGGGGGTCAACCAATAGCAGACTGCGACAGGGCCGAGCCTCCCTAGCATCATCCTTTATGCTAGTGAGGCTCGTCCCCGTCGCAGCCTGCTATTAGCTGCCCCCCACCGTCGTCGGATGTTTTGATCTGCGCAACGGGGAGATGTGGCGTCCGTGCGGGCATCAGGAGTGAGGTGGGTGCCGGGGAGCAGGGCTGAAACGATTCATTGATTTAATCAAGGCAAAAAAATCCTCGATGCAGATTCATTTAAATCAAATGACCACGAAGCGTAAGTGAAGAGAAGCCTCTCACTCACCACTCCGTGGCACCGCAATGCACTGAACAGCGGGTCCTATAACTACTTCAGAGACCGCTGAGGTAAACTAAAATGGCCGCCGCCGTCCCTCCAAACCTGACTAAACAGCAGACCGTAGGCGCTGTTATCGCGTCACCATGGAGCCCGGCTAATACACTTCCGGCAGTTCCTATAGCAACCAGTAACGCTTTTTCTGGTTTCCGGTCCAGTGTATTTCTCCTGGAACCAGAGCCGGGTGAGGTGAGTGACAGTTTCATCCTGCAGGAGCGGCGTTCAGCATGGCCGCTGTGTGCTAGGCACCACATGTACTTCTGTCCCAGCGTCCTCGGCTGCCTCCCCGTCCTCTATCACTTACTGTATGGGCTCCATATGGTGGTCTGACCTAACACCCCACTAATGTCTCTGATATAGGTATCAGAGCCCTCCACTCTAATAGGGGCTCCCTCTCTATGACATCCATGTCTTCTATGGACAGAGGCTAATAGGGTATTCTTGTAAGAAGTTATTCCCTATCCACAGGACAGGGCATTACTATGAGATCAGAGTGGGTCTGAGTGCTAGGGACTCCACTGATCAGAAGAATGGGGGCCCCATACCCTGGAATGAATGGAGGGCTGGTCAAGCATGCACATCGTCGCTGATTCATGCTGCACCCGTCACAGTGTTTCTCTGCATAGTGGTGCCCCAGCCATCTGCCATGCAGGGAACTGCAGCACATCTCCATTCAAGTGAACGGGGCAGGCTGCAATATGTGATGCTGGGCAGGGAAACACTGTGAGGGTATGTCCACACGGGATTCATACTCACCTGCAGTCTTACGTGCTGCCTCTGCCTCTACATCGGGCTGTGCATGGACATGGTCACGGTCACATGCAGTGACTGGCTTCAGCGGTGATGTGGTCACAAGCAGCACGTCAGCACTGAAGCTACTCATTGGCAGGAGCGGTGCAGGTAAGTATGACTCTTCTGTTTCAGTAGGCGGACTGCAAGCACTTCCTATAAAGATAGTAAAGAGTGGTGCAGCAGGGAGTTGTCGGCTCCCTGCCATTGGTTGAGCATAGGTAAACGAGATACAATGACGTAATCATGCCTGCTTTGCTGAGCCCAGACTGGAGCAGACGTGCTCCGCTCTGTTCATTGGGGGAACATTGGGTGGGTGAGTATTCAAATTGGAGGCAGTAAGGGGCATCCCCATTACAGTCAATGGGCATCCAGCTATGACAGATGCACCCAGTGAACTCCGGCAGTCTGTTCCTCCACCGAAACAGACTGACAGTTCACAAAATAACCTTAGATACAAATTCTGGCAGAAGAACAGTCTGCTGGAGTATACCGTATTGGGTATAGCCGGATACAACCAGCTATACAGTGGAGGAAATAATTATTTGACCCCTCACTGATTTTGTAAGTTTGTCCAATGACAAAGAAATGAAAAGTCTCAGAACAGTATCATTTCAATGGTAGGTTTATTGTAACAGTGGCAGATAGCACATCAAAAGGAAAATCGAAAAAATAACTTTAAATAAAAGATAGCAACTGATTTGCATTTCATTGAGTGAAATAAGTATTTGAACCCTCTAACAAAAAAAGACTTAATACTTGGTGGAAAAACCCTTGTTTGCAAGCACAGAGGTCAAACGTTTCTTGTAATTGATGACCAAGTTTGCGCACATTTTAGGAGGAATGTTGGTCCACTCCTCTTTGCAGATCATCTCTAAATCCCTAAGGTTTCGAGGCTGTCTCTGTGCAACTCTGAGCTTGAGCTCCCTCCATAGGTTTTCGATTGGATTAAGGTCCGGAGACTGACTAGGCCACTCCATGACCTTAATGTGCTTCTTCTTGAGCCACTCCTTTGTTGCCTTTGCTGTATGTTTTGGGTCATTGTCGTGCTGGAACACCCATCCACGACCCATTTTCAGTTTCCTGGCAGAGGGAAGGAGGTTGTCGCTCAGGATTTCACGATACATGGCTCCGTCCATTTTCCCGTTTATGCGAATAAGTTGTCCTGTGCCCTTAGCAGAAAAACACCCCCAAAGCAAAATGTTTCCACCCCCATGCTTGACGGTGGGGACGGTGTTTTGGGGGTCATAGGCAGCATTTTTCTTCCTCCAAACACAGCGAGTTGAGTTAATGCCAAAGAGCTCTATTTTGGTCTCATCAGACCACAGCACCTTCTCCCAGTCACTCTCTGAATCATTCAGGTGTTCATTGGCAAACTTCAGACGGGCCTGCACATGTGCCTTCCTGAGCAGGGGGACCTTGCGAGCCCTGCAGGATTTTAATCCATTGCGGTGTAATGTGTTTCCAATGGTTTTCTTGGTGACTGTGGTCCCTGCTAATTTGAGGTCATTAACTAACTCCTCCCGTGTAGTTCTAGGATGCTTTTTCACCTTTCTCAGAACCATTGACACCCCACGAGGTGAGATCTTGCGTGGAGCCCCAGAGCAAGGTCGATTGATGGTCATTTTGTGCTCCTTCCATTTTCGAACAATCGCACCAACAGTTGTCACCTTCTCTCCCAGCTTCTTGCTAATGGTTTTGTAGCCCATTCCAGCCTTGTGCAGGTCTACAATTTTGTCTCTGACATCCTTGGACAGCTCTTTGGTCTTTCCCATGTTGGAGAGTTTGGAGTCTGCTTGATTGATTGATTCTGTGGACAGGTGTCTTTTATACAGGTGACTAGTTAAGACAGGTGTCCTTAATGAGGGTGACTAATTGAGTAGAAGTGTCTAACCACTCTGTGGGAGCCAGAACTCTTAATGGTTGGTAGGGGTTCAAATACTTATTTCACTCAATGAAATGCAAATCAGTTGCTATCTTTTATTTAAAGTTATTTTTTCGATTTTCCTTTTGATGTGCTATCTGCCACTGTTACAATAAACCTACCATTGAAATGATACTGTTCTGAGACTTTTCATTTCTTTGTCATTGGACAAACTTACAAAATCAGTGAGGGGTCAAATAATTATTTCCTCCACTGTATGCTCTCATTGACTATAATGTGGTCCAAGGCCATCTGGCCATGTTCCGGCATACATGCTGCGTATCGGCCAAAACCCAGCTTGAATGCTGTAACAAGGCCGGACCCCATTACAGTCAATCACTGCAGCAGCCGGCAGATAATCCAGCTATACCAGATATGGTACATTCTGGGTGGCTGTTCTTCTGACAGAATGTATATTGCAGCTGTGAAAGAAGCCTTATGTGTGTGCAATTATTTGCTATACCACTGTAAGAAATAAAAATATTGTTTTTATAAAGCAATATGTTATTTTAAGAAGGTTTTTCTTATTAGATGACTCAATTAATCGTAAAAATAATCAATAGAATACTCGATTACTAAAATAATCATTTGCTGCAGCCCTAAGGGTACGTATAACCTATATGAGGGGCATTAGGGGGGACTTTACAGGGGTTGGATCTCTCTGAGTCTGTATTGTGGTGTAAAAAAGTTGCAAACACAGCGTTTGCGACTTTGTTAACTCCACTTGTGACAAATTTAGTTGCAAGTGGTGCTTCTGCGCCACTCTTGCCGCTTTCTGTCAAGGGGGTATGGTGGGGTGTCAGCAGGGCAAGCGAGTCCCACACATTTATCTTAATTTGCGCCTAAAGACAGAAACCTACAGCAGTTTGCTATGGGCCCATGGCCTGCTGGGTGATGCACGTAATATATGACAAGGCCCGCTCCTCGCCATAAATTAGGTGCATCATCTGGCATTTTACACTGGTCTGTGATAAATTTCCCCCTAAAACTTTAAACGTCTGTGTGGTCCGCTTTTTTAACACCTTCAGAACCAGCGGCGTACATGTATGTCGCAATGAAAATCTGATCACTGTGTCTAATGACATGGTGACTGAGGTAAGATGGGGGTTCTCCGTGACAGCAAGCTCAGATCACAGCAATTGGGCAGTTATTGCGGATTGACCAGCCAGTGAGGGCGCTGCAGGTGGGCTTTGAAGAAAGGGGGAGGGGGGGTGATTGGTGCTGAAATGGACAGTATCACCCCCGAGGTTAGACAGGGAACACCAGTGTTTGCCGTCACCTGTAAGCCCTCCTATTGGCGGCTATGCTATATGCCGCTTGAACACCAAAGAATGGATCCAGCACAGATAAAAACAACTGTATCTTTATTTAATAATCACAGCAATACACAAACATGGGGAGATGGCACCGCGGTGCTACATGCCATCATTGATACGCATGTGGCTAGCAAGTGAGAAGAGAATGCCACATTCCTTTTATCCTCTTCCTCATCATCATCACCCAGTGATAGGGGATCCTGAAGAAGGTGCCCCAGGACAACAGGTGAGAAAGCCCCCCAAATCAACCCCATACGGACCCCACCCCCTGATGATTAGCAGCTTCAAATTTTTGAATTTA
This sequence comes from Bufo gargarizans, assembly GCF_014858855.1. Lineage (NCBI taxonomy): Eukaryota > Metazoa > Chordata > Amphibia > Anura > Bufonidae > Bufo > Bufo gargarizans. The sequence continues at coordinate 86,448,705 of NC_058088.1, forward strand.
TGGGCAGCACAGGAATCCAGGTCAACACGGAAGGCTTCACAGAAATTCATTTTTTCAAAATCTTTTTCTCTGAGTATTTTGTACATTTTGTAGTAGCCCAAACTAATTTATACGCCCAGTAAGTTATGGGCCTTGTCTCATCAATTCCCAAAATTCTTCATTAGCATGATAATGCATAATGCCTGTCCTCGACCACTTTAGCACCAAGTTTCAAAAAAGGATCTGTGTAGATGAGTCTCTATACACATTAAAGGGACTTACTGCACCTACTGCTGGATCAGGGTTACCAACTCTATGTGGATAACTATTACCCAGCAGAACACTGGGGCTACTGTAGCTTGTGCAATGGTATGAAAAAACCACTCTTGGCTTGGCAACCACTCAGAAAGGTTGAAAGCAGGGCTCTCTGCAATCAGAACATGGTGGTTAAGTACAAGAACAAGAGGGATGTCCTTGAACTGACCACAATTCATGGGAACAGTGGCTCCCCTGCTCCTACACAAGGTACAGCTACTACTATTTTCAAGCCAGACTGCATCCTGGACTGCAAAATGCATATGGGAGGGGTTAATCTTTCCAATCAAGTACTGACGCTCTACAGCGCCATGCGGAAAACGAAGGTGTGGTACAAAAAGCTGGCCTGCACATTGTACAGTAGGCACTGTATAATGCTTATGTTATTTCGTTCTGCGGGTCGGACGGGATAATTATTTTAGTTTGAAGACATCATGATTAAGGGGGACGACCCCAGTACTTCGAGGTTTTAGTTTCTGTGTTGTACCCGAGCAACAATCTCCTGGTGAAGCCCACGAAACAGCAAGGAAGGACACAAAAAATAAGTAGAGTGTCTTACAAAAGAGGGATACAAAAGGACTCCATTTATCATTGTGAACCTGCCCTGAAAAACCTGGTCTGTGCATAAAGGAATTCTTCAAAGTGTACCACTCCATGGATTATTCATTTTATCCTTTATGTGTCCTGTAATTCATATTTCACCACCCACTACTCATGCATTTCTGGAAAACACCTGTGGGGTCAAAATACTCCCGACACCCCTTGAAAAATTCCTTGAGGGGTGTAGTTTCCAAAATGAGGTAACTGAATGGGGGCTATTTTTAATTTCACATCAGGGCCTCAGCAATTGATAACTGATACTGTGTAAATCACCAACTTAGGTCTCAAATGTGCATGGTGCACTTTAAATTTGGAGTCCTGTCGTGTATACAGACTACAGTTCAGGGACACATGTGGGGTGTTTCTCCAAACAGGAAACCCTGTGCAATAATTAGAAAGCTGACTTTTCATAGTGGCACAAATTGGGAACAACATATTGGTCACTGAAATGGCATATCTGTGGAAAAAATGCAATTTTCATTTTCACCATCCACTACACATTCAGATCTGGAAAACACCTGTGGGGTCAGAATGCTCACTACAACCCTTGAAAAATTCCTTGAGGGGTGTAGTTTCCAAAATGGGATCCCTTCTTGCGGGGCTCTTTTTTATGTCATATTAGAGCTTCTAGTACTGTTAGCCAATGTTGCATAAATCACAAAATTTTGGATTAAAGCAGCCTTTTACTGTAAAAAATTGAATTTTTCATTTTCACCGTTTTTCTAAATTCTATGAAACACTTCTTGGGGCAATGTGCTCCCCACACACCTTTAAAAATTTTTTTAACTCCTTGAGGGGTGTAGTTTCAAAAATGGGCTAATTTCTGGGGGTTTTCACTGTAGGGGCACCTCAGGGTCTCTTCAAATGCAATATAGTGCCCGAGAACCAGTTCAGCAAAATCTGCCTTCTAAAAGCCATATAGTGCTTCTTCCCTTCTGAGTCCTGTAGGGTACTCATGCAATAACTTACGACGACATATGGGGTATTGCTGTATTCAAGACAAAGTGGGTAAGAAATTGTGGGGTGCTTTGTCTTCTGTTACCCCCCCCCCCATGACATTGAAAAATTTGGGGCTGAAGCATTTTATTGGAAAAAATAAAATTTTTCATTTAGTGTTTCTAAATTGTATGAAAAGCTTCTTGGCTCAAAGTGCTCAGTACACCACTTGAAAAATTCCTTGAGGGGTATAGTTTCCAAAATGAGGTCACTTATCATGGTTTCCACTGAAGGAGTACCTCTGAGTCTCTTCAAATGCCACATGGTACCCAAAAGCCATATAGCGCTGCTTCCCTTCTGAATCCTGCAGTGTGCCCATACAGAAGTTTACAACCACATATGGGGTGTTTCTGTAAACTGCAGAATCAGAATAATAAATATTAATGCTTTTTTTGCTGTTGTCCATTACAAACCAAAATAATTTATTAAAATGGGAAACCTGCAAAGAAAAAAAATCTATTTTTAAATTTCAGCTCCATTTTGCTTGTGGGGCACCTAAAGGGCTAACAACGTTTCTAATTTAACATTTTTAATAATTTGTGGGGTGCAGTTTCTAAAATGGGTTAATTTATGGTTGGTTTCTGTTATGTAAGCACCTCAAAGTCACTTCAGAACTGAACTGGCCCTTAAAAGTAGTTTTTGAAATCTTCTTGGAAATTTGACAAATTGCTTCTAAAATTCTATGCCTTGTAACGTCCTAAAATAAAATGACATTTAGAAAATAAGGCCAACATAAAGTAGACATATAGTGAATTTTAATTAATAACTATTTTGTGAGGTATCATTATCTGTCTTAAAAGCAGAGGGATTCAAATGTGAAAATTCACAAAGTTTTCCAAAGCTACACAGTTCTCTGCTTCTTAATGGCCCTTTAGAAGGGCCGAGAATCCCAAAGATAATCGCTACCAAACGTTCATAGGAATGCTTGTTAGTGATTATGGTATATTTAGGTGTAAATGTACTTCCGATTACTCGAAGAAGGAGCAAAACGCTCGTTCATTGGGTAATTCTATCACTTGTGAGCACACAAAAATCATCGTTTGCTGGCAGCAGATCGCGCTGTGTAAACATGATCTTCTGCCACCAAACGAGTGAGTATGGGCAAGAGCGATGGCATTAGCGATCACTCCTTCCCATTCTCTGGAGGAGATTGATGCATGTAAATGCAGTGTTCTCCTCGGGTCCTTTCCGACAATCTGCTGCTCTGTCGTCCCATGTAAAGGGACCTTTAGTCTCTGAAGCAACAGGTGTCCTGTGCAGCGAGATCACCCTTCCATCCACTGGAGGACACCTCTCTTGTAGTTAACATTAGACTGTTTTATTCTGACAGTGCCCATTACACTTGAGAGCACTGCACCAAGGGCAGGCGCTCAGTCCTTCCAAGTGACTTCTGCTGTACTTGAGTCAACACCACACTATCACTTAAAAGCCACCTTGTGACACTGTTGAAGTCAACTCAAGTTTTCCTCTTTAAGGGGGTTGTCTAGGGCAGTAGAAAACATTTACTAAATGGTAAAATAAAAACATAACATAGATTCACTTGGCAAATCCCCTATCTCTCCAGCACCTCAAATTTGGTGGCCCCTACTTATTTACTTACTTTTAGGGATGACATGTAATACATGTGCATGTGACCACTGCAGTCCTATCAATAATGCCTGTATGTCCGGCAGAAGACCGGCGAGGCCAGTGATTAGCTATGGACACACACATGACAGGTCATCACTGCAGAATAAGTCCACCATGACGGGTGGGACCAACACAGCAAAAGAGCTGGCGTAACAGGAGGAATTACCTGGTAAGTATAAACTATTTTACCACATTTACTGCTTTTAAGCACTACATACATAAGAGCAACATTGTGATATAATGACTATAATACAAGGTATTGTTTCCTACTCCCATTTAACTTGCACCTGCTTTCCCTAGGACAGGGGTGGGCAACCTCTGGCACTCCAGCTGTTGTGAAACTACAACTCCCAGTATGCATACTTGCTCTGCTCTTCTAATAACTCACATAGACATGAATGAAGCATGCTGGGAATTGTAGTTTCACAACAGATGGAGTGCCGAAGGTTGCTGATCCCTGCCCTAGGAATTGTGCTGTCTTGTTCTGGTGGACCTGTATGCATGTCTTGTGGGACACAGATGTTTTGTACTGTTGTCACACCAGAAAATTCACGCCCGTGTCTTTTGATGTCTCCACCCTCAGTATCACACACTGTCATATACATAGCCAGATGCGCCATATTTAATCACTAACTATATCTGCATAAACATTGTTGCTTTGGTTTTTAAAATCAATAGTCCTCTCTCTTCTTTTCTACCTAATACTCACTTTCATGTCCTCGATTCCTTTCATGGATATCTTTCTCTTTGACACAGTTTGGGCATTCTATTTGTTCTATGGGTACCTGCTAACATGCCACGTGGATAAAAAGGTGGTGTGTGGGCACAGAAAGTGACCAAACAAGTACTTGAGTTTAAGAAGATTAATAAATAACCCCAAAAATGCATTGTCACCAGTTATCCAGATTCTACTTTCTTGAGCTTTTCATTAAATAGTAACTAACTTTAATGTGTTTTCATATAAAAGTGACTTGACAAACAGGGAAAGGCAGATTTCTTTTCAAAATTAGGGTTTCTTACTTGCTTTTTTTAAATAAATCAATGGAATATAGATTAGCATGGAGTTTAAAAAAAGATTGCATACGATTCGAAAATGTTCTAAGATTTGGCAATTTAGTCAAGGAACATTATAGACACGAGACTTAAGCAGGGGCATAGCTATAAGGGAAGCAGGTCCTTTGGGGTCCCCCTCGGTAGGAGGACTAAAATATTTTATTATTCAGGACCCCTCAACAATATTATACAATAATATTATATAGTGACATAGTAGGGAACAGACGGAGCGGCTGCCGAGCCTTGTCTGAGAGCTAGATCTTGACTAGCCACAGGAGAAGGGGTTGCACGTGAGGAGGGGGGGGGGGGGGGGGTGGAGGCTTTAAAATATTTTCTCTGGGGCCCAGTCAGTTCTAGTTATGCCACTGGACTGAAGGCTGAGGTGCATGGTCGCATTATCCTATGACTGAAGTAAAAATGAAAATCAGACATCATAAAGTACATGACAATCTCTTTCTACTATAGCTAAAACCAACCCTGTACCTCACAAGGGTCCAGAGCTTCCACCATTCATTGTTCCAATTGCTCTGCTACAGTCTCTTCAGGCTGGCAGCTCGGGGGGTGTCTTTTCTGGTCCAGTTTAGGACACACGTCCTTTCTCAAGGGTTGTGTCTTTTCTTGTTTTCTGGGGGAAGATGTCCTTTCTGCTGCCGTGCTATCCCATGTAACTCTCACAGCTTCTAACAGTAGATATGGCCAGTGGACGTTTAACTAAAGTTGGAACTGAGCATGTGCAACCACCTCAACAGGGGGACATGCACATTACTATACAGATTAAACACCAAGGGGTGCCATTATAATGAAGTAAAGAGACTATACGGTAAGGACATACAGTAAAAAACTGAAGTATTCTTCACACTGAATTATACTGAACTAATATTTAATTTGGTGGCACAACCTCTTTAAGAATACATAATAGAGGGCCCATAGACTACCATGTGTCTAAAACTGTACCTTAGTGTACGTCTGATTTTATACAGAGGCAATATATTTTTTTCTATGCTTAAAAGCTCCTCTTTTGTGTGGCTGCATTGGATACTATGAATTATACTATGAATGTTTAGTTTTAATTGGCCCTATGACAGAAGTCCAGTGCAGCCATCACTTGTACCAAAAATTTCAAAGTAACTTCCAAGGGGGTGGTAAGTTTATATTGTCTACATGATTAGTCCTGTGAGTCAGTAATTGATCCATTCCGCCCCACACTGCAAGCATTCTCGGCATGTGGAGCATAAGATGATAGAGGACAACAGCCAACAGTGACTCTCAAGTTCCAAAAGATTGAAAGGGGTCTGACAGCAGCAAAACAAGAGGTATTCTTCTACTACATGAATGAGACAAAATGCTTTCAATTATGGTCCTTGACATATTGGCCAAATGTTGCCTTCAGGTGAAGGTTCTTATTACTTTAATCATCTGACCCCAGTCACCCAGCCACTCTGATGCGGAAAACAGCTTGACTGAACGTACAGTTGATAGACCATTTCTGAGATAGAATTAATTTAAAAAACGGACCCAGCATTATTGGACGGCAGCACAAACAACATTCAGAAGCTGGCCTCAATCGTCTATAAACGGCTCAGAGGAAAAACAAGAGGCAAATCTGAGGAAAACAGGAAAACAGTCGTCTTAGCCTCATGAAACGTCACACTGGTGTCCCCGCTGACCCCTACCTTAGCTGGTCTTCTGCTTTAAAAATGTATTGCTTGTTGTCTCTAATTCAGATTTGCAGATGTTTCATAACTTGTTTTTAAAATCCTCGCTGAATGCCTCAGAAATTGCAGGAAGCAAAGTAATTGAGCAACATTTTCTCAAATGTTTTGAAGGACCTTGTTTAACCCTTTCAGTACCGAGCCACTTTTCACCTTAAAATCCCAGGCTGTTTTTTTCAAATCTGACATGTGTCACTTTATGTGGTAATAACTTTGGAACGCTTTTACTTATCCAAGCCATTCTGAGACTGTTTTCTCGTGACACATTGTACTTCATGACAGTGGTAAATTTGAGTCGATATATTTCACCTTTATTTATAAAATAATCTAAAATTTACCCAAAATTTGGAAAAATTCACAATTTTCTAAATTTCAATGTCTCTAATTTTAAGACAGATAGTAATACCTCATAAAATGGTTATCAATCAACATTCCCCATATGTCTGCTTTATGTCGTCAATTCATGTAAATGTCCCTCTATTTTTTTAGGACGTTAGAAGGCTTAGAAGTTTAGAATTTTCAACAAAGTTTCTAAAACCATTTTCTTTAAGCACCAATTCAGTTATAAAGTGATTTTGAGGGGCTTACGTAATGTAAACCACCCATAAATGACCCCATTTTAGAAACTACACCCCTCATATTATTCAAAACTGATGTTACAAACTTTGTTAACCGTTGAGGTATTCCACAAGAATTAAAGGAAAATGGAGGAGAAATTTCAAAATTTCACTCTTTTTGGTAGATTTTTTGTTAATCAATTTTTTCTTGCAACACAGCAAGGGTTAGCAGCAAAATAAACCTCAATATATATTACTCTGATTCTGCAGTTTACAGAAATACCCCATATGTGGCGGTAAACTGCTCTATGGGCACGTAACAGTGGTCAAAAGGATAGGGGCGCCATATGGATTTTGGAGGCAGGCTTCGCTAGAATGGTTTTTAGGCACCATTTTGTATTTGAAGAGACCCTGACGTACCCCTACCGTGGAAACTATCAAAAAGTGACCACATTTTGGAAACTACACCCCTTAAAAAATATATTAAGTGAGGTACTGAGCACTTTGACCCTCTAAGCGTTTTACGGAATTTGGAAACACTTGGCTGTAAAAATGAAAAGTTTTGGTTCTTCCAATAAAATGTTGCTTTAGCCCCAACTTTACCAATTTTCTCATGAATACGGCAACAACCCATATGTGGTGTTAAACTGCTGTGGAGACACAAGGAGCTTTTTCACCGCAGATTTTGATGGATAGGTTTATCGGTGCGATTGGTTTTTATTTTTTAGGTGATTGTCTTATGTGGGGGCTCATTTTTTGCGGGATGAGGTGACGGTTTGATTAGTACCATTTTGGGGTACATAAGACTTTTTGATCTCTTGGTATTAAACTTTTTGTGAGGCAAAGCGAAAAAATTGCTGCTTTGGCATCGTTTTTTTTTTTTTAAAGCATTCACCTGAGGGGGCATATAATTTGATATTTTTATAGAGAAGGTTGTTACAGAAGAATTTTTTGTAAAACTTTATTTTTTCACTTCTTTTTTTCACTTTATTTTTTGTCCCATTCTGGGACTTTAACTTTTGGGAGTCTGATCCCCTTTACAATGCATTACAATACTTCTGTATTGTGTTGCATTGGTTGTAAGTGTATTACACACTGTAATACACTTCAGACTGCTTCCTGTGAGATCAGGGGGCTGGATCTCACAGGCTCACATGGATGGCAGCCACGATGCCTAAGGGTCCCTGTCACAGCAGCGCGGGGACCTGATGACCACCCCGCACCCGGCAGGATACCGCACGCATACAGCCTGCCGCACGCATACAGCAGGGGTCCGGCTATCAGTGACTGCCGGACCCCTACAGCTGATCGGGAGGTTGGAGCTCCTGCACCTGCCCGATCAGATTGCCGTAGCTGTACGGCGCTGGGATTTCTGTCCCAGTTTCTAGCGCTGCACATGTACGGTGCTGGTATACTACGGGTTAAACAAAGGAAGCCCTGCTTGCCCTTTCGGTTGACATGTTGACAAAAATTAGAAAATGAAAATGTGTGGAATGTGATGTTTGTACACCTCTGTACCACAAGCCAGCTGCAGCAAGCATGGTAATTTCATTTTCGAGCAGGCATCGCAAGTAAATGACAACATATAGGCATAAATATCAACATCATCCATATATTTTGCAGATCCGTTTTTGAACAAATGGTGAACAAATGGCAATAAAAATGCCATAAAAACTCGGAACATGCAAAAAAAAAACAACAAAAAAAACCATGCGTTTTCTGAACGGCAAATAAAAGCCAGTCCAAATTAATTTGTGAAGGAGCTCTACAGGACAAGACTACAGATCAACCGCAAAACGGGCTGCAGGTGACCACTTATGTAAAGATGTGGGGGTACGTCTGCTATTCAGTACAAGGGTGTACATCAATCCAGCAGTAGAGGCCGTTCTTGCACAGTCCCACTATAGAAAAAAGTACCAGCTTATTTGAGCTCCCACAGTCCAGTCCTCCAGAGAGGCTGGCACTTTTTCCTACAGTGTGCAAGCACGACCACCACTGATGGATGGCAGGGTGGTCGTAACTAGGGATGAGCGAATCGACTTCGGATGAAACATCTGAAGTCGATTCGCATACAACTCCGTTAGGATATGTACGGAGCAAGTGCTCCGTACAGTACTGGAATGTATTGGCTCCGATGAGCCAAAGTTATTACTTTGTGAAGTCTCACGAGACTTCGGGTAATGACTTCGAAAATTATATTTCTACTATAAAAAACCTTTTACCGAACTCTGTTTTGGTTCCAAGTGGTACCTTGGAACCAAACCCGAGTTCGGTAAAAGTGTTTTTTGAAGTCCAAGCTATTGCCTCACATAAAATGTGAGCTTGCAGAATTGATGGAAGACATCCTAGATTAATATAAAACTATTGGATAAAATAGTGTAAGGCCTCGCTTTTTCAGTATTTTGCGGTCCGCAAAAAATACGGATGATGTCCGTGTGCATTCCATTTTTTGCGTAACGGAACAGCTGGCCCCCTATAGAACAGTACTATCCTTGTCCGTTATGTGGACAATAATAAGACATGTTCTATCTTTGAACGGAACAACTGAAATACAGAAACGAAAGGCATCTGAAGTACCTTCCTTTGTTTTGCGGATCAATTAAAATGAATGGTTCCGTATACAGTCCATATACGGAACACAAAAAAACGAAACGTAATAAAAAACATTTGTGTGCAAGAGGCCTAATACAGAGGATGGGGGTGGGAGGGGGTAGTGTTGGGAGACTGGGGCGACTGCAGCGGGTGCCAAACTGCCAGGGGGTGCTCGGCAGCCTGACACGACTTTACATTAACTGCACTAATGATGCAAACCCTGCGTCTTTAGTTCAGTTTGGAGCCTAAGGAAGCTAAGGGACCTGTGATGACATCATCACAGGTCCTGAACTGTATAATAGTAAAGGAACTGCACTGACAATGGTGTAGGCCCTAGGTTCGGATAGTGCAGCTGCAGGACCTGTGATGACATCATCAAAGGTTATTTACCCCCTCAATAAAAAAAAATACAGGGTGGAAACTAGAATGGAAAGGGTAGAAGAAGGTCCTCCCTCTGGAGTGCTCCCCTTTTCTCTCCATGTGTCCTAACCCTAGTAATAACACTAGTACTACCACCTGACAGCAGTGTACTGATATGTGTGTACCCACTGCATCCATTATACCTCACATATCAGTACACTGCTGTATATAATATATATCTGTACATACTGCATGAATTATACCTTGTACCTCACATATCAGTACACTGCTGTATAGAATATATATCTGTACACATTGCATGTATTATATGATATAATATACATTATACATGCTAGGGGTCTCCAGCTGTCAGGAACCCCAAGGAGAAGACAGAAGCAGTCTGTTACCGCTTCTGGCTTTTCCTTTGCTTGGTGCAGAGCTCAATGAGCGCTATGGGGTGAAGAGAAGAAGCGTCTACTCCTCTTCCTCAAGTTGGCCCAGCGATCACTTGTCACAAGTTAGGGGAGTTCAATACTTAAAGAGGACCTTTCACTACAATAAAAAAAATCTAAACTAAGCATACAGACATAGAGAGCGGCGCCCAGGGATCTCCCTGCACTTACTATTATCCCTGGGCACCGCTCCGTTCTCCCGGTATAGGCTCCGATATCTTCAGATTTTCGGCTCAACTGGGAGGAGTGCTGGCCAATCGCAGCGCTCAGCTCATAGCCTTTTTTCTCCCCAACCATGAGCTGAGCGCTGCGATTGGCCAGCACTCCAGCTTGGGAGAAGGAGACGCCGGCAGGCTCCTCCCAGTTGAGCCAAAAATCTGAGGATACCAGAGCCTATACCGGGAGAACGGAGCGGCGCCCAGGGATAATAGTAAGTGCAGGGAGATCCCTGGGCACCGCTCTCCATGTATGTATACTTAGTTTAGATTTTTTATTGTAGTGAAAGGTCCTCTTTAACTTGTCCCAGACTCCCAGGAGCTGGCAACCCGCACTATGCCACTGGTGAGAGGTACATTTTATGTTCACTACAAAAACAACAGCCATAAAAGAATCATCATATAGAAATGTCACCAGTGCTCCGGACCTTCCTCAATGGCTATAAGATTTGCACTCCTACTGCCGGACCCAGTCCATTCATACATTACAGGGTTGGTCATTCATTTCATGGGTTGCCAACTAAAGTAACGGTGTATTTTCAGATGTGCCTTCCCTCCAAAAATTAGTCTAGAGGGTTTTCCCCGAAAAGACACATCATTTAGGCTCAGGGCAAGTAATAAATATATGATTGATGGGACACCCACTAGAAAGGTGCCCAGGAATCAAGAGTAGCTGCAGTCGGGAAACTGAAAGGAGCAGCAATCAAGAAGGTGCGCTGCCGCTCAATTAAATGTCTAAGGGCCTAATGGACAGAAGTTTGTGGGACTGACTCTTTTTAGTGGTCAGTGGAGATCCCAATGGTTGGCCCATACTGATCATAAATTTATCACCTAATTTGTGAATATGTGATAAATATCTGTACTGAGAAAGCATCTATAATCCAACTATACAATTTAGATGAGCGTTGGCCAAGACTGCAGATTTCAGAGCGATCGGTTGATGATCTAGTGCAGTGGTGGTGAAACTATGGCACGGGTGCCAGAGGCGGCACTCAGAGCCCTCTATCTGGGCACCCACACCCTGGAAAAAGTCTATGGTGTACCAATATGTCTTAGACTTGTCCTGCCATTCATCAGCGCAGGGCGCGCACTGAATGTAGGCTATTATAGTTCAATGATAAAGTACATGGAGGATATACTATATTGGACTGTAGTATTCAGGTTACATTGCCCTGTTGGCACTTTGTGATAAATGAGTGGGTTTTGGGTCTGTAACAAGTTCGCTATCACTGATCTAGTGTGTATAGGGTGTGTGGGGATAGATGACCCTCAATTAATGTCCACCATCAGGAAAAAGAAGGATTGAGAACATTGGACTTCCAAGTCTGCTCCAGCAGGAGAGGTAACTGAAAGTGGATTATTTCTCTCTCCACTTTGAAATACTGTAAGCATGTAAAGTTTGAGGGAGTCAGACGCCAGCTCGTGTATAGAAGACTTGAGAAAAGTTGTATTTTCTGCTTCTCATCTAATCCCAAACACATTCAATGACGTAGAAGTTCTGAGGTGGCAGTCCATCATTCTGAGAACACCAGCAGATGCTTAGTTTGATAAGGACATCTTGGCGTTGTTATCTTGTTGGAGAACCAATAGTGTCCAAATGTCTTTCACTGTATCACGTATTAAAATGTGTCTGCAGCTAACTCCAGACATTGTTACATCCTCACACCAGTACTGATCCTCCAAAATACATGACTGATCCTAGTTGGAAGAGTCTTCTTGCTTCAGTCATGCACTTACATGGTACACCGGGAGCACCGGAAGGAGGTTGATGGAAATAAAGCACTACTATGTTCCTGGTGTGAAAAACATTTCTGAGAGTGCTTCTTCAATCCTAGATATCCACTCTCGTAATTTTGATGCAATCTTGATTCTTATCCGCCTATTTATTTTTCTCAGTAATGGCTTCTTGACAGCTACATGTCCTCCCAGACCCCAAAAGTTAAAAGGGTTGTTTCACAACAGCAAATGGTATTTATCATGTAGAGAAAGTTAACACAAGCCACTTACTAATGTATTTTTATTATCCATATTGCCTCCTTTGCTGGCTGGATTTATTTTTCCATCATATTATACACTGCTCGTTTCAATGGTTATGACCACCCTGTAATCCAGCAGTGGTGGTCGTGCTTGCACACTATAGAAAAAAAGCACCAGCCACTCTGGAGTCTGGGACTGTGGGTGTCCGCATAGGCCGCCTCTTTCATCAATAATGTGCAAGCACGGCCATTGTGCTGGATTGCAGGGTGGTCGTGACCACAGAAACAAGCAGTGTATGATGGATTGGAAAAATGAATCCAGCCAGCAAAGGGGGCTTAATAGTAAGTACCTTGTATTAACTTTATCTACATGATAAATGCCATGTGCTGAAGTGAGACAACCCTTTAGGTTTTAGAGTTGGAGGACTTAAAGGGAACCTGTTATCAACTTTATGCTGATCTCACTGAGGGCAGCATAAAATAGTGACAGAAATGCTGATTTCAGCGGTGTGTCATTTCTGAGCTAAAAGTAAGTGGTTGCTGAGACCCAGCATCATAATCTACCTAAGAAGAGTCCTGGTTATTCATTATCTGCTGCTTTCTCACCCATCTGCTGATTGGCAGTTCTCTCCTAGAGAGAAAGGGAGAAAACTAGGTAGAAGACTGTCAGTCATCAGCAGGTGGGCAGGAATTCATGGATAACCAGGACTCTTCTCAGGTGGCCGGGACTCTTTTCCAGGCCCAGTCTGCAAGGATTGTGATGTTGGTTCTCGGCAACCACTTATATTTAAATGACAGACCGCTGAAATCAACTCACCTGTCTCTACTTTATAATGCCTTTAAAAAAGCAGCTTTGTGCAGATCTGAAGCAAGAATGGAACTTGATCTGCTCTCATTTCATGAAATACACTGATGGTGATAGTTTTGGGTGGTCTACCATGCCTTGCAAATATGTTGGGTGTGCCAAAAATATAACCATATATAAAAATACAACTGTTAGGGCTCATGCCCTTGAGTGTACAATCTCACTGCCCGTGCTGCAGACCACAAATTGTGCACTGCAAGGCCAAAGATAGAACATCTATCTTTTTGCAGTAATGAAGCATGGATCAGAAGCCCATGGAAGCGATTCGTGGTGCTTCCGTGGGTTTCTGATCCATGCCTCTGAACTGCAAAAAGATAGGTGAAGCCCTATCTTTATTTGTATCTGGCAGGTGCTGACCCATTCAAGTTAATGGGTCCACATCTGTGATACGGAGTGCACACGTCCAGTGCCCGTATACTGCGGTCTGGCTGTTTACGTTCCGCAACAAGGGCACTGCGCAAGTACGCTCGAGGGCATAAGCCCTTAGGCTCAGGCTACACAGAATTGCAACTTTCCAATTTTAACTGTTGAGCGACTGCTGTGGTCTACACAAGAAAGCACTAAGTTGCATGCAATTCAAGAGTTTGATGGTTAAAGGGCTTCTGTCACCCCATTTTGGGCTAGTTACATTCCTTATAGTGCGATATATGAGAATATAATGGTATTACTTACTCTCTCGGCCGCCTCTCAGTGCGCCTGCGCCGATTAAAGACAGTTACGGCGCAGGCGCGATATTTTGAATTCAAACAGGGCCAGCAGAGAACGATCCCGTTCCCTGGCCCTGTCAATCACACAGCGGAGGGGGCGTCATTAGCAGCGGAGGATGCGGCTGCTACCACCAAGTAGCCGCCCTACTTGCTGGTAGCAAGGTAATTTACATATTATAGAAATAGCTTTTTAACAAAATCTACAGAACCAAAATGAATATTTAGCTTATGTATAGGGAGCTTGCAGTGTAGGGATTATTATTAACCAAAAAAAACCAAAAAACGGTTTAGTGGGCTGACAGAAGCCCTTTAAAACTGGAAAGTTGCACACCCAAAAACTCCCATGTAGTTCCAGCCTTAACAATTTTAACTGCACAAAAAAGAAACTTCCAAAATTCAGCAGAAAACCAAATGATTTAGGAGGTAGATTCAGTTCCTGATTTTCCGACCTTTTTTTTATTGTAAACTGTGTGACATACTGGGGCTACACTGGCCGCTATACTGGTCGTGTGACCAACAATCGCTGGGTAGCACTGAAGCCACTAAACTGAATGAGGTTACTAGTTACCTTTAGGCCTCATGCACACCGCTGTTCTGTGCATTGGGGACTGCAATTTGCGGTCCTCAATGCACGGGCACTATTTCTGCGGCTGCCGCGATGGACCCAGGTCCATTCAACATGAACGGGTCCGTAATCCGTCCGCACCGCGAAACAATAGAACATGTTGCGGACCACAATACAGGACACAGCCGTGTGCATAAAGCCTTACTGTGACCACAGAGTCACAAAAAATCTAGCTCTGCTACACAGCAACAGGAGGTCACGACCAAGCTCACTAGGTCACCCCAGCCTTATATATGCAGAATTGGGGTGCCATCACACGAAAGTGAAAAACGGCCATCACAAGGCCCTTATTGCAGTTTTTTTTATGGCCCCTGAATACCATCTAGCCAAAAATAGCGCATGTCCTACTTTTGACAGACCTCACTTACATCAATGGGCCCACTTTTAATGGACGTTTAGACAGAAGTGCATCTGTCTAAAGGTTGTTAAAAATTGGTAAACTATGGAAAAAAAATTACCGTATTTTTCGCTTTATAAGACGCACTTTTCCCCAAAAAAGTGTGGGGGAAATGGCCTTGCGTCTTATAAAGCGGATACTTCGCTGGCCGCTATGCTGCACAGTGTGGAGGCGGAGACACTCATGGCGGGACCCGGTGCAGTGACTCTACTCTAATACATCAGGCCCCGCAGCTGTTAAGTACATTCAATCCGATCCATATCTTAATGTATACCGCACTGTTCTGTACTTACTGTAGTACCGTATGTATAGCATTAAGACGGCGCAGACCGGCAGCTCACTCGGTCATGCGCCGCCTGCCGCAGCTCCCTCCTCCTGCCTGTTCATTCATAAAGTGAGATAAGCAGGGAGGCAGCGCATGACCAAGGGAGCTGCCGGTCTGCACCGTCTTAATGCTATACATACGGTACTACAGTAAGTACAGAACAGTGCGGTATACATTAAGATATGGATCGGATTGAATGTACTTAGCAGCTGCGGGGCCCGATGTATTAGAGTAGAATCACTGCACTGGGCCACGCCATGAGTGTCTCCGCCTCCTCCTTCCACACTGATGCGGGATCTGTAGATGACACTTAGGGGATCTGTGGATGACATAAGTGTTATCCACAGATCCCCCATCAGTGTCATCCACAGATCCCCCATCAGTGTCATCCACAGATATCCCCCATCAGTGTCATCCACAGATATCCCCCATCAGTGTCATCCACAGATATCCCCCATCAGTGTCATCCACAGATCCCCCATCAGTGTCATCCACAGATATCCCCCTCAGTGTCATCCACAGATCCCCCATCAGTGTCATCCACAGATCCCCCATCAGTGTCATCCACAGATCCCCCATCAGTGCCATCCACAGATACCCCATAACAGTGCATCATCCACAGATCCCCCCATAACAGTGCATCATTCACAGATCCCCCCATAACAGTGCGTCATCCACAGATCCCCCAAAACAGTGCGTCATCCACAGATCCCCCATAACAGCGCATCATCCACAGATCTCCCATAATAGTGTCATCCACAGATCCCTCATAATAGTGTCATCCACAGATCCCTCATAACAGTGCAGCATCCACAGACCACCATTAGTTCAAAACCTACCAAAAGCACAACTTTTGGTTCAAGATTTTTTTTCTTAGGCTACTTTCACACTAGCGTTCGATCGGATCCGTTCTGAACGGATCCGATCATAATAATGCAGACGGAGGCTCTGTTCAGAACGGATCCGTCTGCATTATTTTAGCATATAACAGCTAAGTGTGAAAATAGCCTCGTACAGATCCGTCCAGACTTTCAATGTAAAGTCAATGGGGGACGGATCCGCCTGAAGATTGAGCCATATTGTGGCATCTTCAAACGGATCCGTCCCCATTGACTTACATTGTAAGTCTGGACGGATCCGCACGCCTCCGCACGGCCAGGCGGACACCCGAACGCTGCAAGCAGCGTTCAGCTGTCCGCCTGTCCGTGCGGAGGCGAGCGGAGCGGAGGCTGAACGCCGCCAGACTGATGCAGTCTGAGCGGATCCGCTCCATTCAGACTGCATCAGGGCTGGACGGCTGCGTTCGGGTCCGCTCGTGAGCCCCTTCAAACGGAGCTCACGAGCGGACCGACGAACGCTAGTGTGAAAGTAGCCTTATTTTCCTCCTCAAAAACCTAGGTGCATCTTATAAAGCGAAAAATACGGTATATACATATATATACTCACCTCTCCACAGGCATGACAGGGAACATTTGCTCCCCACTGGAGGCAGCAGGACCTGATGCTCCCAGCACTGTGATATCACATGATCACACTGGAGGTGTCAGGTCCTGCTGACTCCAGTGTGGGGCACATGTTCCCACAAGTGCTGGTAGTGAGGCGAGTATATATACTGGTATATGTTAAAAAAAAATATATATATATATGTTCATTTTTGGGCACTATCATGGGTGGGCTGGAGGCCTTAAAGCGGTTATCAAACCCCTATAATGCCCCCCAAAACGCCCGGGCACCACATACAGGTGATACTTACCCTGCTCCCCAGCCCCCGCATTGCTCCTGCATCTCCCGGTCTCGCTGATCAAAACATCCAGCGACGGGGGACAGCGAATAGAACGCCGTGACGGGGATGAGCCTCCCTGGAATCACCAGTAGAATCCCCCCCCCCCCCCCGTATGTTTTGATCCGCACAACGTGGGTGCCGGGGATCGGGTAAGTAAAACCTGTATGAGGTGTACAGGCATTTTTGGGGGCATTATACAGGTTGGATAACCCCTTTAAATATATGGTGTTTAATATACAGGGGGCACTATGGGGGCTACTATAACTACTGAGGGCACTATCTATACTGTGGGAGGGGGCTAAGATACACTGAGGGCAATTGGAGGGTTTTTGGTTAAAAATACAACGAAACATTAATTTTTGAAGGACATTGAAAACGGATAAATGGTCAGAAAGTTCTTGCACATGCTGATGAAAAACGGACATTTATGCCTCATGCACACGAACATTGTTTGTTTCCTTGTCCGTTTTTTTTTTTTTTTTGCGAAAAGGATTTCAATGGGTCCGCACTCCGTGTGCTGTCTCCATCAGTATGTCCGTTCCGTAGCCCCGCAAAAAAAGACACTGTCCTATTCTTGTCTGTTTGAGGCATTGTTACAATGGATCTGAAAAAAAAAAAAAAACTGATGGCATACGGATGTCATGTGTTTCAGTCGTGTGCATGGAGCCTTAATCCGTTTTGATGAATGTTTGTTCTGTCAGGTGTGAACAGACCCTTACATGACATTACCACACCCTGTTTCAGTATATTTTCTATTTGGCCACTGACCCCCAATGTGCTGTGACAGGCGGTGGCTTCCCGGTGACACTGAGCTCCGGTGTGACATCCCAGCAGCACTCTCACGTGAGGCTCGGACTCCACACTGTACAATGCAGATGCTATGGGCTGTCCTGCATTGCCGCAGAATGGGTCGCCGCCTGCCGCAGCGGGCACACCGGCTGGCGGATACTGCGCAGTGAGGCGCCCTCCGCTGCGCCGCATCCATTTGTTTGGCAGGTCTGATTTGACGTGTCGTCCCCCTCTGTAGAACCGTCTCCCTCCCGCCTCCACCGTCGCTCCCCAGACTGTTGTTTACCTCTCCTCACAACCAGGCGATAAACCCCGCCCACTCAGAAAAGACTGAGAGGGAGACACCCAGACTAACCAATCACAGGCTGCCAAACCTTTACTGCTCTCGCTGTCAGCCAATCGGCAGCAAGTAAATTTTACCCTGGCCACGCCCTTTACTACTGAACGCCTATTAGTAGAATCCCGTGTTCCTCCCTCGTGGCCACCAATCAGGTCGCTGTTTACATGCCAAAGCGTGAGTAAAAAGGGGGAGGGGCGCTACGAGCGACGCAGGATTCCCGCCCATTCTGCGGGAATGTTTGCCCGGGGCCGGCCTGCGATTGGCTGACCGGTCTGTCATTGATAGATAGTGACCGGACCCCCGTAGAAGGCGGCTAATGTCTGAGTGACGCGGGCGGGTGGGGTCACGTGTTGTTTTTGCCGTGCCGCTCTCCCTCCCCCGCTCTAGTCTGTCTGTGGTGAATGTTGTACGGCGAGAGGAGCCGCTGCCCCGTCCGGACCGGGGATACGGAGCGCGTGGTCTCCCTGCTGGACGCCATGCCTGCCGTCTAGCTCTATGACGCTGGAAGCCGCACGCTTTAATTCATTCGCCGGCTCACTCCACAGCAGCAGCAGCGAGGCTCCCATTCCTCCCATGGCGGGTGTCCTCAACTGGGAGGAGGACAGAAGCAACCGGGCGGCCATGAAGGTTCTGCCCCCGTCTCCCCCTCAGCCGGAGGACGCGTGTTACCGGCGGCTGTCCGGCCCGGCGCTGTCTCAGGTGCAGGAGGAGTGTGTGAGCAGCGAGAGTCTGCAGCCCGCACAGCCGCCGGTGCAGCCGGGAGACGAGGACGTGCGGAAGCGCGGCTACCTGAGGAAGCAGAAGCACGGCCACAAGCGCTACTTCGTGCTGCGGACTCACAGCCACCTGGGGCCCGCCCGCCTGGAGTACTACGACAACGAGAAGAAATTCCGTAGCGGGCAGCGGCCGGGCTGCCCCCCGAAGAGGGTCATCCTCCTCTCCCAGTGCTTCACCGTCAGCCGCAGGGCCGACGCCAAAAACAAGCACCTGCTGGCCCTGTACACCAAGGACGAGTACTTCGCCATGGTGGCGGAGAGCGAGCAGGAGCAGGACTCGTGGTACCAGGCCCTGAGCGACCTCATCACCGAGAACAAGTCGTGCCTGGACACCGAGGAGCTGGAGGACAACTACGGCGGGCTGCGGAGCGGGTCGCTCTTCAAGGAGGTCTGGCAGGTGAACGTCAAGCCCCGGGGACTGGGCCAGAGCAAGAACCTGTCCGGCGTCTACCGCCTCTGCCTGTCCAGCAAGGCGGTGCACCTGGTCAAGCTGAGCTCGGACGTCGCCTGCGTCCACCTGCTGCTCATGAACATCCGCCGCTGCGGCCACTCCGAGAACTACTTCTTCATCGAGGTCGGCCGCTCGTCCTCCACCGGCGCCGGCGAGCTCTGGATGCAGGTGGACGACTGCGTGGTGGCCCAGAACATGCACGAGACCTTCCTGGAGACCATGAAAGCGCTGAAAGCTTACTCCGAATTCAGACCCAGGAGCAAGAGCCAGTCCTCCGGCACCAACCCCATCTCCTTCATCACCACCAGGAGATACCTGGGCAACCTGCCCCCCAGCCAGACCGGCCTGCAGAGGAGATCCAGGACTGAGAGTGTGGCCGGCACCCCTCCTACTACTACTAAAAACAGTGCTTACAGGTTTAGGACCTCCAGTGAAGGGGAAGGGACCATGACCAGGCCGTTCAGGTCAGTGACTGGGAGCTTAATCCATTTAAACACTGCAAGGATCAACCTGGGGAAGCAGGAGGGCACTGGGAGGTATGTCAGAGCCCCCTTTAATTCTGGGTACCACTCAAGATCGGCCTCTCTGCCAGTCTCCCATTTCCCGTCGGCCACCAGCCCCATCAGTGTGTGTTCTAGTAGCGGCCTTGGTTCTGCATCTGAGACCTTGACCAGGCCATCAAGTTCTTCTGTGTGTGGATCTCCAAGTGACGGAGGCTTTATCTCTTCTGATGAATATGGTTCCAGCCCAGGTGACCTCAGGTACTTTCGGGTAAGAAGTAATACCCCAGATTCATTGGGGAACACCCCACCAATCCAGGAAGAAAATACCTTAAGCGACTACATGTCCATGAGTACGAGAAACCAACCCAACGGGAGGGATGACTATATGGAGGCAGACAAATGTTTCCGAAAAAGAACCTACTCGTTAACGAAACCCACCAGTAGTACACTACAGCAACACAAGTCCCATGCTGCTGCTGCCTCCTTAGATGAAGATGACCTCAACAAGCAGTTTGCCTACTCTGAATCACCAAAGTTGACAGACAGCAATCATCCCGAGGATTACAGCAATGGTCTCATTAACTCAGTTTGTAACCAAAGTGGGAGTAAAGCCAAGGATGACGGCTATATGCCAATGATGCCTTCTGTTTCCTATGACAGTGACTATTTGCCAATGGCCCCTAAGAGTGCTTCTGCACCAAAACAAATCATGTCCATGTGTCCTTCTCAGGTGGACTCCAAAGGGTACATGATGATGTTTCCGACTGCCAGTTCACCTGTCAGAAACTTCACATCTGGAAGCCTTTCTAAGGGTAACCAAGAGAAAGTTACCAATGGTGAATACATGGACATGTCTTGCAGGAACTCTTCAACTGTTAAACAAACCAATGACTCTAACTTGAGTAATTCCCGGGGGTTCAGCTCCTATTTTTCTCTACCAAGAAGCTTTAAAAGTTCAGCAAAGCCCTGCAGTGATCACAATGAGTATGTCCCCATGTCCTCTCCTGGAAAGTTACTGCACTTGGGTTTGGAAAATGCAACAGATGGAGGAGATGGTGAATCAAAGATTGACTTGAAATCTTCCGCCAGCGTTCTGGATCAACAAGTGAGGGCCACGAGGCCGACCAAACTTACACTGTCTATGAGAGGGAGCAATACAATACCCAGGATGTTTGACCATTCAAATCCCACTGAACCCACTAGTCCCGGGGAATACATCAATATCGACTTCAGCGATAAAGCAAGCAGTACTCCTTATTCCTTGTCTGCAGAAGGTTCACCATCTTCATTGGGCTCAAGCTGTGACCATAGACAGTCCCCGTTATCTGATTACATGAGTGTAGATATAGATGTACAGTCCCCCAAAGCCTCAGCTGAACTTTCCAACTCTTTAACGGACATTTCATCGTATTCATGCCCTGGCATTTCTAGAATTCAGCCCAGTGCAGACTATGCCAAGCTCCCGTGTGGTACAGCTTGTGTCAGTGCCACAAATAGGAACGAGGACTACACCACAATGACTTTTAATATGGCAATGACTCCTCCAAGGCCCTTCCCTAGTGAAGCTGAGAATGGTACACAGCTGGGCAGCCCTTCTTCTATCGTGGACCGGTTGCGCATTGGCGACGTGACCTCCTTTAACAGTGGCTTTCCTTCGGTTCTCCACCCTGTGTCTGAGCCTGTAGTCGGTCCTAAGGTAATTCGTGCAGATGCCCAAGGACGGCGGAGGCATAGCTCAGAGACTTTCTCCTCCGCCAGCACAGTGACTACTACTACTACTTCCTCTTGCTTCACTGAAAGTGGCAAACGGCACAGTTCTGCCTCCTTTGACAATGTTTGGCTGAAGCCTGATGAAGGCACTTGTGATCAAGAGAAAAAAATGTCCAAGCACTGCTCCACGGGTTTCCAGCATGGCTTAAATTACATAGCCCTAAGTATGCATGATGGTGTCTGCGAGGCGTCCTCACCGGCCTGCAGCCAGCACCAGAATGGCAGCAGAAATTTGGAAAGTGGGGCTTATGTGAGCATCGACTTCACAAGATCTGACTGTCTGAAGTGTTCTGCCTTCAGAAAAGGTTTGTATATTTTATGAAATGTTGTTTTTTTTTTAACTAGTTAGACTGGTACATGTGTCTTTTACTGATTTATCTTGTATCCAGCCTGAAGCATTGTCTTCTATAGTGTCTGCCAAAAAGGCTCTTCTGCTGGTGAGATGGCACGTCTGGCCCAGTGGTACAGGTGGTGCGTGGGCATATTGTTATAGCGCTGTCTGTGAAGTAACCAGTTCCTGGGGAAATGACAAGGTTAAACCCTCATTCTAGTGGCTGGATAGTAGTTTTGTTAGATAACTTGTGGCTGTGTTGGTTTTATGTGAGGAGAATTTGCCTTGCTGTATAGAGGTCTCAGATTTGGGAAAGCAAGCTGTGTTTTAGCTTTCATCTTATGCCTCTCACACGTCCGTGTTCGGTCAGTGATTTCCATCTATGCCTGTGAGCCAAAACCAGGTGTGGCTCTAGGCACAGAAGATGCAGAGCTTTCCCTTAGACCTTATGTCTTTGGAGGCCCCGATCCTGCTTTTGACTCCCAGTCTCTGATGGACATCACTGACGTGTGAATGAGGCTTTATTCTCATCTTAATGAAGTTTTAAAAGTGCATGTCCATAGACTGCTGTGTGGACTGTCAATGGTCAGACACACTCCTCTACCCCTTGCATTAGAACAGGATCCCCTAGATCAGCACTTGGGGACCCTGTTTTAATGCAACTTTATGTGCATTTTGGAAATTACGGTATTGTGAACGAAAACCTGATAGTGTCAGTAATTGTGTCGAAGACATAGATCTGATGTCCAAAAAAGAAGCTTGATAAAATGCGCATAACATGTTGTAGACATGTGGCATCTAAAATTCCAGCTATTTCACCCATTTCAAGTCTCTTTATGGCTGCGATCAGAATCCAGCCGTTATGCAGCAGCTAGAGGAGGTTAGGTGTACAGAAGCAGCGTTGTGGCCTATGCGGGGATCCGGCATGTCTGTCAGCTGGCGCCACGTCCAGGTCATTGCACTAAGGGGTCATCTCTTGCGGTGCTGCAGTCTGGTGTAATTACTATTTATTTTATTTTTATTCAGCATATGCTCCGCAAAAAAAAAAACACTCAATGGACACGGAAATAAAATACGTTCGTGTGCATGAACCTTAAAGCAGCTGTTCGGCGGCGGTGCCCGGAGTCGACTCTCACCAGTTTGATATTTATGAACTATCCCAAGGATAAGTCATCGGTATCATGACGCTGCACAACCTCTCTAACCCCAGTGCATATGTCTCCTATTCTGATGTCAGCAATGCACAAATGCAAGAAAAAGGGGTATTGGTGGTTTTAACATTTAAAGGGGTTGTCCGGCTTATTTAACCCCTTAGTGACTGCCATAAAAAGCCGTATGAGTGGTCACTAAGGGGCCTTAGGTTGGGCCACTGCTTTTTTATGGCGTCCCAGTCTAAGTGCTGCACAGGTCCCCCTGGGAGCGGGGCTCTAGCTCTCACATGAGCCGCGGCCCTGCTCTAACAGCCCGGACCGGCAGGAGTGCCGATCCTGGCTGGTTAACACTTTGCATGCCGCGGGCAATGGCGCCCGCCGCATGTCAAGTGCTGACAGAGGGAGCGGACTCCAATCGGCACCCCGCAAATGCAATTATGGGGTTCCCGGGTGTGTGTGTGAGAAGGCTGGCTGGGGTCTCGTGTAGGCCCCAGACCAGCCTTTAGTAATTTCCAGCAGGCAGCTCCATTCTGGCGCAGCCTTCTTGTTAATGTCAGAATAGCACTGATATTAAACTGCAATGCACTATAGAGATAATGCATTGTATTTAAAAATCAATCAGAATGTTGTCTGTTATAGTCCCCTTCTGGGACTATTAAGTGGTGAAAGAAACCACATTTTTCAATAAAAAAAATCCCATAAAGTTACTTTTTTCCATTTGAAAATGCACTTTTCAATGAAAAAAATCTCCCCCATATGTTTGGTATTGCCGCATCTGTAACGACCCGGACTACAAAAATATCACGTTAATTATCCCCTAAGGGGGAACGCCGTAAAAAACAAAAAAAAAACGCTATTTACTACAAAATGATACCATTGAAAAATACAAGTTGTCGTCCTGCAAAAATCAAGCCCTCACACAACTCCATAGAAATAAAAATAAAAAAAAGTTATGGGTCTTGGAAAGAGGCAATGCAAAAAAACTTTTTTTTTCCTTTAAAAAAAAAAAAAGGGGGTGGTTTTATTGCAATAAAATGGTAAAACTGGACAAAAACTATACCGGTATGTATTTGGTATCGCTGTAATCATGTTGACCAAGAAAATAAAGATGTTATTTATACAGAAAAATGAACGCCATCAAATTTATAACTTAAAAATGCAGTGGCAGTATTGCTGTTTTACCATCTCCCTCCCAGAAAGAGTTAATAAAAGAAAGTTGTGTACCCCAAAATGGCGCCATTAAAAACTCCAACTTGTCCTGCAATAAACAAGCCCTCATAAAGTTATATAGACAGAAAAATAAAAATTATATCTCTTGGAACGCAATGAAAATCGCTTGGTCAGTAAGGCCCAAAACAGGCTGGTCATTAAGGGTATTTTCACACTAGCGGTTCTTTTCCGGCATAGAGTTCCGTCCTAGGGGCTCAATACCGGAAAATAACTGATCAGTTTTATCCCCATGCATTCTGAATGGAGAGCAATCCGTTCAGGATGTCTTCAGTTCAGTCACTGAACTGCGTTTTGGACGGAGGAAATACCGTAGCATGCTGCAGTATTATCTCCGCCCAAAATTCCAGATCAGTTGTCTGAATGCCGGATCCGGTATTAATTTACATTGAAATTTATTAGTGCCGGATCCGGCATTAAAAATACTGCAATGCCGAATGCGCAGACCGGTAAAAATGTTAAAAAAAATTAAAAATATAGCGGATCTGTTCTTGCAATGCGTTTGTGACATGGATCCGTCTACAATTGTTTGCATGCAGATTGCCGATTCCGGCGACGGAACTGCTTGCCGGATCACTCTGCCACAAGTGTGAAAGTACCCTAAGGGGTTAAAAATAAAATAAAAATAGTGGCTGGCCCTCAATTGCTGCTTTATGGCTCCAAGCAGTCCTGTTGAACTGAAAGTGACGGTTACCCATTCTTGGTCACGAGGTCACCAGTCATGTGTGCAAGAATCGCATACTACAGCGGTGTGCCACTCCTGTACACATGACTGCAGAGGACATTGATCAGCTTCAGCGGTCGTGTGACCAAGCATGTCTCCATGTTAATTCCGATCTAAAGGGAGCTGTGATGCAGGAACAGAGGGCACTTTAAAATGCAATATTTTTTTTTATTACAATGGGGCATATCGCTAGGATATGCCCCCATTGTCTGACAGGTGTGGGTCCCACCTCTGGGACCTGCACCTACAAGAATGGAGCGAGAAGAGCTGTTGCTGGAGGACCCCGGGTTTCTCAAGGTCCTTCCACCACAAAGCGCTGCGCCGCCACTGCTTACAATCATTTCTATGGGGCAGACGGAAATAGCCGAGGAAGCAAAGTCAGGGAGCAGTTAGGCGGAATCAGTCGCCGCAGTCTTGGACTATGAGTAGCACTACGGAGTACAGATCACTATTCTTGTATACCAACAGCACCTCCCACCCTCCTTTCCATCACTGTCAGTGTTTAAAGTTTACTGTAACATTAAAAATATATTTTTTTTAGACTGAATAATTTTTCTAATATACTTCAAGTATAAGTTTTTTTTATTTTGTTTTACAAACCAAAAAATGCCCTCAAAGTTTGGGATTTCCTGAAGCGCTCATAACGGCAGTGCTTACACAGTACATACGCCATATGTGCGTTCTCTAATAGGTGCTGCAGTGAGCTCTGTACTCGAGGGCACAGGCAGGAATAGTGATGTGTGCCCCCGCTAGTACTGCGCCCACTACAGGGCATACTGTAGAACGCAGGATCCTGATATGGCTGGTGTTTCAGGAAGGCCTGAACTTTGGGGACCTCTTCTTCCTTTTTTTGCTTATAAGACAAAACACAAATCTATAAAAAAAAAAAAAAATTTGTAGAGAAAGTTAATACAAGCCACTTACTAATGTACTGTTATTATCCATTTTGTTTCCTTTGCTGGCTGGGAATCACATTATACACTGCTCGTTTCCATGGTTACAGACCACCCTGCAATCCATCAGTGGTGGTCGTGCTTGTGCAATATAGGCAAAAGCGCTAGTCTGTGCACTCCCATGGTCCCGGCCACCAGAGAGGATGATGCTTTTTCCTATAGTGTGCAAACACACCCACTAATGCTGGATTGCAGGGTGGTCGTAACCATGGAAACCAGCTGTGTATAATGTGATGGAAAAATGAATCCAGCTCAAATTATAAAGGGGCAGTAGTACTATTAAAACTTAACTTTTACTATAAGTCCACTAAAAAGGGAAAATCAATAACACATTTCACTCTTAGCACAGGCCCCAGGACACAGACGCCTACTATTCTTAAACTCCGCAACATACTGTATATGAATATAGTGCTACAATAAGATGGAGTAGCACCAGTGATTACTAATATCTCTTACCAGTAGAGTTGGCTAGGTATACACATGACTCATGGTAGGATAAGGCAATCAGTCTCTCACCCCCCTGTATAGTGAAGTGGGGTACTGGAATCGCTCACCAACCGGGGAGGCCCTGGTTACCCTGATCCTGGAGTCAGTGTGTATATGTTGCAGAGAACGGTGGGCAATAAATCCCAGACACTAGATGGGTGCAAAGAAAGCATAGGGACACACACATCTTTTTGTACTTGAGCACATCTCTATGCTTTCTATGCACCCTTTACTATATCTAGTGTCTGGGATTTATTGCCCACCGTTCTGACTATCTCTGCAACATACTGTATACATAATTTGAGCAGTAGGTATAGCGGTAGTCTATGTAGACCATATTTGGTCTCACAGATGGGGGAAAAAAATATTTTTGTAAAAAATGAATCCAGACAGCGAAGTAGGCAATATGGACAATCACAATACATTAGTGCCTTGTATTAACTTCCTCTACATAAATGCCCCTTAAAGGGGCTGTCTCACTTCAGTAAGTCCTCTTTCACGCGATTTTCCTTTCGGATGTGATGTGTGTAGTGAACGCGTAGCATCCGGTGTTACAATGGTGGTGTACTGCCACACGACATTTGCCAAAAATCCATCCAAGTTGGATTTCTGTTTGCTGCGTCAGCATGTAGCAGTCCGACACCATTGACTTTAGTTATAAAAAATAATTGTGCAACACATGTCGCAGTGTAGTTGTCAGGTTTTTGTTGCGTGACTTGTGCTGACTGCTGGCACTCCATTCATAAATCTCTAACAGGCATAATAAAGGAACAGCATAATCATTAGATGCTTAAGAATTATTACATGAGAAATGCAAGTAGTTACTGGGAGAGGCGACGGGTCCTCTTTAACCACTTAAGGACCACAGGTTTATACCCCCCTAGTGACCAGGCCCTTTTTTACAAATCGGCACTCCACAACTTAACCAAAATTAACCAAATTAATTTTACCTCCTTTTCTTATCACTAATAGAGCTTTCATTTGGTGGTATTTCATTGCTGCTGACATTTTTACTTTTTTTGTTATTAATCGAAATTTAACGATTTTTTGGCAAAAAAAGACATTTTTCACTTTCAGTTGTAAAATTTTGCAAAAAAACCGACATCCATATATAAATTTTTCTCTAAATGTATTGTTGTACACGTCTTTGATTAAAAAAAAAAATGTTTGGGTAAAAAAAAATGGTTTGGGTAAAAGTTATAGCGTTTACACACTATGGTACAAAAATGTGAATTTCCGCTTTTTGAAGCAGCTCTGACTTTCTGAGCACCTGTCATGTTTCCTGAGGTTCTACAATGCCCAGACAGTAGAAACCCCCCACAAATGACCCCATTTCGGAAAGTAGACACCCTAAGGTATTCGCTGATGGGCATAGTGAGTTCATAACGGCAGAAAGCAGAAGGAAAGAGCTTAGAGTACCATTGGTTAGAAAAATATACGCTTTTATTAAATTCATGATAAAAATACACATAGTGAATGCCAAGAATAAAGTAAGGGAGCAGGGGAAAAGAAAACGAGCGCCATCCTGGATGGACACACTGGTCACAACATATAATAGTCTATCAATAAGGTTACTGCGAATATGGGAAAAACAACTACTGGTATATGGTACAATGACCAACCCATAGATGCAGACCAGATGAGTAAATAATGGTAGAAGGTGAGTGGAGATCAAAGAAATGGTCAGACCGCCATGGCTATAGTGCATAATGTATGGTACAAAGGACATAGGTCATGCTAAATGTAGACAGTGTACCAATAAATCAGCAATAATGGACCAGGCAAAATAGCTCAACATTGGCAGCACATAGCCATGGCTAGACACCTGTGATCAAACACTCACCAAAATGGGACCAGATGTGAACAGAAAAACCAGGATGGCGCTGCCCCAACGCGCGTTTCGGCGTGCCTTCGTCAGGATAGTGAGTTCATAGAACTTTTTATTTTTTGTCACAAGTTAGCGGAAAATGATGATTGTAAGATAAAAAAAAAAAAAAAAAAAAAAAATCATCATTTTCCGCTAACTTGTGACAAAAAATAAAAACTTTCATGAACTCACTATGCCCATCACGAAATACCTTGGGGTGTCTTCTTTCCAAAATGGGGTCACTTGTGGGGAAGTTTTACTGCCCTGGCATTCTAGGGCCCCTAATGTGTGGTTAGTAGTTTGAAATCAAAATGTGTAAAAAATGGCCTGTGAAATCCGAAAGGTGCTCTTTGGAATGTGTGCCCCTTTGCCCACCTAGGCGGCAAAAAAGTGTCACACATCTGGTATCGCCGTACTCGGGAGAAGTTGGGGAATGTGTTTTGGGGTGTCATTTTACATATACCCATGCTGGGTGAGAGAAATATCTTGGCAAAAGACAACTTTTCCAATTTTTTTTTATACAAAGTTGTCATTTGACCAAGATATTTATCTCACCCAGCATGGGTATATGTAAAATGACACCCCAAAACACATTGCCCAACTTCTCCTGAGTACGGCGATACCAGATGTGTGACACTTTTTTGCAGCCTAGGTGGGCAAAGGGACCCACATTCCAAAGTGCACCTTTAGGATTTCACCGGCCATTTTTTACAGATTTTGATTTCAAACTACTTCGCACACATTAGGGCCCCTAAATTGCCAGGGCAGTATAACTACACCACAAGTGACCCCATTTTGGAAAGAAGACACCCCAAGGTATTCCGTGAGGGGCATGGCGAGTTCCTGGAATTTTTTATTTTTTGTCACAAGTTAGTGGAATATGAGACTTTGTAAGAAAAAAAAAAAAATAAAAATCATCATTTTCCGCTAACTTGTGACAAAAAATAAAAAATTATAGGAACTCGCCATGCCCCTCACGGAATACCTTGGGGTGTCTTCTTTCCAAAATGGGGTCACTTGTGGGGTAGTTATACTGCCCTGGCATTCTAGGGGCCCTAATGTGTGGTAAGTAGTTTGAAATCAAAATGTGTAAAAAAATTACCTGTGAAATCCGAAAGGTGTTCTTTGGAATATGTGCCCCTTTGCCCACCTAGGCGGCAAAAAAGTGACACACATCTGGTATCGCCATACTCAGGAGAAGTTGGGGAATGTGTCTTGGGGTGTCATTTTACATATACCCATGCTGGGTGAGAGAAATATCTCTGCAAAAGACAACTTTTCCCATTTTTTTTTTTTTTATACAAAGTTGGCATTTGACCAAGATATTTATCTCACCCAGCATTGGTATATGTAAAATGACACCCCAAAACACATTGCCCAACTTCTCCTGAGTACGGCGATACCAGATGTGTGACACTTTTTTGCAGCCTAGATGCGCAAAGGGGCCCAAATTCCTTTTAGGGGGGCATTTTTAGACATTTGGATCCCAGACTTCTTCTCACGGTTTCAGGCCCCTAAAATGCCAGGGCAGTATAAATAACCCACATGTGACCCCATTTTGGAAAGAAGACACCCCAAGGTATTCAATGAGGGGCCTGGCGAGTTCATAGAATTTTTATTTATTTTTTACATAAGTTAGGACAAAACTTAGGACAAAAATTTCAATCTTTCATGGACTCAATATGCCCCTCACGGAATACCTTGGGGTGTCTTCTTTCCGAAATGGGGTCACATGTGGGGTATTTATACTGCCCTGGCTTTTTAGGGGCCCTAAAGCGTGAGAAGAAGTCTGGAATATAAATGTCTAAAAATGTTACGCATTTGGATTCCGTGAGGGGTATGGTGAGTTCATGTGAGATTTTATTTTTTGACACAAGTTAGTGGAATATGAGACTTTGTAAGAAAAGAAAAAAAAAAATATTTCTGCTAACTTGGGCCAAAAAAAATTCTGAATGGAGCCTTACAGGGGGGCGATCAATGACAGGGGGGCGATCAATGACAGGGGGGCGATCAATGACAGGGGGCTGATCAGGGAGTGTATATGGGGTCAGGGTGATCACCCCCCTGTCACTGATCACCCCCCTGTCACTGATCACCCCCCTGTCACTGATCACCCCCCTGTCACTGATCACCCCTCTGTCATTGATCACCCCTCTGAAAGGCTCCATTCAGACGTCCATATGTTTTTTTACGGATCCACGGATACATAGATCGGAACCGCAAAACACATACGGACGTCTGAATGGAGCCTTACATGGTGGTAATCAATGACAGGGGGTGATCAGGGAGTGTATATGGGGTGATCACCCCCCCTGTCATTGATCACCCCCCTGTAAGGCTCCATTCAGACGTCCGTATGCGTTTTGCGGATCCGATCCATGGATGCGTGAATCCGTAAAACACATGCAGACGTCTGAATGGAGCCTTACAGGGGGGTGATCATCCCATATAGACTCCCTGATCACCCCCCTGTAAGGCTCCATTCAGACATCCGTATGCGTTTTACGGATCCGATCCATGGATGCGTGGATCCGTAAAACACATACGGGCGTCTGAATGGAGCCTTACAGGGGGGTGATCAATGACAGGGGGGTGATCAGGAAGTCTATATGGGGTGATCACCCCCCTGTAAGGCTCCATTCAGACGTCCGTATGTGTTTTGCGGATCCGATCCATGTATCCGTGGATCCGTAAAAATCATACGGACGTCTGAATGGAGCCTTACAGGGGGGTGATCAATGACGGAGGTGATCAGGGAGTCTATATGGGTGATCACTCCTCTATCATTGATCACCCCCCCTGTAAGGCCCCATTCAGACGTCCGCATGTGTTTTGCGGATCCGATCCGTGGATCCGTAAAAATCATACGGACGTCTAAATGGAGCCTTACAGGGGGGTGATCAATGACGGAGGTGATCAGGGAGTCTATATGGGTGATCACTCCTCTGTCATTGATCACCCCCCCTGTAAGGCCCCATTCAGACGTCCGCATGTGTTTTGCGGATCCGATCCATGTATCAGTGGATCCGTAAAAATCATACGGACGTCTGAATGGAGCCTTACAGGGGGTGATCAATGACAGGGGGGTGATCAATGACAGGGAAGTGATCAGGAAGTCTATATGCGTGATCACCCCCCTGTAAGGCTCCATTCAGACGTCCGTATGCGTTTTGCGGATCCGATCCATGTATCCGTGGATCCGTAAAAATCATACGGACCTCTGAATGGAGCCTTACAGGGGGGTGATCAATGACAGGGGGGTGATCAATGACAGGGGGGTGATCAGGGAGTCTATATGGGCTGATCAGTGGTTTATAAAGGGTTAATAAGTGACAGGGGGGGGTGTAGTGTAGTGATGTTTGGTGCTACTTTACTGAGCTGCCTGTGTCCTCTGGTGGTCGATCCTAACAAAAGGGACCACCAGAGGACCAGGTAGCAGGTATATTAGACGCTGTTATCAAAACAGCGTCTAATATACCTGTTAGGGGTTAAAAAAATCACATCTCCAGCCTGCCAGCGAGCGATCGCCGCTGGCAGGCTGGAGATCCACTCGCTTACCTTCCGTTCCTGTGAGCGCGCGCGCCTGCGTGCGCGCGTTCACAGGAAATCTCGGCTCACGCGAGATGACGCCTATTTGCGTTAGCGTAGCCTGGGAGCGCCGCAGAGATGACGCCTTTCGGCGTTAGCGTAGCGCTAAGTGGTTAAAGGGAACCTGTCACATTGAATATGGAGGCTGCTGCAGGCAGTATGCTATAGAGCAGGAGGAGCTGAGCAGACTGATGTATAGTTTTATAGGTAAAGATTCATTAAAACTTATATTTCATTCATGTGAGTTCCTGCTCATTCTGGGCTTTGAAGGAGGTGGTCCTATCAGTGATTGACAGCTGTCTGTATACTCAGTCATAGAGGGAAGGCTGTCAGTCACTGATAGGACCGGCTACTGGACTTCAAAGCCCGAATGAGCGGGAACTTACATGAATGAGTCTTTCCCTCTAAAACTATAGACCAGTCTGCCCAGCTCCTCCTGCTCTAGAACATAGCACCCCTAGCTTACACTGCATTTTCAGGGTGACAGGTTTCCTTTAATAGGGTGCTGGACACTGGTATGCATGTAGTTCTCTGAATGGTGACATACCCTTGTGACTTAGGACTTGGCACAGCCTCTCCTGTATTTCTCACTGTACCTGGTTATTTTTAATCAGCTGTTTTTATGTTTTAGTTTTGTACAATATAGTTTTATGTAATAACTGCTATTGCTTTGGACTTGGCTATGTTGTAGTATTTTACGGATCGCTGGGTGCAGAGGGGTCCTGTAGGTTGATTACAGGACCCCTCTGCGTTACTCTGCGCTATGCATACGTTATCTTGGAGCTGATATGGCTGGTGTACTGACATAAAGAATCCATCTCTGCATAGTTATGGAATCCTTTTTGAATGTTTTTAGCCTCTTTCACACGAGTGAGTTTTCTGTGCGGGTAAAATGCGTGAATTGAACGCTTTGCACCCACTCTGAATCCAGACCCATTAAGGCTACTTTCACACTTGCATTTTGGGTGGATCCGTCATGGATCTGCAAAAAACTGATCTATTACAGTAATACAACCATCTGCATCCGTCATGAACAAATCCATTTGTATTATCTGTAACATAGCCAAGATGGATCCGTCATGAACTCCATTGAAAGTGAACGGGAGACGGATCTGTTTTCTATTGTCAGAGAAAACGGATCTGTCCTCATTGATTTGCATTGTGTGTCAGGACGGATCCGTTTGGCTCTGCAGTGTTTTGGTGTCCACCTCCAGAGCGGAATGGAGACTGATCGGAGGCAAACTGATGCATTCTGAGCGGATCCTTTTCCATTTAGAATGCATTAGGGCCAAACTGTTTTGGACCGCTTGTGAGAGCCCTGAACGGATCTCCCAAACGGCAACAAAAACGCAAGTGTGAAAGTAGCCTGATTTCTATGGGTCTATGGTTTTTCACGCATTCTCTCTGCATTACGTGAAAATCGAGCATGTTCTATATTCTGTCTTTTTCACACAGCACTGGTCCCACAGAAGTGAATGGGGCTTCCGCTTCCTAGGAGATGTAGATTATTTTTCAGTTTTCTTTTTACATGTGCGTTAAAAACATATATAAACTGATAGCATCCATGTGGGGGAAAAACTGAACCCCCATCCCTTATTAACATGAGTCCAGCTGGTACTTCTCAAAGTAAGTACATCAGTTTCATCAAGTATAAGATCTATTTAAGGCTACTTTCACACTAGCGTTCGGGTTTCCGCTTGTGAGCTCCGTTTGAAGGCTCTCACAAGCGGTCCCGAACGCATCCGTCCAGCACTAATGCATTCTGAGTGGATGCGGATCCGCTCAGAATTCATCAGTCTGCCAGCGTTCAGCCTCCGCTCCGCTCACCAGGCGGACACCTGAACGCTGCTTGCAGCGTTCGGGTGTCCGCCTGGCCGAGCGGAGGCGTGCGGATCCGTCCAGACTTACAATGTAAGTCAATGGGCACGGATCCGTTTGAAGATGACACACTATGGCTCAATCTTCAAACGGATCCATCCCCCATTGACTTTCAATGTAAAAGTCTGGACGGATCCGTTCAGGCTACTTTAACACTTAGAAAATTTTTAACATTATAATGCAGACGGATCCGTTCTGAACGGAGCCACCGTCTGCATTATATGAGCGGATCTGAACGCTAGTGTGAAAGTAGCCTAAGGGTGCATTCAGGTGACAGTCTCCATTTTGCTGTCTGCAAATCGCAGTTCCACAAAATTCGGATGTGGTCTGTGTGCTGCCCAGACTTCATTGGCCCGCTTGGAAAAAAAGACTTCTTTGCAACTCGGTTGCACGGATGTGGACAGCACACGGATGACCTTTTTGCAGCCCCATAGAGATGAATGGGTCCGTGTGTGATCTGCAAAAGATTCAGATCTGACCCAAATAAGGTTATTTGAATCCACCCATAGGCCTTTTTCACACGAACGTGTGCGCTCTGTGGCTGTATTGCGGATCCGCAATCCACAGGCGCTGTTCCGTGGGCATTCCGCATCACGGATGCGGACCATTCACTTGAACAGGTCCGCAAATCCGGAGATGTGGCACGGAACGGAGTGCTTCCGTGGAGTTTCGTCCCGTACTTCCGTTCCGCAAAAAATATAGAACATGTCCTATCTTTTTGCGGAATGGGCGGATTGCGGACCCATTAAAGTGAATGGGTCCTCTATCCGCTGCGGCTGCCCCACGGTTGGTGTTCGTGCATTGCGGCCCGCAGCACAGCCATGGGGCGCACAGGCCTTATAATAATATAAGCATTTTGTATTGTGAAATCTGGTGACGGGCCCTCCTTGAGGTAATTGTCTAGCATTTTACAAGTGACAGGCTATCACAATCTGATTGGCAGGGGTCCAACACCGCTCTGTGGAATGGGAACTACACAGCTCTGTCCACTATGCAATGAATAGAGCCGTGTAGTTCTAGAGCTACACTGAAACAGCGGACCGGCGGGGACCCCCACATATCCTGAGAGCAGAGATCCGAGGCTTGTCTTTCAAATCAGCGCTGAACATTGTTTTGGTGTGACGGCTCATTATCTGCATTTCCAATATGTTCATGAGGTGAGATAAGCTTTTCAGAAAATAACAGACTATGAATGTCTGCGCCCGTGTTACCTGCAGATTATTCACTGCTGTAAAAGGCAGCTTGTAGTTGCTCACGAATGGTTACGTGTGTGCCAACAAGCGGCCATCTCAAGAGGCAAAAAGAGAACTTGTAACCCTGCCTCGAAGGGCTTATGCACACGACGTTGTTTTCCGGTCGTTTTTTTTTTCACGGATCCTTTCCGCATCAGATTTTTTTTTTTTTTTCCTGATTTAAGTCCTCTTCCATTCAGTTATTGCACAAAACATATCCGTATGATTTCCATATTTGATCCGTTTTTTTGCGGATCGGAAATGGAAACTTCATTAATCACTAAACACATGAGCAATATGAGCTGGGCATAGCATTTCTACAGTATGGATCTGCAAAATACGGATTTGTTCCATGTGCGTTCCATATTTTTTGCGGACCCATTGACTTGAATAGAGCCTTGGACCGTGATTTGCAGACGATAATAGGACATGCACTACCGAACGGAAATACAGAAATGGAGTGCGCACGGACCCACACATGCCCACATGTCTGATGGGTCCAGTTCCCACTTCTGGGACCTGCACTTATTTCCTAAACAGAGCCCCCCCCCCCCCCCCCCCCAAAATGGTGGCTTGAGGACTCTGGTCTGGCCACCACCAAGCGCTCTCCCCATAGAAGTGAATGGGAGAGCACCATGCATGACCGACCGCTGCTCCCATTCACTTTTATGGGCCCGACGGACATAGCTGAGCCAACACTCAGCTATTTTTGGTGGCCCCAAAAAAATGAATGGAGGGCGGCTGCACATGTGCAGTACACCCACCACCACTTTTGGGGCTCAGTTCTCGATGTAGTTGCGGGTCCCAGACAATGCAGGCATATCCTAGCGACTTGTTACCTTTGTCCCACACTACAGAACCGCAGCTTCTCCTTCCCCACTTCTTGTATTTGTTCAGTATCCTCTTATGATAATATATGCTCATTTCTCTCAATCCTGGCAGAAACTTGAGGGTCAGCTTTGGATTTCTGCTGTGGATATTCGCTTGAATGGGTCTGCAATCAGCAAGATACTGAGTAGATGCCCAAGGAAGCACTATGGAGAGCTTTCATGGGCTTGTGGTCTGTGCCTCCCCAGCAAAAAAAGAATTAGAACATGTGTGCACTGAATCTTGCGGATTACAGACCCATTCAAGTGAATGAGTCCACATCCGCAAAAGGTGGGCACAGGGCGCACAAGTTTGTGTGCATGAGCCCTAAGCCTGTCGAAAACTCGTGTCTCCGATCTAATAAGTTCTATCATTGCCCTAGGATGCAACTTATCCTCAATAGAAGAGAGCCAGAGCTGATCGTACAAGAAGTAGTTAATGACGGTCAGCCTTACAAGTACTGTATAGTAGAGATCAGTGCAGATCCATAAGGCTGGATACATATTCTCCATGCAAAATACAGTCAGTGTGTGAACATGCCCTAAAGGAGAAAAATGTATTCCTGTACATTTGTATGGGCACTGCAGGTAGTACTACTGTCTGTGCACTATAGTTTGGAATATCTGCTAGTTGTAGTATCCAGGACGTGGTGCCAAGTGCAAGGAGAACGTCTTCAGGGTCACTTATTCTGAGCACTTATAGAAGACTGCATTTTGTGATCCGCAAACCACGTATACGATGTACCAGCTGTGTGCGTCCCAGTCCCGCAATTTCCGCAGGCCACCCAGTCAAAATGCCTATTGTTGTCCGCAAAATGGACAAGAATACGACATGTGCATGAGGCCTAAACTAGAGTCTGTTTCTGAGAAGTGTCCAGTGTAATAAAGGTTAGAGCAAACATTTGAAGCTCGCTGTGGTGCAAGATTCTCCAAAACCTCGTACACCAGTAAATGTTAAAACTCTATATAATTATATATATATATATATATATATATATAACGTGAAAAATTTTAATATCGTGCAAAAGTCATTTATTTCCGTAATGCAAATTAAAAGGAATTGTATTAATGCAGCTTAAAATTTGAATTTTGTGAAAAGGTTCAATATTCTAGGCTCAAAGTGTCACACTCTAGTAATTAATCCATACCCCCTGAGCAAAGTGTACCTCAAAATTGTGACTTTGGGGTTTCATAAGCTGTAAGCCATAATCATCCAAATTATAACAAATAAAGGCTTGAAATATCTCGCTTTGCTTGTAATGAGTATCTCCTATGTTAGTTTCACCTTTTTAGTTGTATTACTGAAATAAATGACCTTTGTACGATATTCATATTTTTCGAGTTCCACCTGTTAAAATACAAAAATAAAAGTCATTCCTACTGTTGCACCCAAAAATACCCAAATTATTCAAATCTGATCATAAAGTCATACATAAGTTATCAACACAAACTACAGATTGTAGAACTAAAAAACACCGCTCCATGGAAGTATAAAACTTCTGGGTTGTCAGAATATGCTGATGCAAAAATATTTAAACATAACAAAAACTATGTAAATCTGGTATCATTGTTATAGGGCTGACCCACTCACTGCACAGTGAACGGCAGAAAACAATGGCACAATTAGTCGTCCCCCCCCTCCCGCTTTACAGTTAAAATTAAAAAAAGTTATGGGGATTAGAAAAAATGAAAATGGTTTGTGTCAGGAAGGTTTTATATAAGACTATTGCTGCTTGCAGCTGCCACTAGGGGTCTCTCCGCATACATATTTACCCATAACTATATAAATACATATCGCCCTAGTGGCGGCAGCAGGAAGCCAGTGAGGTATACCAGGCACAGCTGTGGTTTGCTCATTACTATAGCAACTGGGTTCTGTCCATCTGATGTATAGATCTCATCTGGATATGCGATAGTTATGTCCTGTGCAGGCGATGTAGTATTCTGGCCCAATCACTACAGCACTGTTCATACGCAGTTCTACAGAACGATGGTCAGCTCTTTTGGGCAGGAGCTCAAGGTTCCATCCCCTGTGTAGTGGCCATACCGGGGTACTGCAGCGCAGCAACCATTTATGTGAATAGAAGCTGCAGAGCCCTCCATCCATAGTATAGTTTCTGGCACCAGTGGCTGCCCGATACAGCTCATTAGTGGGAGTCCCGGACCCCCACTGATCTGATTTATTATAAGCAGGGATGTTTCCACTGCAGAAATAATGCTGAACATACAGTATTTTCCTGCATAAACTTGCCAGCTGTACGTGAACATACACTAGGTGCTTTATTGCATTGTACACTTTTATTGTTCGGCATTAATTGACTTTTTATTTGTATTTTATTTTCCACAGACTGAGTGCATTACCATGGAAACCTGGTGAAGATTGTCACGCCAGCCTTCTGCTGTAAAACTAGGCTAAGGTGACTCTGGAAGACGGCATACACATATAGAACGCTTGACGCCGTGTTGGATTTCATATGGACATGTATCTGCTTTTCCCACACAGATTAAATGTACAGCCATTTAAAGCTTGTATTAATGTGTTGGCGAAAGAGCTGTTTTTTTTTTTTCAGTAAACTTATTTTTGTGAGGGGTGGAAGAAAAAAAGCCGAGTTCTCATGGCATGTTTTACAAAATTGCATACAAGATATTGCTGTGTTCTCATGAAGTGGCTCTGGCTTGTAAAATGGTTCAGAACGGACTTCCATGTTGCACTTTTGGTGCCATTTTACACCCCAGATCCGCTCTTTACGTATTTTTGACATGTGCTTCTATAGCACTTGGGAGAATTTTAAACTTGTACTTCAAGAACATACCCTTACAGGGTGTAAGTTGTGTAAATCAGCTTGCTTGTTAATCGATACAAGATCTAATTTTCTCGTACAAAGGATACTATGATATATGTAAAAAGAAATATTTTGAAAGTTTAATTTTTTTTAAGTCAAAGTCTATGTATTTTACTTGATCTATATTATGGAAAGATGCCTCCTTCATTGAACAAATGTATACGTTTGACTATGGTACATGAAGTCCCCCCCGCCTCTGCATTTCTCACTTTATACACCATTGTCCTTCTTGTAAGTGGCAATATTAGTTTTATTTAGCATTAAAAAGGTATTCCAGTTTTAAAGATTACATTTATTTAGAGAATAGGATGTTGAAGAATTTTCTAATATGCATCTACTTAAAATTTTGCATCCATAGGATGAACAGCGCTAAACATGGCATTGGTCATGTGATCCATCATGTAACTTGGCATTCAGTTAACTGCCCACGTTTCTAACAGATGAATAGTAGCGTATTGGGGAGAAGCACATGTACAGTTTATACAATGTTACTACCTGCTGCAGCATCTCAACATGTTTTGTGTAGAATTTTTTTTGTTGTACACTATATTAACATGACATATCACCCGGAGACAGGCAGCCGTTTTACAGCATCACTCAGGCAGGCATGTAACTACTGTAATGTAGGTATTGTAATAATCACAATACAAATCGTGAATCCACCACTAATCCTTTTTGCTTATCACCTGGATGTATGCTGATCCAGCACATGTCACGGTACACGGCTTCTTACTGAATGTCAGGGATTATATGATGTATAGTGTCTCATGACTGATGTCATGTTTGTTACCCTTTTACTGCATATAGGCATCTGATATGAGAGGTATGGATACAGAATTTTAAATCCATGTGTCTTAGAAAAGTGCTTTGATTTCCTATTAAACAAATAAAAATATTTAAAACTGGAATACCCCTTTAAGCAAAAGGTACAGTATTAATCTTTATTAAGATGTTCTCTGGCATGTGCAAGCTAAAACAGACAGGATGGGATTTCCTACATTAATTTTAGATATTTATTTACATTGTTGCTTGGGTTTCCCTGTTTTCAAGAGGCAGAAGCCAAAACCTAAAGTATAGGTACGACAGAGCAGCAGGTAAATTCAGACGATACACTACAGGATGCGGTGTTACTCAGAGAATGAAATGAGTTGTAATACATGATTTTAGTGGTTTGTGTTGGAACTGGCATCTTCCTACAAATGGACCATTTGGTTTGTGCTGACGTTTCTGTTTCGGCGCCTCCTCTCATTACTGTGACCATGGTATGCTAAAGCACAACCCTGCCCTTACTGTTCATTGGCTGAGGAGGACAGTGAGGCGTACCCAGAGATGGCTTCCCAATCTCGAAGGCCATCTTAACGGGGATTGATTTTATGTTTAAAATCTGAGCCTTGGTGTAAAGATATTTTGCGGTTAGAAATCCAAAGTACTCGCTCGACAGATGACCACTTCTCTATCAGTTTGTCATTTCTAGTATCCTTTCCAAACCAGCCTTTTTAAAGTTTGCCATGTATTAAACTGAAGTATTTGAGAGATTTTGTTCTTTAAGGGTCTCCAGTCAGTATTTTCCTTTCCCAAATGAAAACTTCTCTAATGTACCAAAATGATCACTAAGTCAGAAGATCTGTAATGCCACCCAACACCGGTTTTATGATTGATGCCATAGATTTTTTTATTTTTTTTACTCGAGATCTTGCGGCTGCCAGTTTAGATCTTACGATGGATGACCTCAACCTTAGTTAGTTCACTGTCAGTTACACAGGTACAGCATAAAATATGCAATCTTAGTTTACAAACAAAACTAATTTATTCAGTATTGTGCTGGAATAATGTAAAGCATATCACTAGATAATATCTTCCAGCTGTCAGTTTATGCTGCTGTATAGTTTAAAATTTACCAATGATGGGAGAATTGTGTGTCCTGTAAATTTAATTTCATATTGGAAAGTTATTTTGTCTGTACAAATTAATAAAACCTGGTTGGTACTCTTTATTACATTTGTTGTTCCTTCTCATTCATTCACATGCTTGTGCTGTGTGTCAGTGAGAGAAATGATTAGACACAGGTATTGAGTTTGAAATCTTGAACAATTTTTTTTTTTTTTAGTTTGTTTTGCATTCCTCCTCCTCCCCCCCTTCTGTAGTTTGTCACAATTTTCTGGACAAGGGGCTGACACATGCTGCGACTGTGCTGCGTTTTTGCAACAACATACTGTTGCGCAAAAGGAAAGCGCAGGAATAATAATCTTCTATGGGGATAAGCCATCGCTGTGTTGATCACTTGTACCCATAAAGAGGAGGTGATTGCTGCATGCAAATGCAGCTCTCATCTCTGCTGATGATCTGGCCGCAATTGGAAAATTCTAGTTCGTTCCCCTTTTTTTTGGGGGGGGGGGTTGGTGGAAATTGAGTCAGAATTGTAGCATAACTAACCTAAATCCTCTTCAGGTTGTAATCCTACAAAATACTGAATATAATACACAAATGGAATTATTAGTGGGATGAGGTGGCTCTACCAATAAGTAGGATGGAGTGGTGCTCGATATCCATGTGTAAACTCCAAAACACCAGAGGGTAATGGATAAATCGGAATTAATGATATGGCACTCTGATATCTGGAGAATTGCTTAATCGCTTGATTTTATTCAATCAATTAAATATACCATAAATCGCAGTATAGATTAAAAGGTCATAAACAACACATAAAATACACTCAAATTGATAATCATATACTAATCTGTACAGGTTCCACTCCTGGTTTTGGTTTTCAATAAGGCTACATTGCTCCGTGCCTCGGCCCTGCAAAAAAAAATATAAATAAATAGAACAGGTTGGTTCCTTTCTTGTCTGCGGACAAGAATAGTCATTTTCTATGACAGCCGTGGCATGTGCGGGCCGCAAACTGCGGAATGCACATGGGTCGTGTCGGTGTTTTGCAGATCTGCAATACATGTTTGTCTGAACGTAGCCTAACTGAAGGAAAAACTGACCAAACACTAACCAAACCACGCTGCTTATCTCTTCCTGTGATAAACAGGGAGACAGAACTTTGTCTTCTCACTATGACATGGCAGAAGTTTTGTAAATGAGTATGAGGACAGTGGGCTGGGTGTGTATTATATTAATCGTAATTAATGATATGGCACTCTGATATCTGGAGAATTGCTTAAACGCTTGATTTTATTCAATAAATTAAATTTACCATAAATTGCAGTATAGATTAAAAGGTCATAAACAACACATAAAATACACTCAAATTGATAACCATATACTAATAATTTAAAACATCACTAAAATGACGGATTGTAGTTGATATTGCTAAGGCGTGGGAACCCTAATCGCATAAGCTCAATTGCATAGATAGTGTCCACCACAATCAGGGACCGGGTAGTTCGATTATAATAATCGCCATATAATGTTATTGTAACATATTGGTTTATCTTTATCCAAAGGTCAACTTGGCTCAGTTCGAATAGTTAATGTGAATGGTAAGTGCTGTTATGTCCGCACCATATGCTTCAGCATCTAATGGTGTCAATGTATCAATATCGTAACTCTGCAGTGAATTTCCACAGTTAAATTGCAATATCAGTTGTTTGGGAATTCAGCTCTAGGTGGCGTCCCACCTGTTTTTGAGCTATATTATTCCCTTGCCTCCAAATCGAAGTGCGGCTTTCTCCTCTGGTCTCCGCTACTTCGGCGTCCCTCGTGCTCAGGTCCTGACTTTCCGGTCGGAATGAGGGTGCATTACATCTTTTCATGGCTCATTCAATGCTTTTGAATGACTGTATTTTAATATCAACTATGTCACAGTTGGATCTCTCTATCACAATCTCGGCCGGGTTTCCGATATGACTTTTGCCATGATCCAAGTTAGGATTCGGTTCCAACCGGATCCAATTAGGAAACAGGATATAAAAAGGTGTTACAATAGGAGCCAGGTTACCACTGAGGAAGAAGTCAGTAACCTATGGGACTTTGAAACGCATCTGGGAGGAACTTGGACTCTGTAACACCACTGTCCCTGCGTACGCTGGAGAATATCTATATATTTACCTCCTGACCACCTGCTGATCTGTCCCATACATGTACAAGTGCTTAGCTATAGAAACTGCTTGGAGTGATATTGATCCACCCTTATTCCGACCGGAACAAGCCGGGACCTGAGCACGAGGGACGCCGAAGTAGCGGAGACCAGAGGAGAAAGCCGCACTTCGATTTGGAGGTAAGGGAATAATATAGCTCAAAACAGGTGGGGCGCCACCTAGAGCTGAATTCCCAAACAACTGAAATTGCAATTTAACAGTGGAAATTCACTGCACAGTTACGATATTGATACATTGACACCATTAGATGCTGAAGCATATGGTGCGGACATAACAGCACTTACCATTCACATTAACTATTCCAACTGAGACATGTTGACCTTTTGGATAAAGATAAACCAATATGTTACAATAACATTATATGGCGATTATTATAATCGAACTACCTGGTCCCTGATTGTGGTGGACACTATGCAATTGAGCTTATGCGATTAATTAGTGTTCCCACGCCTTAGCAATATCAACTACAACCCGTCATTTTAGTGATGTTTTAAATTATTAGTATATGGTTATCAATTTGAGTGTATTTTATGTGTTATGACCTTTTAATCTATACTGCGATTCATGGTATGTTTAATTGATTGAATATATTGAATAAAATCGTGTTTAAGCAATTCTCCAGATATCAGAGTGCCATATCATTAATTACGATTAACATAATACACACCCAGCCCTACTTATTTACAAAACTTCTGCCATGTCATAGTGAGAAGACAAAGTTCTGTCTCCCGATGACCTGTTTCTCACAGGAAGAGATAAGCAGCGTGGTTTGGTTAGTGTTTGGTCAGTTTTTCCTTCAGTTAGGCTACGTTCACACAAACATGTATTGCAGATCTGCAAAACACAGACATGACCCATGTGCATTCCGCAGTTTGTGGCCCGCACATGCCACGGCTGTCATAGAAAATGCCTATTCTTGTCTGTGGACAAGAAAGGAACCAACCTGTTCTATTTATTTATATATTTTTTTTTTTTTGCAGGGCTGAGGCACGGAGCAACTGATGCGGACAGCACACTGTGTGCTGTCCGAATCATTTGCGCCCCCATAGAAATGAATGGGTCCGCACCTGTTCCGCAAAATTGCGGAATGGATGCAGACTCATTCATACGGTCGTGTAAATGTAGCCTTATTTAAATCAGGTAATTTTTATTAGATTTTTCCGAAAATCATAAAAAAGCAAAGGA
This sequence comes from Bufo gargarizans, assembly GCF_014858855.1. Lineage (NCBI taxonomy): Eukaryota > Metazoa > Chordata > Amphibia > Anura > Bufonidae > Bufo > Bufo gargarizans. The sequence continues at coordinate 86,492,909 of NC_058088.1, forward strand.
AGACAGTCTGTACAGCATACATGAAATGTAGCCTTATTGAGAACCAAAACCAGGAGTGGAACCTGTACAGATATAAGGTATAATGTAAAGATTTGCACCTGTTCTGTGTTTTTCACCAATGCCTGGTTTTGATTCAATCACTAATTGGACACATCTGTAAAAGTACATCACTGTAGGTTGCCTTGTGTGGAGATGCAAATTTTTTAACTTTTTTGTAAAAGTCGCAAATAGTGAATGCGCCATTATCCTGATGTAATTTGAATTTTTGATCTTACATTAAGACCATTTAGAAAGCTGCCATAAAAACAGCCCCCAATAAATATAACTAGTTATACCACCAAATAAAATTTACTGGACCCAAGATACCATGATAAAATTACCATCTTTATTGAAAGTTCATATAAAAAATATAATTCAGCCATATTAATACAGATAAAAGATAAGGAGGGTGAGCCAATTTACAAAGTAGGAATAATCTCAATCCAATTAATAATAGTGTAGGCATGTGCTGAAGGTAACAGCAGGGCACCAGTAGGATCCTTAAATAGCAAAATTGGCAGCATGGCTCACCCACCATTCCAGACACGTTTCGCCAACAGCTTCTTTAGGGGGTCGCACATAGTAAATGTACCATAATCCAGGTGTAATTCCAGTTCTTGAACTGACATTTAGACCATTTAGTAAACTAAGGGCTCATGCACACGAATGCATCTTGTTTCTGTTCCATATTTTTTGCGGGCCGCAAAAAAACTGAAATGACTGTGTGCATTGCGTCTCCATATGTCCTATTGTCCGCTTTAAAGAAAAAATAGTACTTTTCTATTAGGGGCCAGTTGTTCCGTTCCACAAAATACAGAATGTACACGGGCGTCAACCGCTTTTTTTTTTTTTTTTTTTTTAAGATCCGTGTTTTGCGGACTGCAAAATACATAGTCGTGTGCATGAGCCCCGCTGGTGAGGCTTCCGGCGCATGCGCAGTGTCGGCCGGTGTCCAGCTGAGAACATCCATCCGTCACTGCGCCTGCGCACCGGCCCGTAAATTTTCCCTACCCTAACCGCTGGCGAGGCTGCTGGCGCATGCGCACTCTGCTGTGAAATTTTCCTACAGCGTCGTGCGCCTGCGCGGCACACCTCCTCAAGTCATGTTCGTTGCGACCGGAAGTGACGAGGGTAGGGAAATTTCACGAGGTAGGGAAATGTAACGTTACATCAGCTTGTACCTCGGTACCAAACCCCACTTCGGATTGCTATTTTTAAACTTTTTTTAAATACACACACAGGAATACCATGCTAATTCACCGAAATCTTGTGCAACTTCGGCAAGACAAATTTTGCCTACGTGGAGACAATACATTTTAATGCTGTACGGAAACAGCATTAAAAGCTAAATTACTAATCAACTTCGGATCTATGATGACTGCAGTTAATTAATAAACTGAAATGGCTGCAATTAATAAGGTTCAATTCATATGTGGCAGATTTGTGCTCCCACTTGTGGTGGCTGCAGGCAGCCAGCTTTGTAATAGCAGGGAAGCAGGATATCTATCAATGTATTTATGACAGTTGTGGTGTAAATACATTGAGGCATATGGTGTTCAGAGTGGGTGCCTTATTTTTTTGTAGAACCTGTCCCACCTTTTCATATATAGAAGTCAGATAAAATGGGTGAACCTAAGTGCAATTTTTATGACATTTTTTTTTTATTTATTATAAATTTTTTTAAAAAAAGTTAACTCAGAAATCTGGAGCATTGTATTTTGCCTGGGAGTGTTTAATGCATTCATACTGGTAAACTGGATGAGGCAGGGGGGCCCTTACAAATTTTTGCTATGGGGTCCTGTGGGCTCTTTATTTGCCCATGGTGAAAGTTATGGTATATACAAACTTAATATATAGCTACTATGTTTCATATACAAACTACATTTTCTACAAATATTTGTAAACGAAATGTTCTAATGAAAATCTATTTAGAATGTTTTATTCCTTTAATCAAACAATAGTGCCCCCATCTGGAAAAATAGAACTGCCTTCAGTACTTCATGGCCAGGGACATAAGGTCATTGGAAATTATATAGATTACATGAATTAGAAGAAATTACGGTGGGTGACAGCTTCCAGGAAAATGTAAAAATAATAGAAATAATTGTTCAATAGAATTATACACAGCGCTAGGGGTCATACTGGAATGTCACTGAATATCTATGACATTTTATTAAGATTACCCCTGTGAAAGTAATGCTGAAATGCTTTGTCTTAAATCCATTCTAGTAAAGGATATACAATAATATGTCTAAAACCTCATCATCTAGTGAGATGGGTCCGAATAGGAAAGGAGCTGAGCACAACAACCAGCACAATATAAAGTCTGTGTGGAAGTTATAACCTGAAAGGGCACGCAGATAAAATACACATCAAATGATGCACACATTTACACAAAAGAAATAGTCTGCAGAAAGTGTAGAATTAAGTTTTTATAAGGCAAATAAATTAGAGTTGAGCAAACCTGCCTTTTGGCAGGTTCGGGGTTTACGTGAATTACATAACGGATTCCGTTTTCGCAGAATACATAACGTAATTCAATGCCTTTAGAGGCATTCCGTCATAATACAAGTGCATGGCCAGCAGAATGGAACCCCTGGAGCAGGCCACACACTTGTATTATGCGGCATGCCGGCATAATTATTACATGATGGATTCCGTAATTCACTTAAAGGGAAACTGTCACCGGGATTTTGTGCATAGAGCTGAGGACATGGGTTGCTAGATGGCGGCTAGCACATCCGCCATATCCAGTCCCCATAGCTCTGTGTGCTTTTATTGTGTAAAAAAAAATGATTTGATACATATGCAAATTAACCTGAGATGAGTCCTGTATGTGAGATGAGTCAGGGACAGGACTCATCTCAGGTTAATTTGCATATGTATCAAATCGGTTTTTTTTACACAATAAAAGCACACAGAGCTATGGGGACTGGATATGGCGGATGTGCTAGCCGCCATCTAGCAACCCATGTCCTCAGCTCTATGCACAAAATCCCGGTGACAGGTTCCCTTTAAACCCCAAAATCAAACCTGCCAAAAGGTTCATCTTCAATCAGAGGAGGAGCCTTATTGCAACCCCTCCTGGCCATATGAGCACATAGCCACACACTGCAGCTCCACTGTGGCTATTCTGCAATAAAAAAACATCCAAACAGTGATAGCAAAGGGGAGCAGATGTCCACAACCTATACTGATATGCTGAGCATTTACAATCTGCATTGCATGTCAATTTTTGCATTCATTTCTGCCTCAATCACATCCACCTCTCTGCTACTTTAAACCGACAACTTTCCACATGCAGTTCTGTTTCAGAAAGACCACACCATTTACATTACGCAAGGCTGTGCCTTTAAAGGGGTTGTCCAAGGTTTTTATATTGATGGCCTAACTTCAGGATAGACCATGAATATCTGATCGGCTGTTCCCGAGTAGCTCTGTCCGCTCTATAGTGGATAGAGCTGGTTACTACATCACTGTTCCCATTCACTTCATTAGGAGCAGTGCTGCAATAACCAGCTCCGTCCACTACACAGTGGACAGAGCTCTGTGGTTCCAGCGCTGGAGTTAGGGCTCTTTCACACCTGCGTTATTGTCTTCCGGCATAGAGTTCCGTCGTCGGGGCTCTATGCCGGAAGAATCCTGATCAGGATTATCCTAATGCATTCTGAATGGAGTGAAATCCATTCAGGATGCATCAGGATGTCTTCAGTTCCGGAACGGAACGTTTTTTGGCCGGAGAAAATACCGCAGCATGCTGCGCTTTTTGCTCCGGCCAAAAATCATGAAGACTTGCCGCAAAGGCATTGATCCGGATCCAGCCTTAAGCTAAACGTCGTTTCGGCGCATTGCCGGATCCGACGTTTAGCTTTTTTAGAGTGGTTACCATGGCTGCCGGGACGCTAAAGTCCTGGCAGCCATGGTAAAGTGTAGCGGGGAGCAGCATACACGTTATCCATGCGCATGGGGCGCTCTGACGTCACTCTGGAGCGCCCCGGGAGACGCGCGGACTGTAAGTTTACCGCTCCCCCGCTCCTACTATGGCAACCAGGACTTCAATAGCGTCCTGGGTGCCATAGTAACACGAAAGCATTTTGAAGACGGATCCGTCTTCAAATGCTTTCAGTACACTTGCGTTTTTTCCGGATCCGGCGTGTAATTCCGGCAAGTGGAGTACACGCCGGATCCGGAAAACGCAAGTGTGAAAGAGGCCTTACTTGGCAACAGCTGATTGGTGGGGTTGGTGATCAGCTATTTATTTATTTTATGCACTTATATAGCGCTACTATATTCTGCAGCACTTTTACAGACATTAGCAACCAACTATTGAGGATAGACCATCAATATAAAAATCATTTTAACCCCTTAGTGACCAAGCCTGTTTGGGCCTTACTGACCAAGCGTTTTTCTTCCTTTTTTCATGGTCTCGTTCCAAGAGCTATAACTTTTTTATTTTTCCGTCTATATAGCTTTATGAAGGCTTGTTTTTTACGGGACAAGTTGTAGTTTTTAATGGCACCATTTTGGGGTACACATAACTTTCTGATTAACTTTTATTAACTCTTTCTGGGAGGGAGATGGGGAAAAATAGCAATACTGCCACTGCGTTTTTACATTATAAATTTTACGGCGTTCATTTTTCGGTACAAATAACACAATATCTTTATTCTCTGGGTCAGTACGATTACAGTGATCCTAAATACTTATAATTTTTTACTACTTTACTACTTTTTTTTTCCAATAAAACCTTTTATTAACCAAAAAAATGATTTGGCATTGCTACTTCACATGACCCATAATTTTTTTATTTTTTCTATGGAGTTGTGTGAGGGCTTGATTTTTGAGGGATAACTTGTATTTTTCATTGGTATCATTTTGGAGTAAATTCCGCTTTTTGATTGCTTGTTATTACGTTTTTTTCGGTGGAAACTAAGAATAAATTAGAATTATTTTTTTTTTTTTCGGCGTTCATAGGGGATAATTTATGTAATATTTATGTAGTCTAGGTCGTTACGGACGCGGCAATACCAAACATATGGGGGATATTTTCTTTTTGCAATTTTTTTCATTGAAAGCAAATTTTTATTTATTTAATAAATGTGTATTTTTTTCTACTACTTAAAAGTCCCACAAGGGGACTATATTATACAGTATTTTCATTGCTTTTAAAATGTAATGCATTATCTCTATAATGCATTACATTTCAATAGCAATGCTATTCAAAGATTGACCAGCAGGCTGCGCCAGAGAGGCACAGCCTGCTGCAGAGAACTGCAGACAGGCTCAGGGCCCTGAACGGGAAGCAAGGTAAGCTTCCCAACACATCAGCACCCGGCGATCTTATTTTCGGGGTGCTGATGGGAGACAGAGGGAGTCAGCTCCCTCTGTCACCACTTTACATGCAGTGGGCGCCATTGCGCCCGGCATGTAAAGGGTTAAACAGCCCGGATCGGCACTTCTGCCGGTCAGGGCTGTTAGAGCAGGGCCCCGACTCTCATGTGAGAGCCGGGTCCGCGCTCCCCGCTGCACGGGGCGTTTTTACGGCGGCCGAGCCTAAGGCCCCTTAGTGACCGCTGTAAAAAGGCGTATGGGTGGTCACTAAGGGGTTAAAGTGGTTTTCTGTTATGCAATTTAATATACTTTTGAGTATCAACTCCTCAAGACCTCTGCTTGCAGTCACTGAATGGGAATCTTTATTGTTTACATTCAGCGAATGGTCTTGGTCATGTGATTACCACACATACAGTACAGGTATCAGTGTTATGTAACAAGTCATGTGACCAGGATAAATATGTATATCCTGTAAGTGACTATGAAAGATCTCAATCAAGACCACAAAATAAAATCCCCAAAACAGACGACATGCAAATCCTGTCATACTTTTTCTTTTGTCTGTAGATTCCACTTATAGGGTAATTTTATTACGTTATTTATGCCACTATTTTGGAGTAAAAAAGTCACAAGTTAGGGTGCATGCCATATCTGCAATTTTTTTTAGCTTCTCTCTACTTTTCTGAAGAGGCGAGAAAAGGGGCTTAGCGATAGGTGCATAGCATATCACAGCCCACCGAATTTTCTATAACTTACGCAAGGAACTGGAATAACTTATAGCTGAAGTCTACGGCTGCTGTAGATTTGAGTTTCTGGGGCACGGAGGGGAAGAAATGCACCAAATTTATTAAAAGCCATACCATCTTACACCAGCACAGGGAGATCAAGACTGGTGTATGGGAACGCCTGTCTTGATAAATCTCCTTCATAGTTTTAGCTGAGCAAAATACTGCAGAGTGAAAGTGCCCATCCTCCTCTTTTTTGCTACCATTATAGTACTTGCTGGTTTGAGGAGCCCTGCACACCCCTATCTACAGTTGTGTTCAAAATAATAGCAGTGTGTTTAAAAAAAGTGAATAAAGCTCAAAATCCTTCTAATAGCTTTTATTTCGATACACACAAATGCATTGGGAACACTACACATTATATTCCAAATCAAAACATGAAGAAAAATATATAACATTTGTGTTGTTCCTCTAAAAAATTGCAGAATTTCTGAGAAATGCACTGTAACCAGCATGTACATTTGCTGCCTTCCTTCTATAAATAAGGGCAATAATTGCCACCTGTTTTTCAAAGAATGAATGACCTCACTCGTTGAACTCCACACTGCTATTATTTTGAACATGCCCCTTTCAATTAGTTATTCAATTACACAGAATCAGCAGCATGCATGTCATGACTGTTGGATTTCTATTACTCTACTACACCCGCTAGTAAATTATTTGCCATGTAGAAATATCATTTCTACCAAAAACAGTGATTGATCAGGTTAGTGATGTCTGACTGCTATTATTTAACAAAACTGTATAGGCTCCATTAGATCCTGGCAGTGTCGGACTGGGATGCCTAGGGCACACCGTAGATTACATTCAGATATTACCTGCTCACACAGCAGCAAGATGCTACCAGATGATTGAATAATATGGGGTTCCCTGCAGCAACTTTGAGAAGGTAGGTCCTGGGGAGGATACTGGATAGCTTTCCTCTATACCTAGAAGTCATCAAAGGGTAATTCACCAGTACCCCTGTGGGCTAGTCCGAGCCTGCATCCTGGGTACAACTACTATGAGGCAATTGTATGTTTTTTTGGGCTTTAGGCTTTGTTCATATCTTGTATCCAGACTACATTGGAGGTGTACATCAGGAGAGTCTTCTGAGGTCACTTACATACCCAAAAATGTATTTTTGTAGGGCTCTGCAAAGGAAAGTGAAAATCAGGCCTTATGCCAAAAAGCCACTCTTTTTGCATACACGGGGAGCACAGGGGCCATTGGACACACTGGAGGTGCATGTCTGAGATGGATATGAGATATTTGTATTCCTTCTTATAAGAAGACCAGAAAATACCAATATAGCCAATCTCTCTTTATTTCATTCACACTAGGTTCAATACTATACATGACAACACTTTCCATATGTGTAGTTACTTTGGCGATTCCTGAAGGGTTTCCGGTGACAGGTAAATTTGGGTGTTGGTTGTGTGTTATAAAGAATATGGCTAATTATTTAACGTGTTCAGTGTACAAAAACAAAACATTAAAAAATGTTCAAATAAAACGGGATCGCAACAATAAAATGAGCCTGGCTAAAGACATATGTATAATACAAGGCCAACATGGAGTCCAAATGAAACACGGGGAGGGAAAGCAAAGCTATAAAATCAGTAGTATTCTGATGCTTAAAATATACAGAAAATACTGTGGCATATAATTTGAATAGTATTCTTATATGTTTGTGAACTGAAAGTGTGATTTTATACGTAGATTTTCCTACAAAAGTTTATGGATAAACTAAAAAAAAAAAAAAAAAAAAAAAAAGAAAAAGTTTTACACAATATACACATTTCATTACTTACAAAGAGAAACAAGCTTAGCATTTGTATATTTTGAAACCCAGGATACGGAGGGGTTAGTAGCACCATACAAAATGTGTTTTTTGTTTTCAAAACTGCAGCCTTGTTATGTAAAGATATTCAGTGCTTTTCTTCGTATAGCTGATAGGAAAAGTGCCATTTTGGTACTGGAAAAAAAAACTTCATGTGATCCTCGCCAAAACTTAGCTTTTCTCTCTTGGAAGAGGTTTTATCGTTTTCTTAGTCCACAGTATGCACCAGACAATCTTCAGTATGGCACTTTGGTGAGGTACATTTGAAATTGTTTTAAACATTATCTGGTTTTTTGCTTTATCTACATAGTAGCACCATTGTCACGGGGGACAATTCAGACCTTAGCACTCTTCAACAGGTAGCCAGTTCTCCAAAATGTTACGTCCTCTTCATACATACTTGGCAGCGGCTGACACGTGTTCTCAGGTCACCAGCCTTGAGTGTTTCAGACTGAGGTTTACTGGTAATGAATAGAAAACAGTCATGTTTTACTACCACCGACATGTCATGACAGCTGTCGGATAACATTACCCTCCATTTTGTTTAATATTGAGCTATGATTTATGATCTTAGTTGTTCATTCTGTGAAGGCTACATCCAACTTTACTCCCTGAGGTCATTTACTATATTGCAGATAAAGAGCAGACACACTCAGATTATATTTTTGCCCCACACACCGCCAAAATCACTGATTTCCCTTAAAGCAATGAATCCTTAGTGTATAGACTTACCTAAACATTTCAGACATTTCTACGGTGGCCAACCAGAAGCTGTAGGAGTTGGCATAGTAATTGCAGGTACCACGACCATGACATTCAATGAAAGGTGCTGAACGGAATTCCTCTAGACATGATCCAGGCGATGCTAAAGCTTGTCCTGAGCCTTCTGCACCAGCACTAGTATGCTAGGAAAGAAATGTAACGGCTACAGTTACTACCTAGCGTGAAAATGAATCCAGATTTGTAGTGCACAGCTCTCAACATTGTAGTCTACAGGCCCCTTTACACTGGCGGATGTTCAGGCAGATTATCTGCCATGTAAAGGTGCCGCCAGTTACCAGATGAACGAGCAAAACGCCTGTCCATCAGGTAATAGGTTTGTTGGTGCAGTTGCCAAAATCATATGTTGGCGGGCAACAGATCGTGCCATCTAAACAGAATTCTGCTGCCGGCAAACAATGATTTGCTATGAGGACAAAAACATTTCTATAATTATGGCATTATTGTACTTTATTTGTGTTTGCAGACTGCTGCTGTATTGTCTTTTTTTTCCTGTATGTTTCTAGCCATGGCAGCGTGCACCTGCACATTGGGATGTGCTGACTGATCCCCTTTTTTTGCAGTTGTACTAGAGCTGGAGGTGTGGCTGACCCCAGTTGGTCTTGCACCCCTGACTAGCCTGTCTGCCCCATATGATTTTAATTAGAGTAAGTATAAAGCTGTAGCCTGCTCTCATTGTATTTATTGGAAGCCATTTGGCACCGGGAGAAGTATAGAGTGGACCCAGCATGCATGTTGGTACCTGCATCCCTGGATTTAATAGAGGCCGTTATGGCACCAAAAATGGTAAAAAGCAGAGTGGACCCAGCATGCATGTGGAACCTGCACTCCCTGCATTTTATGGTGGCCATTATGGCACATAACAGGTAGTATTTAGTGTTAGGTTCCCGTCTTATAGAGAGCGCCTTGACGTTTGGTAGACGGGCCCAAATAATTTTGTACAAAATGTATTTGCCAAGAATCTCAAATTTGCTAAATAAGCGTAGCATTAGCACCAGAATGTGTTTCTATAATTATGGCATTATTGTACTTTATTTGTGTTTGCAGAGTGCTGCGCATTGTCTTTTTTTTTGGTATGAGGACAAGCCATGGAGGAGATTGCTTGTGTCAGACTTGACTCAGACCTCACTTTAGAGCACATTCCTTGCAAGAATCAAATCCGATGAAAAGCCACATCCCATGCATGTGAATGGCGTTTCTGCAACCCCACTTACACGCAGTGGTAAATTTACATTTCAAGTTTTGGTGCTGTGGGTTCACCATGGGAAAGCCAACGAAAGACGATGAGGCTAGTGCTCGTGTGGATCTGCGCCAATTCAAACTGCATATGCCTGTCAGAAATCCAAGGGTCAGCCATGGATTTCAGTTGCAAAAATACATGTGAATACATGATATTTTAATTTGATGCATGAACATACACTTAAAGTGGTTTTCCGGGAATAATTAACTATTAAAGTGGTTTTCAGAGATTTTTTTTTTTTTTACTGATGATCTATCCTCAGGATTAGGGATGAGACATCCAAAGTTGATTCACATAAAACTTTGTTCTAATACTGTACAGAGCAGGAGCTCCGTTCAGTACTAGAATGTATTGGCTCCGATGAGCCAAAGTTATTGCTTCACGAAGTCCCGCGAGACTTTGCATAACTTCATAAATTAATTTGTACTGTAAAACACAATTTCCTGAACTCTGGTTCGGTTCCAAGGTACCACTTGGAACTGGACCCGAGTTCGGGAAATGTTTTTTTACAGTAGAAATTGATTTATGAAGTTATTATGCGAAGTCTCGCATTAGAACAAAGTTTTATGCGAATTGACTTTGGATGTTTCATCCGAAGTCGATTCACTCATCCCTACTCAGGATAGGTCATCAGTATCTGATCGTTGGGGGTCCAACACCCGGGACCCCCACCGATCAGCTGTTTGAGAAGGCACGGCCTTCTCTCTGCTTTTCCTCGGCCGAATGATGACACGTTCATGTGTCATGTGGCCTAGGAGCAGCTCAGCACCATAGAAGTGAATGGGGCTGAGTGTGATACCAACCACAGCCGCTATACAATGTGGTGCTCATAGGAGCACTGATGCCTTCTTAAAACAGCTGATCAGTGGGTGTCCCCCATGATCAGATTCTGATGACCTATCCAGAGGATAGATCATTGTAAAAAAAAAATCTCTGAAAATCCTTTTAACTGAAGGACCCTAGCTTGCATCACCTACTGAAAGATTTCTACTTACTTGCTCCGGTCCTATGTGCTGACTCCTATCCCTCTATCTTCTGATCCACAGCATGTTTTCTTCTGGCTGGGTATAGACATGGTCTTGTTCACCGCTGCAGCCAATAATTGGCTTCAGCGGTGATGTGTCCCAAGCGACACATCATGGGAGGAACTTAGTCTCTCAGGCGATGCAAACTAGAGGCCTTTCATTAATAGTGAGTTGTTCCTGGAAAACCCCTTTAAGCAGCAAGTTCTTATGTGTACTTTGTCAACTACACCAATTAACCGCACAGCATTTTAACCCCATGCTCTAGGTTAGCATATGATGCAGTGGTTTAACATTACCATCATGAATGAATATCCAATCCAAAGAGAAGCCCAGCCCTGTGGACATGGTGGAATCTGAATGGTTTGACTGTGAATGGCAATCACCATGGCAGGAGCTTCACAGACACTGCATCTGAATGGATAAAAAAAATAAAAAATCAAGGTTAAAAGAGGAACAAGAGGTATGTGCTCATTCATTGTTTATAGGAATTGGATGTGGCTACACTTCTAGCAACAGCACGGCTGGAAGACTCGCCAAACTATTCATCTGCAGCAATGCTTTTCCCATATGTTGAGGTGACTAGCATGAAGCAATATGCTGAATTTGAATCCGGAAGCAAAGAGGTAGTATTCCAATGCATGATAATGGAGCCAACATGATTCACAGCCAAGATCTTCCCCAGACTGATGAATTCCTGGTTATTCAGTATACACATTAATATAGATGGCCACTGTTTGTCTAGAGATCACACTTCTCAGAGACTAATTTCATTTTATATTACAGATGTTATGTTAATCCTGTGATCTTTCAGCATACAGACATTCTGTTATATCTGTGATCATTCACCATCATTCAATCTGCTCAGAACCTTGCACTGTTTTCATCTGTGTACAGGCGCTGTGTAGTTCCAGCAGGCTGTTCTCCCACTATATCATGCCTGGGGCATTATATAAACTACATTGTGTGGGCTATCCTGCTGAATGAAGTTCCTGTGACACTAATCTCTTGTAATCATTCATAACCAACATCCTGACAACTGGCAGCGTTCCCATTCTTTAATGATCTCACAGAACATTTCTTGTGAGTAAAATGAGCATGCTTCTAACACATTCACTTTTTTATGCATGCATACGCAAGTCTAAGGCATAAAAATGTGTTAGCGTTTAGACATAAAGGGGTTCAACTAAAAGAGTCAAATTGAGACCTTGTAATGTAAGTGTAATTAAAGGGAACCTGTCAGCAAGACCATGCTACCAAAACTTTCCTGTAGGGGTTCAACTGAAAGAGCCAAGTTCAGACCTTGTAATGTATGCCTATTTAAAGGTACCCAACAGTAAAATCATGCTACCAAAACTTTCCTACAGGGGTTCAACTGAAGGAGACAAATTCAGACCTTGTATTGTAACCCTAATTAAATGGCGCCTGTCAGCAAGATCATGCTGCCAAAAAACTTTACTATATTTCTGGTAAATAGGAATAGAAGTCCTGTCATTGACAGCTGTACAGGGAAAATTAGAGAAGGGCCAGTGGATGTTTCTCCCCGAGCCCTCTATGGAACACTGGCTACAACTCATTGATAAAACTATTTTTTCTGTAGGACAAGACAGCTCTTGAAAGTTAAACATAGCTCTTTATCATTTTGATCCTGACTGTTGTTAGGGCAGCATGATCTTGCTGACAGGTTCCCTTTAAGATTCTGTTGCTTTGGCCATTTGTTGTCAATTCAGGAAAAGTGACATCCAAACAGGTGTGTGGTTTGGCTCCAGTGTACTAAGGGGCGGGGTCCAGCCCTGGACTGGCAAGGAGCTTAAGTGCACCAAGTGGCAAGCCCCCGTCTCTTGGTGCACTGAAGCCCTCTTTTGATAAAAGTATTTTTTCTCGGGAACGCCGCAACCGATTTCACAAGACAAAGTCTTGTTTTAATCAGTGGGATTAACCCTACCAGGCAGTATGCCTGGTTTCATAGGTTTATCCTGCTGATCACTTGGGGTTCTGGCTGTTGCACACAATAGGCCCTCAATAGAAAACCCCTTGAAGAAGCTATATATTGCAAAGATTGATCAAATCTAGTGTCATTTAAGATTAGGAGTTTTTGGGATGACAGTATGTGCAGTAATCTATGACTCAGTGCAGTTCATAGGTAAAATGTGAAATTTTGTAAAGTTAGATTTAGTGATGAGGTTCTCTCTACTTTGCGTTACCACATCACATACAGTTTCTTACCGGCTTATAAATGGCTGAATTTCTTTTCCCCTTAGTGGCTCCATGTTCTGTGGCATTGGCTCTGGCGTGGATAGCCAGTAGGAGTAATCATTTCTTGATGCAAAATTGCATACATTATTGATATTGCAAAACATAAACGGCATTGTGCTAAAACGCCTGAGACAGCTCCCCGCGGTACCTAAAATGAAATGATGAATAGTTCACTGCTGAGTCACAGCATAAGCAGGCAGACATGTCTGTATTCAATATATGGGTAGGCTACACCTTTATATAAACTGGGTGTCTAATTTCTGATTTTCCTCTTTATATCAGGCAAGAGGTCATACACATTAGATACACGTCAGGTAGACCCACGAGGAAAGAAGGGTCGGCCTGTTGGACTTCAACATGCCCAATCCTTTTGCTCTCGAGGGAAATAAGCTTCTGCTAGAGATGTCTTCGCTTTATAGGGATTTCTACAGTCAGTTAATGACTTGTCTTAGACAACATCTTACCCAAGTCCTGTCCATGCGCTCGTTCATTTCCCTGTACATATAAAAGAGAATATCCATCGTAGATCCTGCTGGTACCCTGAGGACAGGCTGGTGATTCGGTTGCCTGACTGTGGCGGGTTATAAGAAATCCATGAGCTACAGATCCTAAGCCTGGTGAACCAGGAGGGCCTTGCAATCCATCTGGACCCGGGGGACCTTGGTTTCCTCTTGAACCTTTTTACATAAAACAAAACACAAATGTCTTTACAGCATCAAGAACCTAAACTGTATGTTTAAAAGACTGCAAATAGATCATACCATATAATGTAGTGTAGATCAATATTGTATATAACTGACATAAGAACAACAAACTGAGTTAGTTATTTATTTTATGCACTTATATAGCGCTGTCATATTGTGCAGCGCTTTACAGATATTTGCATCGAGCTGTCACCAATGGAGTTCACAATCTAAGGTCCCTATGAGTATGTCTTTGAAGTGTGGGAGGTAACCAGAGTTCTCAGAGGAAACCCATGCAAACGTGAAGAGAACATACAAACTCCATGAAGATGTTGTCCTTGGTCAGATTTTAACCTAGGACCCCAGCGCTAATCACTGAGCCACTGTGCTGTCCAGATCAGCTGGACAAACCAACATGGGTCATCCTGAAACATGTTTTCACTCATTAAAACATACAATTCTAATTGAATAAGGATAGAACTTACCTGGCTGGCCTGGTTGACCCCGGTCACCTTTAAATCCTGGCTGACCCTCAAATCCAGGTAGCCCATCTCTGCCAGGATCACCGGGAGGCCCTAGTGAACCTAGTAGAAGACAAAACAGAAATGTAAAATTAAGTTAAAATAATAAAGATGCAAACCATGTTAAACGTTTACAGGGTTGGCCACTTTCTGACTGCTGTTAAATCAATGTGTCTGTAAGGCCTCATGCACATGACCGTTCCATTTTTTGCAGACCCGCAAAACACAGAAGCCATCCGTGTGCCTTCCGCAATTTGCGGAACATTGTAGAAATGCCTATTCTTGTCCGCAAAACGGACAAGAACAGGACATGTTATATTTTTTTTTTGTGGGGCCGCAGAACGAAGCAACGGATGCGGACAGCACACGGAGTGCTGTCTACCTCTTTTGCGGCCCCATTGAAGTGAATGGGTCCACACCCGAGTCGCAAAAACTACGGCTCGGATGCGGACCAAAATAACAGTCGTGTGCATGAGGCCTAAGGCTACTTTTACACCAGCGAAAATCGCTTCTGTCATAATAATACAACCGTCTGCATCTATCCTATACAGATCTGTTTGTATTATCTCTAAAATAGCCAAGACAGATCCGTCTCTAAAACCATTTTAAGTCAATGGGGGACGGATCTGTTATCTTTTGTGTCCGAGAAAACGGATCCCCCACCATTGACTTACATTGTGTGTCATGACGGATCTGTCTTGCTTCGCACTACATCGCGGACAGAAAAACGCTGCTTACAAGCGTTATCCTGTCCGCAATGGGGACACAGCCAAACTGAAAGAAATGCATTCTAGTGCATTGCATTTCGTTCAGTTCATTTTTGTCCCCATTAACAATGAATGGGGACAAAACTGAAGCAATTTCCCCCACTATTGAGTTCCAATGACGGATCTCACTAGCGGAAAGAGAAAACACTGGTGTGAAAGTAGCCTAAGATGATTAGTTCATGCTTAGACAATCACAAATGCCTCTCTAATTGGTTAAGTGGTGATGAATAGTCGATCAACCATATTTTAAATCCCTGTAGTTTAATTACCTGCTATTCCAGGTGGTCCTGGTGGTCCGGGAGGTCCATTGCTTCCTGGGCGCCCAGGTGGACCAGGAGGTCCTGGTATAGTCCTGATCTCACCCTTTGGACCGGGTAATCCTGGCGAACCTGTTAGTAAAACAGAAAATGTGCATGTGATGTGCATGTACAGAAGAACTGAGAAGCTTTCAGAGACCATGCATGACTATCCAACCCGCAGCGGTCACGATCCACAGTGCAGCACTGCCACTTTCCTAGATAGAAAAGTGTTGCATAACTTTGATAAAACAGTGGCAGTGAGCATGGTAATATGGCCATTTCTGTCACCTGCAGTTATGCTAGCAGGACAGTCTACTTGTTTTCTCCTGTCTTACATTTGATATATGATCTATAAGAGAATGAAGCAAGGCTACATTTTATTTTTTTGACAGCCACTGTACATTTCACCTGCTTGCATAGAAATGTATCGCAGTACTTTGGCTACTAAGCATATGTGGCGGCTTTTTGAGATCATATCTCATCTTGCTATTCAACTCCTGCCTTGTTCAGAGTTAAAGGAGTTGTCATGTCTGAGTTCAATGAAAATATGGGTCACGGGGGAAATTGCAAACGGTTAAATGTGCCATTGCTCCAGTATCCCACTGGCCTTTGTCGAACTTTGTTGTAATGATGACGTTACATCGACAGGTGACCGCTGCAGATAACCACTGCCCTCAGCGCCTAGACTGTTGAGGCCAACGATTAGCTGCAGCAGACACGTGTGTCTATGTCATCGCTACAGCAGTCAACAAAGAGAGTGGGGTACCGGAGCAGCACCGCTGGAGCAGCAGGGCATATAACAGGTGACTAATGGTTCTTTTATTATTTTATTTTATGCAATTCTCCTCCACCAACCCCTTGACCATTTTTTTTAAACCAAAGTTATTAACCCAAAATTATATTTAAAAAAAGTGGTCTTCTGTCTAGAATGAATAATATATGATGGAACTGAAAATCTTTCACAGGAAATGTGATTTGGATAAGGGGGTGGACTGTTTAAAAAGGTGGCCTTGTGAAGGTTTCACAGTACTTTAGTCCCTTTAAGTAGTACAGTCTGACTATGCTGCAGCCAGAGGTTATGCAGCCATATAATAAAGACATATAATTAACAACAATAATGTAGAAATTACAAAAACTAGAACACAAAATCAAAATTAAGATTCTTCTCACCTGGAAGACCTGGGTTGCCTGGGTCACCTTTAAAGCCTGCCAAACCAGGAGGTCCACTGGGCCCTTTCATACCTGGAAAGACACATAATATGATTACAGACTGGTAATTTGGCTTTCACTTAACTTGCTGAAATGCAGTATTAGTTGTCTAGACAGAATATGCAATGTACATCTCATGCCTGTCAGCTATAGTCAGCTATGTATCAGGAAGGCAAAGAGTGATGTAACTCAGTACCCACCATTGTCTACCTCTGGCAGGCAACCGGTATAAATAACATAAAAAGAAGATCTCAGCAAGGATTAAAATATCACATTCCACCATATTATATGGATTATATAGAGAATTGTCCAAGTTAATCTTTGGTGTTCTCTCATGCTTAGCTCTGTCCATTGTCTTGGAGGCCAAATATTTCCATGATGATATGTGAACTCTGGGACAGCAACTAAGACTCCATACACATCCAGCCCCCATTAATATTACCTGGGAAACCAGGGACACCGGGTACACCTTGATCTCCTTTCATTCCATTCAGACCTGGTCTTCCGGAGTCACCCTGTTGACAAGCACAACATTCTCTTCAAAGACTTACAAAATAGAATTTTCCTCCTGCCAATGTCACGTTGAAAACTGGGGCAGATTTACTAATCCTATGTCCTCTTTTGTCCAATTATATATCATCTATTGGCTATATTTTATCAAATTTTACCGAGTTGTGGTGCAATTTTGGTGCAAAACGTGGCATATAAGTACACACCACTTTCCTGCTAAGCTATGCCCTTTTCAGTTAAAGGGCGTCTGTCAGCAGATTTGTCCCTATGACACTGGCTGACCTGTTACATGTGCACTTGACAGCTAAAGGCATCTGTGTTGGCCCCATGTTCATATATGTCCGCATTGCTGAGAAAAATACTTTTAATAAATGCAAATGGGACAACAGAGGCGTTGCCGTTACACCTACAGAATGTGCCGTCTGCGATTGCTGTGTCCTTTCCACTTTGACAGGCCAGGCATTTTGATGTTTACACTGCCTGGCCCTGTCAATCAAAGTACAGAGGACGTGGCAGTTGCAGAGAGAGCAGAGCATCTACATGTAAAGGCAACGCCCTAATTGCTCCTACAGGCTAGTTTGCATATATTAAAACTTCATTTTTCTCAGCAATGCGGGCACATATGGACATGGGACCAACACAGATGTCTTCAGCTCCCAAGTGCACATGTAACAGATCAGCCAGTTTCATAGGGACAAATCTGCTCACAGATGGCCTTTAAGCCACCCCTCTTTACAACAACATCTAGGTGCACTCACGTTAGTAAATGTGGATCTATGTTTTAACTATCTATGCTCAGTGCAAAAACAGCAAAAGAATGGATTAAATTAACATCTTGTTGGTAAGCACCAAAGCCCAAATCCAAATGACCTTACAGGAGGAGAAACCATTGTTATATTTCTAATGCCATCTCTGAATGAAAAATTATTTAGGGCTATGGATGGAAGAAATAAAAAAAATGTGCCATCGTACTGGTTACAATGCTAGAAATGATGGAGAAAAAACTGATGTTGTTCCAATGACTTCACTGCTGGACATACTGATGACTTACAGTGAATGTAATGGCTAATGAAAAAATTCCCAATGACAGTTTTAGTCATCTGTCATATACGTTAATCAGTAGTTGTACAGAGGTGAAAAATGCCACGATGAAGACGAACATTTTCTCAAGTTTATTAAAGAAAAATCAACCTTAAAGGGAGTCTATCAGCAGTTCTGACCATACAAAAACTCCTGACAGCACAAGGTAGGGTCTGGGGAGAGCAGTACACAGGAGTAGTGTGAACGTGAACATTCATTCTGCTAGGGTCTGCTCTTGAAAGAGCCCTGGAGGAGGCGCTTCAGTGTAGAGTGCCCTCTGCATTGAGCTGCTTCACAGCCCCTCCCTTCTGCTGTGAGTGACAGCTGTAGAGGTCTCCTGGTTGGATGTTACATCTGGCACTGAATGCTGAGGGGCGGGACTAAGAAGCAGCTCAATGTAGAGAGCACTGCATAGTGACCACCGCCTCCTGGACACTTGCAGGAGCAGAACCTGGCAGACTAAGTTTTCATAATTATACTAGTCTTGATAATAAAAGCTTCACCAAATCTATTATCTTCTTTACTGTGAATTGAAATGAATGTTATGTATCAATTATTCAACTTGAATCCACTTTAGGTTCATCCACACAGGTTGTAATTTGTTGTGGAAAAATCCAGAGCAGATTTTGCCATGGACTTGCATGAGTTTCATGTAGATTTGTTGCAGATTTTTCTGCAGATCTGCTAAGGATTTTACCCTGTGCATTTCAAAGGGAGAAATCTGCAGCATAAATTGACATCCTGCAGATTTAAAATCCACACCGTAAATTTACACTGGCGATTTTTTCAGCAGTGTGTGGATGATATTTTCTAATATCTCATCCATATGCTGCTGGTACCATAACACACTGAGGGTTTACCACATGCAGATCCACAGCGTATCTGTCCCATGTAGACATACCCTTAATATATCAGTTAGATTTACAGAAAAAAAATAATTCTACATTAATGTAACATCCAGTAATAATTACCGGTATTCCTGGTGTTCCTGTGTCTCCTTTTGCTCCCGGAAATCCAGGCTGTCCAGGGAGGCCAAAATTACCTTTCTCACCTTTGAAACCTCCATTGCCAGGGGGGCCGCGAGGACCTTCTGGGCCAGGTAGACCTTTATATAATCATAAATGAAAGTTAGGAAAACAAAATGAGATTCAAACTGCCATTGTTCAACCTACTGGATGATGTTCTTTACAGAATAACAATACCTTGTGTTGTTTGACTAAATTGTTTGATTGCCTAGTGGAAATGCAATGTGAAATGCTTTAGTAATCCTGGCAGTATTTCCTATCTCAGCCCTGGCGCTTTTTGGACCCTGGTATGGGGATCTGTCAAATATGACGGCAGAGCTTTCACTTTTACAGGAGGGATAGTAAATTAATTTCAGGTTGTTAAAAAAATACTAAGTGTGGTGCAGTAAAATCAATTAACTAATCTATGACCATGTGTAGGCCAAGAAGTGAACTACTTTGCCTAGTTACATACCAAGGGGGTCATTTATTAAGACCGGCGTTTTAGACGTTGGTCTTAAAGAGGACTTTTCACCCATCCTGACATTGTGAACTAAGAATACAGACATGGAGAGCGGCGCCCGGGGATCTCACTGCACTTACGATTATCCCTGGGCGCCGCTCCGTTCTCCCGCTATGCCCTCCGGTATCTTCGGTCACTAAGTTATAGTAGGTGGAGTCTGCCCTTGTTCTGCTGTAGCGCTGGCCAATCGCAGCGCAGAGCTCACAGCCTGGGAGGTTCTTTTCCTCCCTACAGGCAGAGCCTGTAGGAGTAATAGTGACGCCCCTGTTGCTCCTAGAAGCTCATTTGCATATATGAAAACATTATTTTTCTTAGCAATGCGGGCACATATGAACATGGGGCACAGATGCTTTCACCTGCCAAGTGCACATGTAACAGGTCAGCCAGTTTCATAGGTGTGAATCTGCTGACAGATGCCCTATAAGGTTTGGGAATCTATATATACTGAACAACCTTAACGTGAATGACATCTTTTGGCAGCAGTAGCATTGTGCATTATCATGGGAGAGAATAGGCTACCTCTGCAATAAAGATCTCTTCAGGTAATGCAGACTATTGCTCTGCTCAGTTTCAGGTCTATACAGAAGAGTTTACTGCATCTAACTGAACAAAGAGGCTATTGTCAAGGAAGTCAGCGCGACCCAGAAACTGTTACGGCTATGTGCATGTTTTGTGAACCAAACTTTATTTTTTCCTCTTTTTTTCCCTATGATTAACTACACAAGGTATGTTGATTAGTTACATTTGGTACTGTATTTATTACCATTCAGACATAAAATACAGACAATACTAATGACTGATAGAAAAGGACATTTGTAAACAGTCTAAATATATGCAATAATCATTTGATCAAAAACAACAATCCATGAAGCCGTATGTCACCCTGGACCGAGGAAATGTGAGGACTTCTTCCAATAGTAAAATAGGTAGATGCCAGATGTGGATTGTTATGAAGTGAACATGTTCTTCATCTAGTTAGTGATTCATTCGCATTCTGTAAACACTAAAACACAATACAGAACTGTAATCTGGACCCAAACAATTTGGGAAACTGGTCTGATGACCCGTTTGTGTACTTGGATTTGGCAATACTTCTGAAATCTGAAGTAATCTGAACAGACTGTTCCTTGATACTTTCCAGCAACATTTTGCATACATTTAAAGCCCTTTTTTTTGCAGCCAACTACTACTCCCAGCCTCCCTGTCTTCTTACGCATTCTGTTATCAGGTGAGTAAGGGACCTAAAACAATCCTTTATAGCATCAGGTGTCATCTCCAGTCACAGTTAAACTTTTTTATTTAGTGATGTCCAGGACAATCCAAGCAAATGGTGGACGGTTGCTGCCTTACGACCTTCATCAGACCACCAGCAAACTGCCTATCATACTGTTTGCATACACACATAGCTGTTTTTCTTTTGTTGAAAGAAAGGAGTGGAGCGAGGGTGCAACAAGAGCAATGGTGACGCCCTCATTGCACTAAAAGCCTGCATATATTACTGAGTTTCAGGTCAGCAAACGAAAAACGGTCTTTTAATCAGGGGAATCACAGCTTTGTGTCTACACAAACAGTTTGATAGGGAGGTCGCTGATGACACACTCCCTTTAACCACACCATGTCAGTGCTAGGGACTATATCAGACACTGCTGTGTGCATAGTGAGACACATGCGGCAGTGTCCAGTATACTCCCTAGTGCTTACAAGGTATGGTTAAAGGACGATGGTATGATAAAGGTCATAAGACAAAAAGCGTTCACCCTTTGCTTGGATTATCCTGGGTATTAATTAATAAAATATACTTGTGGAGATTGCAGTGATTTTTACTGCTGGACTAGCAGTCATCTCTAACACCTCCGATGTGACCAAGTATCATTCTGTCCAATGTCTAGCATCCAGAGGCCGTCTACTGTAAAACAGAACCACATGTGACTACTTTTGTACATAAAGCTATATGTATATTATTTGTGTCCATCCTGCCCAAAAAAAATCACTTGGTTGCTAGGCAACTCACAGTAAGTAACAGTATCACGGAGTAATATTATTATAACCTATCACTGGCCATGAATTCTACTCTGTTAAAATATAACTTTTATTATATATGTTAAAACTAGGTAACCTGAAATAAACGATAGAAGAAAATAAATGACCACAGATTATGTGAATTGATGTAATACTACAAAAATACTTTGGTTTAAAAGGAACATTTTTGAAATATGCCATTTGGCTATTAATAAAGGGAGTAAAAGTCCCACAGTCTATATATTAACCTAGACAGGACGTGCGCCCTCGCCTGACCTGTCTGTAGTAATTACTTGCATTCCCCATGTAATAACAATTCTGGAGCATGTATTCTTATGACTCTGTGCTGTGAATTGGTAGCAGTCTGCATTGAAGGTCCAGGTGGGGGTTACTAGTTGGGGGGGGTCCCTGCACAGTGTGACATTAGCATCACTGAATAGGTTCACACAGTGCGGGGCCACCCCTAACTGGTAACACCCATCTGGACTTTCATTGCAAACTATTGGTAATCCATTCACAACTTCTAGCAGGAATAATAAAGGAGTGACACATCATATAGTCATAAAAATACATGCTTCGAAATTGATATTGGTCTGTGGAGAAGGTATAGCCTACCTGAGCGGACCCAAGGCTTCTTTTGTTCTAGTGTCAGCCTCCTAGTGGCAACTGGGAATACTGTATACCCATAGTGCTGTGTCCCCCAATGCAGTCACCAGAAATTGATATTACAATAGAGTGATGCAAATAGTTGCTAAAACAGACATGTCAGGAGAGGTGACTGTTCTTCTTTAATGCTCAATATGAAAAGCTTAAGTGGTTATCTGGTAATTTATATTGATGACCTATCCTCAGGATAGGTCATCAATATCAGATTGATGGGGTTCTGACACCCGGGACCACCGCTGATCAGCTGTTAGAAGAGGCCGGCACTCCATGAGTATCACGGCCTCTTCCTAGGCCATGTGATGTCACTACATCGGTCACATAGACTAAGGGGCTGAGCTGGCATACTAAGCACAGTCGCTATACAATGTACAGCGCTGTGCTTGGTAAGCTCCTGGGAGGTCACCAAGCTCACCAGGGGTCCGGTGAGCATTGCAGCTTCCCAAAACAGCTGATTGGTAGGGGTGCTGGGACCCCCACTGATGTGATAACCTTAAGGATACGTCATTATCTTTACCTGGGTAACCCCTTTAATTTACCTTTTGGTGACGCTGCAGGAGATTACTCAACTGCTGTCTGGTTTCCCTACCTATTCCCGCTGATTGCTAGGGATTTCAGCAGTGGGATAGTCTGTGGTCAGTTTATTTTTTGACGACGCTTCCAACAAAAAGAGATTGTCGAAAGTGGACAGCCCCTTTAATATTATACATTACATCATAATTCAAGGCAATTTATGTATCTGAGAACATAATTATGTGTTTTTAAAGTTCAAAAAAGATGAAAAGCAGCATTTCAATTGAAATTCTCATATTCAAATAGCTGCTTCATACTAAACATGAGAATTTCTATCCTACAATTCAGAATCTGTGGAATAAGCTTTTACCAGCCCGGAGGAGTAAATTACATCACTTATGTGGAATACAGGCGGGAGAGGTATCATTTCAGTGAGACAAAAGTTAACAGAAGTCAGTGTGACCAAGCCTGCTGGAAAACTAGAGGAGAAGAACCTGTTCACTTCAAAACAACGCCAGGTCCGGCCGTACTGTCAGAGCTGTATGATTTGACATTATAAAATGTAATGACTATGGTTACACCACAGCCACAGCAGGCAAAGGCATTTATCGCTATATGTCAGAATGAAACAACATGCAATGAAAGAAGATGGCGCATGTTAAGATCTAACCTTGAGGACCTGGGAGAGGTTCACCAATGCCCAGTGTTCGATGTTAGAAAGGGTCACACAACACAAAACAAAATCACCGGTTAATACACAGCACAAAGAGACATCATGACCAAAAGATGTTCACAGGAGGACTTCATGCACAGCACACAATCATTGTTCTCAATATCAGGCAGGAAATACA
The DNA here is from genome assembly GCF_014858855.1 of Bufo gargarizans. Taxonomy (NCBI): domain Eukaryota; kingdom Metazoa; phylum Chordata; class Amphibia; order Anura; family Bufonidae; genus Bufo; species Bufo gargarizans. The sequence goes on from NC_058088.1 coordinate 86,516,826, forward strand.
AGGTTTTTCCAATAATAATGAACCCATTGAACTTGGTAACTGGATAGGCATGCTTCATTCATTGACGTCTGATTTAAGAGGGATATAAGCCATTCACTGACACCAGTGCGAATTATGAATTAATTGCAGAGGGAAAAAAAAAAATATGCTGCTTTCACGGGAAAATGAATTAGCAGACCTCAGGGAAGGCATCCGGTGCGGGAAACTAAACTGACATACATATTTTAATGGGATTTTCAGCTCGTAGAATGAGGAAGCACTTAGTAATGTCATGCATGTCTTCACAGTATTAACTAGCTTGTATAAGTGATGCAGTCACTTTGGCACCAGATTTAAAATTTTGGAGCTTTCCTATACACTATATTAGGCAAATGTATGAACTGCAATTCCTTTAATAAATTTAAAGAGATCATCACAAGATTTAAACTTATCCCCTCTCCACAGAATAGTGGATAAGCGTCTGATCAAATGGGGTCCGACAGCCGGACATCATGATAAATGAGGGCCTGTGTTCCCCATTAAGAAGCATGTGCTCTGCTACTCCATTCATCAATATGGGACTACCAGAGATGGTGGTCAGATATCTTCACATAGACATGGACCGGAGTGGTGGTCATGCACATGCACTACTGTTCCAGGGGACTTGGGGACTCCCTGCTATCATGATTGATGGGGGTCATACATATATCATATATCACCTATACTGTGGATTAATGATAAATGTTATGTATGGGAAAACCTCTAGCCAAGTAATGGAAGAGCAATAGAAGGAGGGAAGAAAAATTTATAAGATAGAAGCTTATTGAAAAAGAGGGAATGGTGTTGGCTGGCAAGTGAGAAAGGGATGGTTAGAATATGCCAGAGACGGAAAGAAGAGCACGTGGTGATGAAACAGCTACTAATACAGACTGCAAGGGGTACAAAACAGCAAAACTATAGCATTTGGGGTGCACTGAGTATGTGTCCACCAGGCGGACTGAATCTGGAATCTCTGCAGTCTCTACTGAAGGACGGACTGACCTTTCTATGGCTACTTTCACATTCCGCTATTGAGATCCATCATAGGATCTCAATAGGGGATAAAAACGCTTCAGTTGTGCCCATTCATTGTCAATGGGGACAAAACTAAACTGAATGAAATGGAGTACACCAGAATGCATTCCGTTATATCTGGTTGTGCTCCCATCACAGACAGAATAACGCTGCAAACAGCGGTTTTCTGTGCGCGATGTGGTGCGGAGCAAGATGGATCCGTCCTGACACACAATGTAAGTCAACGGGGATGGATCAGTTTTCTCTGACAAAATAGAAAATAGATCCGTACTTAATTGACTTTCAATGGTGTTCATGACGGATCCGTCATGGCTATAGAAGACATAATACAACCGGATCCGTTCATGACGGATGCATGCGGTTGTATTATCAGTAACGGAAGCGTTTTTGCAGATCCATGACAGATCCACAAAAAACGCTGGTGTGAAAGGAGCCTAATACTAGTTGGGTTCACCATTTTAAATCATATTACAGGACTGTCTGTCATCCCTACTTCAGGACTATTTTACTGAAAAATAAAACGCTGCTCTCCATCTTAAAGAAGTAGCTGAACAAAATTATCAACTTCTTATTCCCCTCTCAAAGTTATCTACTTTATCTGCAAATAATGGATATACTGGCAGCAGTGACAGCCACGACCAATGTCACCATGTACTTTGTACAACATGACATGAATAATGGATACTTTCCATTGTGTCTGCTCTATCAGTAATACATGAATAAGGTCAATTCAATAAGCATTGTGTCAGTGAATAGTTTATAATACATTATACCTTTGGTCACAATACAATTGGAGCAGGGTTCAATGATACCCTCAGCTAGTGACCCAAACATCTTTCATATATCATATACCTAGGAGACCTCTAGAACACAAGTAGGTCGCCCTTGTCACTTCACATCTTTGTAAGTAAGAGTGCCCACTGTTCTTAACTAGCAACAGACGGGATATGTGCAATGGAGGCTGGCGTTCAGTGAAGGGACAGGGTTTTCTACTTCTGCCATAGAATATCATATATAACGTGGTGGTCTTGAGCCAACTGAGAACATTTAAAGTGAGCTCAGTGCATTTTCATACCCCTAGATGATTTACAAATCATTGTAATAAATAACAGTGGAACTGGTTATTTTTTCTCATCTCCTTACATTTCTAAACACCTCTATAAAGAAAGGGAAACGTAATAATAAGGCTTCAATATGATCACATTATCTGAAGAATTTCAAGTTCAAGAGCTTCTGGCACCAGCACTGGCTGACCTTAGACCTGTGCCCTGGTCAGCAAAATTGGTCTGTCTTAGTCCTATCCCAATATGTGTCCACATTTCCATGAAATATTTGTTTTAATATATGCAAATGAGCCAGTTGGAGCAATGGGGCGTTGCTGTTACTCTTAGAGGCTCCGTTCTCCCTGCTGCACTTTGATTGACAGGGCCAGGCATTGTGAAGGTCATCACTCCTGGCCCTGACTTCTCATTAAGTCTCGCTTCTGCTCCGTGCGGTTCAGTAACGTGATGTAGGGGGTGTGACAGCAGCAGAAGAACGGAGCCTCTAGGGGTAACAGCAATGCCCCGTTGCTCCTACAGGCACATTTGCATATATCAAAACTTCTATTTCAACTAAATGTGGCCACATATTGGGATAGGACGAAGACCAACCAACTCTGCTGACCAGTGCACTGCACAGGTCTAAGGTCGGCCAGTTCTAATGCTATGAAACTGGTGACAGAAGTCCTTTAAACATGAACTGTAATATCTGATCCATTTGCTGGTAAGTGTGAAACTTCAGATGAGCCTGGAGATTGGACAACACTCCCAAATATTTCTGAACCAGGATAACTAAAGGTCCTTTTACACAGGATTTTCTCCCTGTTATGAAGTGTCAATCAGTGATACACCATGTTGATCAGCGCTCACTAAATGCCAATTATCATTAGTATAGGGAAGAATGATCCTTAATATGATCATTCACCTCCATACTGTTTTCATTGGTTTGCAGCATATCCAGGGGTCAAGTCCTGGGAAAAAAAGTGTGGGAACTCACCCAAGATCCACTGCAACCCCCCCCCCCTCCAAAAAATAAAAAAGCACAGAAAATCTAGCATGCTGTAATTTGTGTCGCTGCGGACTAAAAAATAAATTAAAAAAATAGCACTTTTAGAAAAGTTTGTCCTGGGATTCGATCTCATGACCTCTACACAGCAGAAGCAAGGCATATGCCCTCACAGCTATGAAAGCTGTCTAGCTTGCTACTTAAAAAAAAATATATATAAGACTTCTACTGTAGGTAACTTTGCCCACTGTGTATGGATGTAGCAGAGCTGGGTGTGTTGGGGCAGCTGTCATGTGTATGGTTGTACACTAGGTATCAGTACACAAGGTATCAGTAGAAGTATCAGAAAAAGAAAAAAAAACACTTTTAGTTTGTCCTGGGATTCGAACTCATGACCTCTACACATTACAGGCAAGGCATTTACCCTCACAGCCATAAAATCTGTTGAGGTAGTTGCTTAAAAAAAAAAAACTAAGACTTCTACTTATACCTAGTGTACTGATACCTAGTGTACAACCATACACATGACAGCTGCCCCAACACACCCAGCCCTGCTACATCCATACACAGTGGGCAGCTGTCATGTGTATGGTTGTACACTTGGTATCAGTAAACTAGGTATCAGTAGAAGTCTTATAAAAAAAAAAAAACACTTTTAGAAAAGTTTGTCCTGGGATTCGAACTCATGACCTCTACACATCAGAGGCAAGGCATTTACCCTCACAGCCATAAAAGCTGTCAAGGTAGCTGTTTAAAAAAAAAAAATAAGACTTCTACTTATACCTAGTGTACTGATACCTAGTGTACAACCATACACATGACAGCTGCCCCAACACACCCAGCTCTGCTACATCCATACACAGTGGGCAGCTGTCATGTGTATGGTTGTACACTAGATATCAGTACACTAGGTATAATTAGAAGTCTTATATTTTTTTTTTTTAAGCATTTACCTAGACGGCTTTCATGGCTGTGAGGGTAAATGCCTTCCTCTGATGTGTAGAGGTCGTGAGTTCAAATCCCAGGACAAACTTTTCTAAAAGACATTCTAAATGATCTCGTAGTGAAGGAGATGATGTCATTAGGGGGCGGGGCGCCATGAGAGGAGTCGCAGGCAGCGGCACCGCACAGACAGCTTCCTCTCAACTGAAGCCGCCCCTCCTCCCTTAACCTGCCCTGCACAGTGCGCTCCGTCTCCCCCTGTGAATCTGATTCAGCTGTGTTCTCCTGGCTTGAGGCTGAAAGGGAACGGCGTTCCTGCCATGAAAAAAGTGCAGGAACGCCGTTCCCATGCGTTCCCCCTCCACTCGACCCCTGAGCATATCCCATTTACATTAGCGGTGAGCTGCTGAAAACAATTTTTAATGCTGCACAAAAGATTAGATCACCAAACAGCTAGTCTGTTGAGTGATCGGCGGCATGTTTACACGCGGAAATGATTGGTTAAATGAACGTTCGTACAAACGTTAGTTCCAGATAATTTGGCCCTGACTAGTGATTTGTAAAGTGGTAGGACTATGTTCTCATCACGGGCATCTATGCCTCTTTTGATACAACCCATAATCTTATTGGCCTTGGCATCAGCTGCCTGACACTGGTTTCTACGGCTCAGTTTGCTGTTCACTAAAATTCCTTTTCCATGTCAGTTTTACCCAGTGTGTTACCATTTAGTATGTACGGGTGACTTGCATTATTCCTTCCCATGTGCATAACTTTGCATTTGTCAGTGTTAAACCTCATCTGCCACTTCTCTGCCCAAGTTTCTAATCTATCCAGATCCCCCTGTAGCTGTATACTGTCCTCTTCTGTGTTAATTACTTTACACAGTTTAGTGTCATCTGCAAAAATTGATATTTTACTGTGCAAGCCTTCTACAAGATCATTAATAAATATATTGAAGAGAATAGGGCCCAATACTGACCCCTGAGGTACCCCACTAGTGACAGTGACCCAATTTGAGTGTGTACTGTTAATATAATATAATACAGTCCAAAATAAAGTATGATAAAGCATTTCAAACAAAGACTAATGGCACAGGTCTGGTAAAAAAAAAAAGTAAATGGATACATCTATTGTATACTTTGGGAAATGTTCCCGGCATATACATCTAGACTACAAACTTAACGTGGTGTGAACAAAGCTTTAGTTAGCACTGATCAGTAATGGCTGAACTGCTGGCTTTTTGCATGGATTTAGGGGACCTTTGTATTAAAGTCTTGGGTCAGGAAATAGAGGGGGGGTTTAGGGCCCAGGTTCTGCCAGAACTAAATTTTCATTTTTTCCTATAAATTCACATTTAAAACACAACATATACATATAATAGGAGATACTGTAACATAGCCCAGCACTCTTGTCTAGATTATGACTTCAGTTCACAGCACAGGAGGAGTGAATCCATAAAGTACTACAACGTCTTGATTCTGCTTTTTAGAGCAGAACTGGCAAGCTTTGCATCCTCTGCTGTGAACTACAGAACACGTCTGTAACTGCGAACTGCATATTGTGGCCTCTGATCAGCAATAAGGGTACTTTCACACTTGCATTGTTAATTCCGATATTGAGATCCGTCAGAGGATCTCAATACCGGAATTAAACAGATCAGTTTTGATTTTGCCCATCAGGATGCATCCGCTCCGTTAGGATGTGGTTGTGTGAAATCAAAACAGAAAAAAACGGATCCGTCACTAAATACATTGAAAATCAATGGGGGGTGGATACAGTTTTTTAGGCTCCTAAAAAAATTGACACGTCACTATTGACTTACATTTCCAGTGCCGGATTGCCGTTTTTTTTTCAGTTTTTATGAGTGGACACAAAACCACGGCTTGCAGCGGTTTTGTGTCCAGTCACAAAACGGAATGCTGCCAGAACGGAAGACATCCCGATGCATCCTGAACGGATCTCTTTCCATTCAGAATGCATGAGGACTAAACGGAAACAATAATTCAAGTGTGAAAGTAGCCTAACTTGTAGGATCCCTCTTCTGCTTGTTCCCAGGGAAGGCAGTACCTTAATTCAAGTGTCATTGAAAGGCAACCTGTGACATTGAACCTAACATCTATGCTGCAGGAGGAGCTGAGCAGATTGATATAGATTTTTTGTGGGAAAAGATTCAAAAGATTTCTGTTCTTTCTATGCTTAGGAGTCCAGTGGGCGGCCCTACTCAGCGACTGACAGCTATTTCTGTGTGCACCGCCTTACTATATATCAATCTGCTCAGCTCCTCCTGCTCTATAGCATGCCGCCTGCAGCTCAGACACCATGTTCAACATGACAGGTTTCCTATAAAACAAACATCTAATTTCTCTTAAAGGGCTTGTCCTATGTCAACATTTGCGGCACATCACTGGTATATGCCACCTCTGGGACCCGCTCCTATATCCAGAACGGGACCCCAGAAGTGAAGGGAGAGCAATTGCGAATGCCCAGCCACCCTCTATTCACTGCTGTGGGATTTCCAAAAATAGCCAAGCCAGCAAGCTAGGCTATTTCCAGCAGTCTCATAGCGACGAATGGAGAGATGCACGCGGTTGCACGGCTTGCTCTCTATTCGCTGCTATGGGACTTCTGAAAACGGCCAAGTGCAATGAATGGTGCCCTCTCCTTCACTTGGTGGGCCCTGTTCTGGGGATAGGAGTGGGTCCCAGAGGTGGGCCCCACACCTATCTTACATTTGTGGCGTATGATAAGCAACAAATGTTGAGATGGTAAAATCCTATTAAAACACACATCAGGATGTGTACTCTTCACTAAGACTATTGCCGCTTTCAGACGAGCTAGTGTCACACTCTGGACTCGCAGCGCAGGACCCGTCCTGAACTTCCAGCATTGCCAGGGTCGCATAGCATTATATTGATTTATGATGTTATGTAACCCTTACAGTTCTGGAATGTATTGGATAGCACTGACAGCATTATGTCAGTGTTATCCAATACATTCTAGACCTCTAAGAGTTACATAGCATCATAAATCAGTATAATGCTTTGCGACCCTGGCAATGCTGGAAGTTCAGGACGGGTCCTGCGCTGCGAGTCCAGAGCGTGACACCAGCTCGTCTGAAAGCGGCCTATGGTAGAATTTGAGTCAGTGAAAATATGTATTTACCACAATTTACAACAATGGACCATTATTCCAGGTACATTGCAATTAGTAGAAAAAAAACAAGTTGCCAGAATGCTGAAATGAGGCATTATATGTATTATGAGATTTTGCCCACGTGTAAATTATGTATATTCTCAGCTTCACAAGCACATGGAAATACTTGTTATGCATGGCACAAAACCATAAAAAACTTAATAAATAATGCAAGTGATCATACAGACAGATTACATAGCTCATACTACCATATTGCTTATTAGTATTGTAAACATTATCACTTATTCATGATGACCAATTTAACGCACTATAGGGCGTTATATAGAAAAGTCATCAAGAATTAACCCAACCTGGGTAGAAATAAAACTTCATCTCTTACTGAATGACATGATCCATGATACTCGGTCATGAAAGATGGTGTGACACCGCCTGACACTGTAATAGTATGCCAAGTCATTGCTGTATCGGCTCTAATAATCAAGAATATTATATACACTGATAGGAAGTCAGATTCTGTGAATATGGCTGCTAATCAGATAAGTCTTCTGGGAATCTGGGACTTGCATTAAAGTGAATATCTGTGATTTAAATCATTCAGAAAATATGTCTACACTAACAGATCACATGTGTATTTTAATCCCCTTGATCTCAAGGACCATGGCTGCAAGGATATTTTTTTGTAAGTTGTTTCCTGCCTGCGCTACAAATATGGCAAATATGGTATAAATCCATAGAAAACAATTTAGATATACAATAAAGATATCCATATTCACAGGTCAGGCTGTGTGGGTTAAAGGAGTTGTCCAGTTTCCAATGTTGATGATCTCTTCGCTGGGACAGTGTGTTACTACAACTGCTCCTTCCCTTTCAAGTGAATGGGATGGAGAGGCAGACCCCCGCCAATCTGATATTGATAATCTAACCTGAGGATAGGTCATTAATATTGGAAACTGGACAACCCCTTTAACCCCTTTTTCACTTCCTGCCTTTCAGGGGCCATAACATTTTTATTTTTCTGTTCACATAGCCGTATAAGGACTTGTTTTTTGCGGGGCAAGTTGCACTTTCTGATTCCACTATTTTAATATGGCATACAATGACCTGAAATTTTAAAAAAAAAGAAAAGAAATTACGCTACAGTTTTATGGGATTTGTTTATATGGCTATCCCTATACAGTAAAACTGACCAGTTACTTTCATTCTCCAGGTCAGTACGATTACGGTGATACCACATATGTATAGTTTTTCCTCAGTTTTTTTTTTTTCACCATTTTCTGACCCCTATAAGTTTTTTGGAGTTATGTGTATGGAGCTGTGTGGGGTAACTTTTTTACAGGGCAATCTGTGCTTTTCATTGGTACCATTTTACTGTGAGTATGACTTTTTATAAAAAAAATTGTGGGAGGAGAAAAAACTATTCGATTTTGCCATTTTCCATATAGGATAAATATTTTTAGATTTTAAGAGTATGGGCATTTTCACACGTAGCAATGCCCATGATGTGTATTTTTCTTATATATATTTTTATTTTATTTTAATTTTGGAGTAAGGGGGTAATTTGAATTTTTATATATTTATTTTTAAATATATTATTTTACACATTTTTTTTAATAGTTCCCATAGAGAACTATAAAAAGCAATCATTAGCTTGCTTCTTTCATCGAATCCAATGGATTAGCATTGGAGTCTATGAGAATTGTACTCTGTTCCTATGGAGCCCTGCATGCCTATGGAGCCGCACAGGCACTAATGTGCAGCAGCCTCCTGTCACATAGGAGAACAGGAGCTGCCGCAAACACACACTCGGGCTCCCATGATCACCGCAAGGGGAGCTGGAGCACATCTGGAAGCGCGCTCTTCTGGGTTTTAGCACGTCCAGATGCTGCGGTCACGACTGACTGTCTGCTGTATGTAACTGCAGGCACCTGGCGGCTATGGTACCCATACATCTTCTACATGTATGGCGCTGGTTGGAAAGGGGTTAAGGCCCCCTTACACAGTAGTGTATTGACGTCTGAACCCGCCCAATCCTGATAGGACAGCCTCCTTGACTTCAAAGCTCAGAATGAGCACGGATATAAATGAATTACATTTAGTTAATTTGTAATTCCTATAACTACATAGCAATGTGCTCAGCTACTCCTGCTCTATAACATGCTGCCTGCAGATTAATTAGCATTTTTATGGTGACAGGTTCCCTTTAATGTTTTTGCTGTCACACACGTTTAAATTGAGATATGTGAATGTTGTGTTGGATTCTCCTTCCACAGCTGATTTTCACTCTACGAGGTGAGACTGTGCCTTATAATTGCATTAACTAGGTAATTTGCACAACCTAATTATAGCAATTACAGAAGCCCAGGCATCTCTGAACAGGGAATGGCCATGGCATGATACCCATTTCTCTGTGCAAATGTGATATTTCCAGGGTGACCTATAATTCCAAAAGAACACAAAGTTCTTTCTCAGTCACTTGTCAAAAGTAGGTGGCATTAATAAAATCTCTTTAAGTTCTCTGTGCAGTGCTGCATGCCTGTCAGAATACAACCAAGCCGTCACGCCGTTCAGCTTGTCTTATGACAAAACTTCAGACACAGCTCTAAAAAATGTACTTTTAATACTAGTTTATAATATTGGTAATACTGTAAGTTTACTGACAGCCCTGTTAATACTGAGCATCGGTACAGCGAGGAGGAGACGCCAGGGTTTCTCAATGGGAGTCTCCTTCTCCCTGACTGTGTCGTGGTCCAATCACAAATCACAAAGGAGAGCGTCGCAGCCAGGGAGGAGGTCAGATTCCTCCTCCCCCCCGGCTGTGACACTACCTGCTATGACTGGATTGCGGCACAGCCAGGAAGAAGGAGACACCCATTGAGAAACCCTGCCGTCTGCTCCTCCCTGTACTGATGCTCAGTATTAAAGTACTGAGCGGGAAAATAGCAGGGGGGCACAGTGGGGCATAGGAGCAATATAAAAAAAAAACACAACAGGCAGGGTGGCAGCATCAGTTAAGGTACGGTAGTTATCTAGAATAAAAAAGCATGAAAGGTCCTCTTTAAGAAATTGACTCTTCTTGGTGTAACCATTTGCTTTGTCAGTCGGTTGAGTCCCTACACAATCTGACAATGTCCAGTCAATGCTGACAGTGGTATAGCCACAAGGGGAATGGTAACACCTAGTTTTCTAATGTATTAATACATTTGCAGGAGGAATCACAAAGGACCAGCACAATGCATATGTCTAAGACAAGGTGCTTCAGAATTACTTTTTTTCATGGAGACATGCAGGCATTTGCTAAAAAAAAAATACTTGTCAGGAGAGCTGACAGATCCTCTTCAACCCCTTAAGGAATGCCGCCTAGTTTGGAAGGAGATTCTACGATTCTCTTACATTTTTTTAGATCCCTGCATTTCAAAATCGATAACTTTTTTGTTATTTATCCATCGCTATAGCTGTATGAGGGCTTATTTTTGCTGGGCAAGTTGTATTTTTAATGGCATCATTTTAGGGTACTTCAGGTGAATTGGTTAACTTTTAATTCCACCATGGTTTTTAGTTTTTTGTCTTTATGGTGTTCACTGCATGGCAATTATGACAGTGTAACTGCATTCTGCGGGACAGTACAATTATGGAGATACCAAATTGATATGGGTTTTTTTTTGTTATGTTTTACTACTTTTACAAAATTACAAAAAAAAATTTAATTGCTTTGTTTCAGTGTATTCTGACACCCATCTATTTATTTTTCTGCCGATGGAGTTGTGTAAGGGCTTTTTTCGCAAGTGAACTACAGTTTTTATTGAAACCATTTTTGAATACTGGGACCTTTTGATCATTATTTCAATTTGTTTTGGGGTTAGGGTGGCAATATAAAAGCTCCGTCCCACTATCTAACTGCTTAAATGTCAATGACCGCAACATAATCGGGGTTAGAGGCTTTGTTTGGTTTATTTATACTGATGACCTATCTTCAGGATAGGTCATCAATATCAGATCGGTTGGGGTCCGACACCTAACACGCTCGTCGATCAGCTGTTTAAAGAGAAGGCCGCGCTAGTACGAGTGCTGCCTTCCCTTCATGGTTTTCTTGCTTGCCTTCACAACCGCAACCGCAGCAGTGAGTAGGTGTAATTACATCTCAGCCGTTCCATTCACTTCTATTGGATGGCTCCTTGCTATTCAAGTGGTTAGATAGAAGCCATCCCATTGAAGTGAATGGGACGGCTGAGATGTAATTACACCTGCTCACTGCTGTGGTTGTGATGGTGAGCAGGTAAATAGTGAAGAGAAGGCAGCGCTTATACGATAGCTGCGCTCTCTTCAAACAGCTGTTTGGCGGGGATGCCGGGAGTCAGACCCCCACTGATCAGATACTGATGACCTATACCGAGGACAGTTCATTAATATTAATAAAACGGATACGCCTTTAAACTTTAAGGTATACATAGCCTTTAAATATTATATTCAGGGTTCTTTTTCTTTATAATGTTAATAGAAGCTGAACGGCTTCTGGAAATATTCAGCAATATGATCATCTAATCCATGCCTCAGGAATGGTCCCAGCTCGTGACACTCTGCTGCTGGTTTTTGTTAACTGAAAAAGAGCTCCATTGGCTTAATAGCTGGTTAGGGAATGTAAGTGTAACAGCAAAATCAATGACTTGGCATACCACAGACCACTGTTCCTGAATATAGCCTGTGATTTAACATTGTCAGTTTACATAATAATAATAATCTGCAATAATCTAGGATTTAAGGGCTGACCTTCAGGGCCTGGAAGAGAGATCACAATTCAAATATCCATTTCCATATTGATCATTAGATGAATGAGGGGGAAACACGAAGATTGTTAGAATATTCAGCAACAATAAATCCTACATTCTGGTTACATAAACTTTACTTCAGCAAGTCCCAAACGTACCAGTGGAAACAAGTTATTATCAGCGTTGTAACTGAATATGATGCAGAACTGGAGGGGAAAGTGCTCACTGCATTGCTGTACAACCATGTGCAGGGCCAATCCAGTGGAGCAGCAGACGTGCGCTGCTGCTGGTTGTAGATGAGATTTGAAATAAACTGATCTGCCGGTTTGTTAATTTATGGTTTTTACTCTTAAAATGTCTATACTTGTGGCAGTTTTTTTTTTCTAATTGATGTCGGACTGGACACCGAAGCGTTGCACGTGCAGCATTTATCCTACTGGCCTGTTGTATAAAGGGTCGAATTGCTGACTTTTGTGAACACTGATAATAGCTTGCTTTATCCACATTAGCACATGCACAAATAAACAAGATGAAAATGGTTTGTTCCCACAATACATGCAATAAATACAAGGCTTACAAGGAGAGCATGACCGAGCCGGGATGTGCTAGACTTTTCTCATTTAACACGGGCGCTGTTGATTGTCTGTTGGAGAGAGCTAATGATTTGCTTGTTCATACAAGAAATAAATACAAGTTGTCATTTCCAAACTGAATGAAACGTATGATACATTGGTGCTTTACTTATATTCTACCAATTATGTGTTAAAATGCCCTTATAAGTCAGAGCTTCACTTAGAAATCTAATGGCCTGCGAGATCAAACCCCCAGTAACAACTCATATTTCAGTTTCTGTATGGTGTATCCCCTGCTGATTTTATGAGACTACACGTATGCAGTGATAGGGGTTGTCCCAACATTAAATGTTACTTTAATATAATTCAGCATGAGCTACTAATTACTTTTACAATGACTTTCTGTTAGAAAAATGGTCCACCTGTTAGATATACCCCCTATGTCATTATAATGGTGCCCTCTGGTGTTCAATCTGTATAATAATGTGCATGTCCACCTACTAAGCTGAATGAGCAGGTCGCACATGCTCAGTTCCATCCTTCAACTACAATGAGCAATGTTTTCGAAGCTGTGAAAAGGAGGTAGCTGCCGCTAAAAGGACACATCCCCTGAGAAAGGACATGCCTCCTGAGCTGGCAGAAAATCTAGTACAGCAACTGGAGAGATGAATGGGGAGACCTCTACATCCATTACCTTTGTTAGAAAGAGATTGTAAGTTACTTTATGATGTCTGAATTTCATTTTCACATAGGACAACCCCTTTAATGCTATAGCTGTACATTATTTATGTGTAACCTGTATAATGGTATTTACATGTAACGCCAGGGTTAAGATATTTTTTACAATTAGAAAATAGTGGCATAAAAATTCAGAATAGCAACTCGTATAACTCATTGGCTTTGCTAAATAGTATTAGCCTGCGCTCTCTCTCCGACAGACCCAATAGAGTATTGATAGGTGAACATGGTGTTTACTGGCAAGTGGCCTTTATCCAATGTATGTGTCACTCACTACAGCACTTTGCACACAGACATGTATCGGTCATGTTTTCCTTGTACATAAGAGACAACAAATATATGCAGATGCTGCCCACAAAAATGGAACACAAGGTGAGAGGACTGATGTTCAGTGGATTCCGACGTCTAATGCAATGAGATGAAGTCAATGGAGTGCAGGAATGAGAATCGCAGACACAAGGCTCCAAATTTTTTCATGCTTCTGTGCCCCAATGGATTTAATTTCACAGTGTAGAAGGCGATGATTTTTTTTTTACAAGTGCTCACTATGTTCATGGACTAGGTGACCATAAATCGAGCTGCCACAGCTTGTGCCACAGCTATTTGTGCTCACTAGCATATTTCAGTGACATCATGCGGAAACAGGTGCTCTGTTTTTTGCTACCAGCTATTAGCCTTTCAGTAGGGGAGAAAATATCCCATTTTATGTCACCTTATTTATGTCCCAATGTATATTTGGATATCGTTTGCTCTTATTGCATCCTACAATACTACATTTTTTTTGCTGATACTTAACATCTTTATTGTGTTTATTTTCACTACTGCTGATAGTGGAAAGAAACATATATATTTATGTCTATTGGATTTGGAATGATATTTCACTTTTTTATTGGACAAATAAAAATTTACTCTGAAGCGTAATATCTGGTAGCAAAAGAATTACCCACATTCATGTAGGAGTAAATGTTTTTTACCTGGGCGTCCAGGAGTTCCTACTGGTCCAGTATTTCCTTTAGGACCTGGTGTGGCTAGTCCGGGGAGACCTGGTTGTCCTGGTGGTCCTGGGCTACCTGGACGTCCAGGATAACCACTGTCTCCTTTAGCGCCAGGAAATCCAGGGGATCCGGGGGAACCAGAAAATCCTGGCTCACCCTTTGCACCTGCAAATACAACACCGGACAATTACATTTAAGGTAAAAGTTTAGCAAATAGAAATCTAATGGCAAAATTTATTTAGCGTGCACAGCCTACAGCAGATCTGTAACTGTTTTTTGTTCCTTAGGCGTAAATACAAATAAAAAGGAAATGTTTTGCTATGACAAATTAAAATGATTTATAAATTCTATATGGGCAAATAAAACTTATAATGCATAGAAATTGTAAATTAAAGGGAATTTGTCACCCTGATTTTGGACTATTACCGGTATCTACAGTAATACATGAGCAGTAATGCAGATAAGGAGTCCAGATAACTATTTTTTATTTTCCTACTGCTCCCAGTTACCAAGCTGTCATTGCTCAAAGCTGCAGTGAAATACAAAGTCTGGACTGTTTTGTTCTAACATAATGGAGAGGACTCCTGTGTGCATACAGCAGTCCTGACAATGTATTTCAACACAGGTGTGAGCCTTGAGCAGGTAAATGGTGCAATAGGAAAATAAAAAATAGTGATTAGGACTCCTTATCTGCAGCACTACTCATGTATTACTGTAGATTACGGTCCGAAATCAGTGCGACAGATGCCCTTTAAGAAAATCGATCCATACCTGGAGCCCCAGGAAATCCGTTTGTTCCTGGTGTCCCAAAGCCTGGTAGTCCTGAAACAGAGGCATACAGCATTTAAAAAAGATCCAGGAATATAAGAGGTTGTGGTCACAACTGACTGCCACAGACCTGGGTCTCCTTTTAGGCCGGCAGGACCAGGAATTCCATCTTGGCCCGGTTGACCCTTTTCACCTGGAGATCCCGGTGGACCAGGGCGACCGGCATCTCCTATAAAATATAATACATTAAGTTAGTGCTAAAAGATTACACATTATCTAAATACAAAATATTCACAATTATTTTTCTATTAATTACTCAGGGGGCATTCACACAACCGTATTTCGGCCCATATCTGCATTTTTTGTGGATTCGGATGCGGACCCATTAATTTAAATGGGGCAGCAAAAGATGCAGGCAGCACACTGTGTGCTGTCTACATCGGTATGTCCGTTCTGCGGCCCCGATTAAAAAAATAAATAAAATTGAACATGTCCTGATCTTGAACATTTTGCCAATAAGAATAGGCATTTGTTACATAGTGCGGGACCTGCGGAAGGGAAAAATGCAGAATGCACATGGCCAGTATCTGTGTTTTGAGCACTGTGATACAGTCGTGTGAAAGACCCCTTGTAAGCATCTTAAATTCTAGTCAGTTCCTCATAAGCTCTACTATGATCGGTAATCCAGTAATACTTTTGTAACAGCTATTTATTCCCCCATCCCTTTTACTTCTTTTTTACTTATATCATTGTACCTCCAGCTTAAATGGATGGGTAGTTAGCAATGAGAACAGTCTTTTCTTAATTAACCATATTTTGAGATTAGATACAGAAATAATTTGTAGTCCCGATGCTATTGGCCCTACAGTCTATTACTAGATCATGCTGCTTTATGTATAATTTGGTCATCAGGTATCACAATACATACTGTAGAAAACTGGGTATCCGAGGGATGGGTATTCACATGTTTATATAAAGCACATACAACAGTATGAGCATTAAAACTACTTGATGGTAGACAGAGCAGAGTAACTGCATGTTGGTGGGAGCAATAGCACTTTGTTGCTTGCTTCCCATCCAAAACAATACAGACTTGAAATGTTTACATCCAAAAATATTTACCTTGAACTGAACCAGTTATCTTATGTCACATTGCATGAATTACTACTATGCTGTTTTTACATGTGGCAGAACGCATTTGTGGAAAAAATCTGTCCTTCCACTGAAGAAAACATGATAAGTTCCAGATTTTGTGAAGCCCAATTTCTTCAAAGATTTTAATGGGAAGCAATAATGCCCCATGAAATCTGAACTAAAATGTGCACCAAAAAAACCTCACCAAAATCCACACAAACCTAAAAATACACATGTACTGATTTCAGTGTTAATTACTAGTGTTAATTACTATAAAAAGTATAACTGCCTCAGCAATATCACATATATAAATGACCTGGATAAATTATAGTAGTTTTTAACACACTGTATATATATATATATATATATATATATATATATATGTGTACACAAATATATATGGTCAAATACATGGGGGGGGGAATTATCATTCCTCCTGTGCCACTTTTCTAGCTAAAAAAATTTGAACATCTCAAAAAGAGGTTATGGTGAGGGTGAGCCCCAAAATATTCATCTTAATTTACGCCAGCTCTTTTCCTAACCATTATTGGGCTTATTTTCTCTTAAATATCAAAAGGGAAATACGGTAGTTCATACATAGTACTGTGTCAACTACCAAAATATCCTCTGTATTTACTGAAGCCAAGTATCATAAACATGTATTTTGCCCCAATAACTTATCCAAGGTTTACAATTATTTTTTACCCCTTGGTCCAGAAGAGCCTGGGACACCAGGGTTTCCTGGAGGTCCATCAAGTCCTTTTGATCCTGCAAGACCTGGAGCACCTAAATATCAAGAAAAGCAAGACACCGTAATTTTTTTATGAGCAGAAATCTAATTTAAAGTGCACTTCCAGTGAAAAACACTGACTTAATAGTGGTCTTAGAACACAAGTACCTACAGCACATGTGCTGCACATTTGTAGAGCCTTTTTCCTAAAGCTTGGCTCCTAATTCACTTAAAGGAATTTGTTAAATTGTGTGCCATGTTACAGATGCAGTTACTGTCTTACAAGAGTGCTTGCTCACATAACACTGGGCAATCCTTCCTCACACACACTGCTTGAATCAGTGCTGAGTCTGCTGTAATAACAGGACTTTATAAACTGAGAAATAAATTACTGAGTATGCAGCCTGTCAATAAAAAAAGATACCAAAGAGCAATGCTAGTTTAGAATTTACACACTGAGCATACCCCAGGCAAATTATACTTTAATGCTATATACCAAGAATGATGTTAAGAGATGGGAATAACCCTTTAATGTAATGTATACTGATTTGCAAATGTGCACATATTGATCTATTTTTTGTACCTGTAAATCCTGGGTTGCCTGGATCTCCTTTAGGGCCTGAAACTCCTGGTAATCCAGGCAGTCCAGGGCTTCCTGTGTCACCTTTACTACCTGGAAACCCTGCAGGTCCTGGTTCTCCCTAGACAAAACAAGAAGTATTGTATATATTAACTCAATATGTTCACTGTAAAAGTTAAACTTTTGATTTGTATAGAAATCCGTTTAGAAGATTGTTCAATAGACGTCAGAGAGGAGCGAGAGAACAAGCCGGCAAACAACAAGTCTGACGGACCGATCACTTAATAGCATTACAGCTGCTATGTACTGTGATACATAGAAGATGCAGAAGCCAAACAGTCAAATTGTTAATAAAAACCTATTACAATAATCTTTTAGCTGAACATACATGTACATTTATAATAAAAAAGCTCCATAGGTATCCATAGCCCATAAAACATAATTTTATAGTACTGGTAATAAAAATGATCTCAAACTCAAACGAACATCAGTGTGTGACTTTTTTATTATCTCTACCTTACAATTAGCCAAATCAAAAATAACCACGTAATATCAAGAATGGGAATGTTCATACCTTTTGGCCAGGTAAACCAGGTTGTCCAGTGCCTGAAAATGCTGGTTCACCCTTTTCACCTTTCAATCCACTAAATCCTGAAGGTCCTGGTGAGCCAGGGCGCCCCGGCTGCCCAGATGCACCCTTTTGACCACTTGGTCCTATGAGAATATGGGTAGATTACATTTAAAGAAATGTGACCATAAAACAGCAGATACACATTTCTATAATCCTGGGAATTAACCTAATCTCAGATGACATTGTAATGGTACATGGTAATATGGTATATAAGGTTCTCCATCAGGTCTGGAAGGTCTCGTTCACACAAAGGCAAACAAGAAAGACAGGGGTCCAGATTTTTCTTCTAATACTAATTCATTTAGTCACATATATTCAATTAATGCAAATTTTCAATATCTCAATAAAGCTGGTCATAAGAGCTAAGCATTACATTTCTCCTAAATGAATTTGTAAGTACAGCACATAATGATAATTTTGACTGGCACAGGTGCCTATGTAATCCCATTTATGAAATTACACTTTATTGTGTGGGCAAATTAAAGGATAATTGCACTTTCGACTTAAAGCTTTGACTGACAAACGTATTGGACCCATATTTAACTTTCCATGTAGCATCTGGGTGGTCCAGGTGTTGGATCTGTAATATGAACCCTAACATATGCAGATATGTCTGATTGCCCTTTGTCATTGATAAAATATGCATTCATAGAAAAATACAGCATTAGGGCCCATTAAAAATAGTGTAAATGATTTTCACATAAAACAAATATTACAGTGTGACTGTGCATTTCAGTAAAACGTCTCATAAGGCGGATACCATCTTCTGTTCTGGGCAGAAGAAAATCTTACAATTACTTGCTTAACCAACAATGGTGCAGTCGGCACTCCGTTTACTCAGTGGCGTGGTGCACATGTCCCGGATCAATCTCCCATGTACGCTATACAAGACAAGACCGACACTCACTGGATGCAATATCGTTCTCTTTTTTATTTGTCACATTAAGAACAATACTCATATTTGTTTTTAATTGTATATTTTTCTTTGTTTGTTGTTTTCACAGAAAACGTGATGGACAGTATATGAGTACACCTCAACTTCTCTGAATACTTATTATATTTTGCATACCTATTATATTTTGTCCTATGTGCTAGTTGCTTTTCGCGATAAATAATACTGTATGTCAGTTTCATATTTACCCTAAGTGGTTTGCGCCTGCTGCTTTGGTTATTTTGTTTTGTTTATATGGTTTCTATAGTAACCTGACGTCATATCCGGTATTGCTGTGGGCTATTTAAAACCTTTGTGTTTCATTGTATTTTGTCTGTTTGAGAAAGGATCACCTTACGAGCCGAAAAGCGTCACAGTTGTTCTTCATTTGACAAATAAAAAAGAGAAAGATATTGCATCCAGTGAATGCCGGTCTTGTCTTGTATAAATTACTTGCCTAAATGGCCGATTTGGGCTTGTATAATTCTGAAATTGTAGCTTATGTGACCTCTAAAGCAGCAATGCACATACCTGGAAAACCCATCTCTCCCATATTCCCTTTTAGTCCAGGAGGACCAGTTGATCCAGGCTGCCCAGGAAATCCAGCATCTCCTTTAGGTCCTAGATACATGAATGAAAATGAATTACCCCATAACACAAGTAAATTTGCATAAAAGTGCATATAGATATAAATGTTGCTATAGATCTAATTCTTAAGACAAAAATATATTCTCCAATAGGAGTAACAAATAATTTCTCCACGGTAATTTAGCATAAAGAGAATCATCTGACACATTACAGATATCTGTAATGCAGGTTAGACCGCGTGTATTACATTAACATTGTCCTCCATATTCGTAGTGCTTTTCTCCTTACCAGGTAGTCCTGGAGATCCTGGAAGTCCACTTTGGCCTGGTGATCCAGGAGAACCAGGCATCCCGCTAAAGCCTTTTTCTCCATTAATGCCAGATTGACCTGAAAGTTATATCAGAAACAATTGTGTAAAACTGCAATAAATTTTATTTTTATTTGGTATATTTCTGTTTAATTTTCCAACATTTGCTCATTGAACTCATTGTTTCAAATTGTAAATCACATCCATTATAACTCCCTCTTTTCAATAACAGAAAAAAACATAGAATCAAAACTGTATCTGTGTGCATGGACTTGTGTAATACATTCCAGGCAAAGATTCAAGAATGTGAATGAAGTGGTGTATTTTACAGATTTATTTATTTATTTATTTTAATTATTTATTTATTTTCCATCAATTAAGGCTACTTTCACACTAGCGTTCGATCGGATCCGTTCTGAACGGATCCGATCATATTAATGCAGACGGAGGCTCCGTTCAGTACGGATCCGTCTGCATTAATAACTTAGAAAAAATTCTAAGTGTGAAAGTAGCCTGAGCGGATCCGTTCAGACTTTCAATGTAAAGTCAATGGGGGACGGATCCGCTTGAAGATTGAGCCATATGGTGACATCTTCAAGCGGATCTGTTCCCATTGACTTACATTGTAAGTCTGAACGGATCCGCTCGCCTCCGCACGGCCAGGCGGACAGCTGAACGCTGCAAGCAGCGTTCAGCTGTCCGCCTGTCCGTGAGGAGGCGAGCGGAGCGGAGGCTGAACGCCGCCAGACTGATGCAGTCTGAGCGGATCCGCTCCATTCAGACTGCATCAGGGCTGGACGGAGGCGTTCGGGTCCGCTCGTGAGCTCCTTCAAACGGAGCTCACGAACGGACCTATGAACGCTAGTGTGAAAGTAGCCTAACACATCAATCAACATTACAATGCATTTGTACAGGAGTTTTTTTGTTGTACATTTTACAGAGTTTGTATCATGTGTATATCTTTTTTAATAACAGGGTTGTAATTCCTGAGTACAGATCACTGAACATACTTCCTATTGGTGACTTTAGACAGATTTCTTACTAGTTTAATTCAGTTAATACTGTAATTATTCAAAGAAACAATTTTGGATTAATAATACTGGAATTAATACTATCTGGAAAAAAAAGGTTACTTATTGCTACTATTTATTCTACAGATTTATGATATGTTTTTAACTGTAGAAATCACTTGCAAATGACAACAAAATAAATTTGGTATATCTTCGGCCAGTCCGTGCACCAGAAAAGCAAATCTGTGAGCACTATGAACTGAAATAGATTTGCACTATAATTCTGGTATAAACTTTAGTGAAGCTGTTGGACCACTTTCTGCAAGTTGAAAGAGTGCTGAAAGGCTAGTTTTTCACATTAGCGATTAAAATCTGGCAGGCTTTTCTGGCAGGGAATAGCCTGCCAGATCTCTCTGGATTTCGGCATTGTCAGAAGCGTAAACGTTGTCTTCTGGTCTATTAACTATTATGGGGACCAGCAGAGATCCAGTTGCAACCCACGTAGCAGTTTTCTTCTGGGTCAATTCTAGCCATATTCACCAGGATGTGGCCGGATCTCTGCTGTTACTCTATTATAGTCAATGCCGAAATACAAAGAGATCTGGCAGGCTGTGCACATGTAGAGCGGCGCCAGGGGATCTCACTGCACTTACTATTATCCATAGGCGCCGCTCCGTTCTCCTGTTATGCCCTCCGGTATCTCCGGCCAAAAAGTTATGGTAGGCGGAGTCTGCCCTTGTTCTGCTCTAGTGCTGGCCAATCGCAGCGCAGAGCTCACAGCCTGGGAGGTCATTTTCTCCCAGGCTGTGAGATCTGCAATGCGATTGGCCAGTGCTACAGAAGAACAAGGGCAGACTCCGCCTACTATAACTTAGTGACTGAAATCTCTGCCTACTATAACTTTGTGACCGGAGATACCGGAGGGCATAGCGGGAGAACGGAGCGGCGCCCAGGGATAATAGTAAGGGCAGTGAGATCCTCGGGCGCTGCTCTCCATGTCTGTATTCTTAGTTCACAGTGTCATAATCGGTGAAAGGTCCTCTTTAAGCATTACTACCTTTTGTAGGTGCCATGAAATCTCTGCCTCGGGATTATGGTGACTTGAACAAATCCTTCACTGGCACCTTTTACATGCTCCAAAATAAAATTAAAGCGAGTCTGTCATCGGGAAATTCACTTGTGAAACAAGACACAATGCCCTGTAGGTAAAAGGTAATGATACCCTTCACTTAGCCATCCCCTTCTTCACTCAGGCAAAAAAGTACTTTTAATCCATATGCAAATGAGCACCTAAATTCACCAAAGGTGGACCTAAGTCACTCTGTGCACCCTTCCTCCTCCTCCTTCCTCTGCCACCCCGTTCTCTACATTTTTTTGTACATGCGTTTTTGAAAACCACTGCTTTTTTTCTGTTCGGTTATTTTAAATAATTCTTAAATCTTTTTTTCTATGCTACGTTTAATTTTGTATTTTTTCTTCTTATGTTTTACAGCTGGAAAAAATATAAAATACTTTCTGTTATTGTTATTTCGATATAGAGTATATATAAACTTACTGTCACCAGGGACAGGGCTAGAAGTGGCATTTTTATATATCTAAAATTAGGAATATTTGGCTTTTGGGTGAAATTTGTTGAAAACGTAAAGTTCATGCTACAGTAATATTATATCACTGATATTATATCATGAAAGTAGGGCATTTACGTAGAAGCAGCAATGGCAATTTCCTGATCTCAAACAATTTATTGAAACAAAAGCCGACACCAGTGCTGGGTATAGCCCCACAAAATGCCAGTGCCTCAGTAACTTGTCATGTGGCCTTGGGCATCAGCTTGACAACGACGTCTCATGATGATCACAAGTCGACTTATTGTCTGCTGAGGCATGGCATCCCACTCTTCTTGAAGGGCAGCCCTCGGGTCATTTAGGCTCTGGGGTACAGAGTTACAAGCCGCTACACGGTAACTCAGCTGATCCCATAGGTTTTCAATGGGATTCAGGTCTGGAGAAAGTGCAGGCCACTCCATTTGAAATACCCCAGTCTCCAGCAGCCGTTCCCTAATGATATGACCTCGATGAGCTGGGGCATTGTCGTCCATGAAGATGAAATTAGGCCTGTGTTGTTCATGCAGAGGCACATTGACTGGATTAATGATGTTATTCAAGTAGCATGGGCTTTTCACTGTACCATTCGCAAAGTGTAGGGCAGTTCTGTATTGAATAGACACACCTGCCCACACTGTAACATCACCACCGCCAAAGGCAAACAGTGGCTAATGCATAGCGCTCTCTTTGACGTCTCAAACATGATTGGCGGCCATCATTTCTGCTCAGCGTGAATCGACTTTCATCAGTGAACAGCACTAAGGCCCACTGGTCCTTCATCCAGCATAGATGCTCCCTGGCCCATGCAAGACGATGATGCCTGTGGTCAGTTACACTTGCAGGTCATCTAGCACCCAGACCACGCTGCTGTAAAGAGTTTAAAATGGTCTGAAGTGACACTTAGGTGCCTCTCACCTCCCTTAAATGTACATGGAGGTGTGTGACATTCATTATCTGGTTCTGCAGGGCATTGTTCACAATGAAGCGATTATCAGTTTGGGATGTGGCCAAAGGACGTCCACTTCTATGCTTTTCTGTGACTCTTTCCATCTCTCTGTATCTCTGTATCAACCTGCTGATGACACTCTGTGACACACTAAACTCAGTGGCTACTCTGAGAACATCCTGCTTGAAGCCTTGCAATAGTGAGTTACTGTTGATAAATTGTTAGGTGTCTTCTTGGTCTCATGATGTGAAAATGTTGATAGGATGAGGATTGTTTAAATAACAATTCTAATTGAACCAGGAAATTTATTGGGCGATTCATGGATCAAACACCTGTTGTGAATTTTGCTGTTAAGCTCCTTGTTAGAGAACAGCAGGCTGTGCAAAAAGTACTGAAACATTGAACAGTTGGACATGTGCATTCAAAAGTTTAGAGCAGGTCACATTAAGTTCACCTGTAAAGGTTAGAGTTCATTTTTATCCCTAACTTTTTGAGAGTAGTATATATATATATATATATATATATATAACACATTTGCCTTCATCCTTGTAATCTTTTTTATACTTTGTGCCCCTATGAGGTCATACATATTGGCTCCAGTTACATGGGGAATACAGCCCCAGAGGTTTTACAAGGCTATTGAACTTCACTGCAGAGCTGATCTGCTGAGATCCAGCATCTTCTGCAGAAGATACCCAGACAGACTCTCTTAAGTGGTATCTTCCTATGAAACCTTGAAAACACTGCATTACTAACAGTGTACACCATAGGAAAACAGTCTGCTAAAGTACAGTTTTCATTACTAATGTGAGATTAATCCAGCAAGATCCATGTTCCTCCAGATTCCCAACATTAAAATGCTGATGACATTTCCTTATCCCTCTCACACTTACCATCTGTCCCAGGTTCTCCTTTGGCTCCTTTGCTTCCTAGACTACCTCCGATAATAGTGCCTGGTGGGCCTGCAAGACCACGTTCTCCCTTGTCACCCGTAGGTCCAGGGTTACCATTGGTACCAGGTTGACCAGGAAATCCATCAAGACCTGCAATACAATTGAATAATAAGAAATAGATTTCAAAATCTGTGTGCTAATCTACTGAAAGGATGGCAATCTACCATCTAACTGTGTAGAAGAAACATTTATTGGGGCTTGTGGGGGGTTTGCTTAACTACAGGGTTTGTAAATAAGTGGTTAAAATGAGTTAAAGGCAGAATTAGATCCTCTGTAAGCGCAACGTTTTCGTTACACTTTACTGTTTTTTGTAACTCAGCTAATGGATAGCAAGATGAAGACTTTCTTCAGTTTGCCATACTTATGCACATCTATGGCAGATGTATGTTTTCCATCTTGAAGCTTGCATTAAAACCCCTTTACTAGTCTTGAGAGGAGCATGCTGCTCACTGAGCAAGCAGTTATGGGAGTAGAAATGGAGGTGTGTAAATGGGTCAGTTAGGGGGAGTACAAAGGGTTCACAAGAAAGGAAGTAAACCCCTACTTCTGTGCTTCCAAGCTCAATTGCCAAGTTGGGTGATAACTTTAGGATGCTAGTTTTAAATGGCAGCCCTAGTGGATACTGCTCTCTCTAACAGCCAGAAAAATAGTCCAGCTAGTGGTCAGGAGGATGCAGCTAGGGCAAGACAGTCATAGGCTATAGGGCACTCTATAAATAGGAATATAGAAAGATGGTCAAGGAAAACTCTTAAAAAGGGTTTGAATGGGGCTGAGCTACTCCTAGGCCACGTGACACATGAATGTGTCGTCACTCGGCCTAGGAAAAAGCTGAGAAAACGCTGTGGCGCTCTCACGAGCGCCAGTGCCTTCTCAAACAGCTGATCGGTGGGGGTCCCGGCCGTCGAACCCCCACCAATCACATACTGATGACCTATCCAGAGGAGATCTTCTGACCCAGCTATTGCAATTTGTCCCTTTTCAAAGTAGCTCAGATCATAGCTGACATAGCTAACATATCAACTTCGAGAACTGATTCACTGCCTAATATATTCCACCCCAGGTGCCATTTAATAAGATAATCAATGTTATTTAATGTTATGGCTGATCACATTATCAGGCGGATTATATCATCAATGGTCAGTGTGACATAAAGTAAGATGTTCATACTTTGATGTGTATATGTTACCTTTAGGGCCAGGAAAACCAGGACTGCCAGGATTACCAGGTGGTCCAGCTGGTCCAGGTGTTCCCATAATTCCCATGTCACCTTTTACACCTACAGACAATATCAACATAATAATGATTGATGATGATGAAGAGGAATAAAAAATGTCAGGTGTAGATAACTTACTTTCAAACAGAAGCAGTAGGGTGCATCATTTATTTACTGCGTATCTAATTCTGTGAGGTATGAATATAATGTTTTCAGATGTGTTTAGCAAGTGTATAAGTGAACTGGAAGAGGTCCTATATCCTCTTCATTTATATCTGATTCATCTTTTAGTCACAAATGGACTTTGCTATAAATCACTGGTAGAGTTCCATTGTTGGGATCCCCACAATCACGAAGACACGCAAATACTGTCCTCTGGTTTCAATGGAGAAGTGGACAGATTTGAACTTAGGGTAAGGAGAGGTATAGACTTTAATCATATATAAACCCCATTACTGAACACCCCCCAAAAATAAAAATATTCCAGCACATCCTCTACTAATGCTTTGATCCTACTTTGTCTCGAATTACAATTACTACTAAAATGGTTGGACGCTTTATGTTTATTTCAGCACTATTTAAGAACTTGGACTATAACTAATCTAATAATATATTCTTAGTGAGGCAGACAATTCTGTGTGAACAGCCCTGAGCTCTGGTCTTCAAATGGATGCAGATAAAAGGTCATGTGACCAGTCCCATCCGTCACCAACCTCCACTGAAAAATACTGTCTATGAGAAAGCTGCACATGCGCAGGGTGAGGAGGTTGCTGAAGGTTTTTGGTTACATGACCTTCCATCAATGGTCATTTCCAAAAATAAGGCTCTGTGCAATTTGTGGAAAATGCTTTCCCTGTCAAATGTGCTGTGCTTAACAAAGTAAGACCATATTAATAAATTGCATATAGACCCATTTTCTACACACTGGTTAAAACACACTTAAAACAGCAAACCCCTTTAACAACCCCTTTAAAATGCGGACTGAAAAAGAGTGGAGGTAAGATTATCTCTTGTTCAGTTTTATCATTCCAGGTTTACAGTTTAGAATTTCGTGATATTGATGACGTATCCTCAGGATAGATAATCAGTATCAGATTGGTGGGGGTCCGAAACCTGGGACCTCCACTGATGAGCTATTTGAAGGGATTGCTGCACTCATGTTAGCACTGCATTCTCTGTGGTGTTTACCTGCACACTTTCTCCATTGTAGTGGTGGTGTAGTGTAATTACAGCTTCCTCTCTCATTCACATGGATGAGACAAACAGCTGCAAGTACACTACACCGCCGCTACAATGGAGACAGTGTGCAGATAAACACCACAGAGAATGCAGTGCTCACACAAGGGCAGTGAACACCTCAAACTGCTCATCAGTGGAGGTGCCACCCTCTCTGATCTGATATCGACTTATCCTGAGGACAGATCGTCAACATCATGAAACTGGACAACCCCTTTAAGTTTCGAAAGCTCCCATCACCATGATCCCGGTGTTCTGCCAGAATGCTATACCTTGGCAGAATGCTATACCCGGAAGTGACGCGGCCGCACAGTAAGTGACAAATCAGCTGGAGGAGGGTGTGTGCGGCGCTGCGCGAGCGCAGATCCACTGATAAATAAAAATTATAGCACTGCAGTGGGAGAAGCGCGCCCACTTAATGTGCATGCTAAGGTATTCTGCTAAGGTATAGTATTCTGGCAGGCCATATTTCTAAAGGGGCATCTTTCCCCTTCAGAAATATGGCCTGCCAGAATACTATACCTTAGCAGAATGCGCGCAGTGCGTCTAGGCCGGTTTTGCGCATGCGCATTAAGTGGGCGCGCTTCTCCCGCTGCAGTGCTATAATTTTTACCAGTGGATCTGCTCTTGTGCAGCACCACACACACCCTCCTCCAGCTGATTCCTGTGCGGCCGCGTCACTTTCGGTGTGGCCCCATTACTTCCGGAAATAGCATTCTGCCAAGGTATAGCATTATGGCAGAACACCGGCTTTAGGTAGTTGCCAAGAAAGAATAATCTATATATGGATAAGTGGTGATTAAGCCAGGGGCTGATTGTTTGTATTTTTACATGCTATTGAAGGTACATGAACAAGTCATCGTGAGGAGTGAAATCAGAAGATACTGTTACTCTAATTATACATGTATTGGTACTATAAACAATAATAACAAATTAATAACTTAAAACATTAAAGGGGTTATCACATGACTATTGTAAAAAATGAAAATCAGGCATCAAATAGTACATGACAGTCTTTCTAACAAAGCTAGAACCAGCCCCGCACCTCACATGGATCCAGAGATCTCCCCATTCTTTGCTCTGCTAGATTTATATCAAGCTGACAGCTCAGGGGAGTGTCTTTTATGCTACAGCTAAGGGGGCGTGTCCATGCTCTCCCAATCACAGCTCAGGAGGCAGTTGAAGTTGAAACTGAGCATGTGCGGTCATCTCAGTGAGCAGGTCAAAGAAATACAAAAAATAATGCAGGTGGAGCTATACAGATACATTTTATTGAATAGCTCACTGGTTATACAAAAGTTGTTACTACTATGTTACTATGTATTCAGGTCCAGGTGCTGGTTTGAAAACTGTAGAATATTTTTTGTGGGGAAACCCCTTTAAGAAAAAACAATATTCACCAAATGTATGCAATAAGTTTACCTCTAGTGCCTGGTACTCCGTCACGGCCTGGAAACCCAGGTGGCCCTGGAGGACCTGAAAATCCACGTTCTCCAGGATAACCAGGATTACCACGATCTCCTTGTGGGCCAGGAATCTCAAATCCTGGAGGACCAGTATCACCCTTGTCACCAGGTATACCCGGCAACCCTGAATTACAATACAATATGTTAAATACTGCAAATACACTTGCAAAGGTAAAGCTGATGCAAATAACAGTTACTCCAAGATGATTCATATTTTCCCTGAATATTTTCATTGAGACAGTGATATACAGAAATATGTATTTAACACAGGCATAAACATGGTAATCTACATTGATGCGGTTATTTCACTATAGAGGATATCTGTTAAATATCCATATGTTCTTAAAGCCCAACCTCACAGAACACCTCAATAAATGCAACAGATCCCCCCTTCCCTTCCCCCAACCATGTCACCCACTTACTGCTCATATAAAGTCAAGGCATGGGACATTGTTTAGTGAACCAGCAACACCAGCCAATTATTATTATAAGTCACTGGTTTCCAAGTGACTGAAACACGTGTGAATGCAGGAAGCGATCAATCATTAATGATAAAACATCTTACATTGATCATGAGCGCTCAACCACCATTAAAAAATCATTGTTATAAGCATGGTCTGTAAATGTAAATGCAGCAATAATAACTGTCCTCGCCCGGCTGGGAGCACACTTCCAACAAAATCAAATGGATGGATAATGTCCAATCAGATACACCGGATCGACTGCTTAAACCGATGTTTTAAAAGGTAGTGGTGACAACATTTATAGCTGACACTGAGGTGGTAACTACTGATTTTATTTCCCTTCCTGGTTCAAAAATCCATTAAATTTATGAGCAAAGCAACAACTTTGTTAGTGAAGGATTGAGACTCTTATGTTAGGCTTCATGCACACGGCCGTATTGCTTCTCTTTTTGTGCATGGGTCCTTTCCTGCACCTCTGTCTGTCTCAGTTTCACAAGGAGGCCTACAGAGGTTACTTCTGTAATAATGTGATAAAAAAAAATGTGGCACATTCTATCAGATGCCTTATGTTCCAATACAGGGGCAAACTTAAAGTGGCCCTGGAAAAAATACTAAAAGTGGCCCCGTTTTGTAGTCAGGTCCAAATTGATGGAGGGCAGGGCCAACAATACCATAATGTGGCACATTATACCACCCTAACAGAGCCAAATACCACAGTCCATCACAAAATACTGCCAGTAGCACAAAATACATCCCCCAAAACTTCCACTGGTAGGACATGAGGAGGGCCCAGGCGGCCCCCTGGGCATCGGCCCACCAGGAAATTTTCCTGTAAGGTCTATGGCCAATCCGCTCCTGTACCAATCTGATCCTCCCCTTGGAAGCACTGCTTCTAGAAATATAGAGCTCCATACGTATAACACCCAGCAGAGCATTTTACTGCACCACACAGTCTTGTATGGTGCTGTAGCAATGCATGGATCCATATGGGGCTCTATGTGCTGTACGGCCTCTGTTCTGTGAGCACGAGGTCTTTAGGCACCTTTACAGAGACCAACTGACCAGGCAATTATCAGGAAAGAACCATTTGTTCCCAATAATTGCCTGATCGTCAGGAACGGGCCATTAATTCCAACTGTTTGCTCATTCATCGGGTGATCGGTGTGATCGGTGGCACATTTACACAGGACAATTATTGTATGTATGTTTGTTCCCTATAACTGTCCCAATAATCTGCTCATGTAAAGGGGCCTTTAGTCTCATTTGACATTTGTGTTGCCAGCAACCACAGGGACAACTGATGTAGCTCAACATGGAGACAACCCAGAAAATAATGGTCTTGTCTCATCTTCCAGGAACCTGCTAATGTATCACTGATATTGTAAAGTGGTAATGAGGTTAACAACATTCACAGTTTTATGATAAAGTGAAAATGAGCCTTAGGAAGATATAAATATCATAAACATGACTATGTTACTATGTCACTATATGTGTGATATTCTATATATCATGTCCCTGTGATATTCTGTATATCATGTCACTGTGAAATTCTTCATATCATTTCACTTTGTATTACTGATTTTACATGTATTTTGAGCCACAGCCCATTTTTTGTAATAGTTTTTTTTATTAAAGATTTAGAGTTTCTAACTTTTACACTTCTAAGCCAGCTGCAGAAAGCTGTTCTGTGATCTATCCCTCGTTGCCCATTCTCTCTCTGCCCTCCTCTGCATGATCTACTAATTCGATTTATTCTCACAGCAAAGATCAACTTTGATTTGGCTGCAAAAGCCAAAGGGCACAAAATGTTTAATGAAAACGTAATAGAATTTACAAAATGTTTTTAGTCCAAAATACATGTAAATCAGTACTAAAAATGGCTCCTAAGGAGTCCATAACCTTTAAATCAATAGCATGTGTTATCTTTTGTAAATAAGGTATGGACACTTCACATCTGTCATACCCATCTTCAGTACCATCTGCTAAGACAGAGTCACTTAGACATATGTTGGCCAAACGCTTGGCTGACCGTGCAATGGATATAAAATACTGCTGCCAGGCATCTCTGGCTGTAGCATATCACCAAATAAAAGGATCAGGTATGTTGAAATCCAACATTCCCAAACCTTCTTTTCTCTGACAACTGCCATCAGGAGGTCAGGATACCCCAAACATACAGTATTAGGTGGTCAGTTGGTCATGCTGAAATCAACAGGTTTAGCTGACATTCATCTAATCTGTATGGCTACCTTTATGCTCCAGGAAAACTGTATTAGACAAGCGCATAGCGCTGAAATAAGGTCAAATAATGTAAAAATCTAAAATATTTTAAACATTTAATGCAAGAATATAGCATTAGTGCACCCTTGTAAATAGGTTAGAGAACTGATACAGAATGAGCTAGAATGGGGGAGCAACCACAGTACCTGGTGGACCTTGGCCACAAGTCAGCAGGTTTAGGATCATCAGGAGGCATCAAGCAGAAATGAGTTGCAAATAATGTAGTCAGGAAGAAGTTAGATTAAGATAAAAGACTAAGTTAATTATAGAATGGAAAATTTAAAAAAAGCACAATCTGCATCAAACAAAAAGCAAACGTCAGCCCTGTACACACGTACTCTGGCAATATGTGTAGGATTGCATTTCTAATAGAGCATACTTTAAAGGGCATCTATCAGCAGACTTGTGCCTATGAAACTGGCTGACCAGTTATATGTGTGGTCGGCAACTGAAGGCATCAGTGTTGGCCCCATGTTCATATGTGCCCGCATTGCTAAGAAAAATGATGCTTTAAGGGTACTTTCACACTAGCGTTATTCTTTTCCGGTATTGAGTTCCGTCACAGGGGCTCAATACCGGAAAAAAACACTTCAGTTTTATCCCCATGCATTCTGAATGGAGAGCATTCTGTTCAGGATGCATCAGGATGTCTTCAGTTCAGTCCCTTTACGGTATCTGGCCGGAGAAAATACTGCTGCGATATTTTCTCCGGTCAAAATTCCAGAACACTTGGCATTATTTCTCATTGAAATCTATTAATGCTGGATCCAGTACCAAGTGTTCCGGAAAACCGGTCTGCCCATGCGCAAACCTTTAAAAATGCGAGAAAAATAAATACCGGATCCGTTTTTCCGGATGACAGATCCAAAATTTCAATGCATTTGTCAGATGGATCTGCCTAAACTGCCTGCCGGATCCTCACAATGCAAGTGTGAAAGTACTCTAATATATGCAAATAAGCCTCTAGGAGCAACAAGGCCGTTGCAGTTACACCTAGAGGCTCCGCTCTCTCTGCAACTGCCACACCCTCTCCAATTTGATTGATAGGGGCAGGTGTGATCACGTTGACACTGCCTGGGCTGGTTAATCAAAATGCAGAGGGCGCAGCAGTTGCAGAGAGAGCTGAGCCTCTAGGTGTAACGGCAACACCCCCGTTGCTCCAGGAAGCTCATATGCATATATTAAAACTTCTCAGCAATGCAGCCACATATGAGCACGGGACAAACACAGATGCCTTCAGCTGCCAAACATACATTTAGCAGGTCAGCCAGTTTTATAGGTACACATCTGCTGACAGAGGCCCTTTAATACTGAAATTCTTGTATGTGTATGGTTCTGTCTCAGGCAATATGGTTTAGATGTCAGTGTATTTCTCTAGTACATTTATACCAAACTGTAGATCAGACCCTATGATACTACAAACACATCAGGCTACGTTCACATCTGGGATGGAGGGTGGTCACAGATTCTGTGAAAATGGCAGACAAAAGGCTGAGCCATCATGATGGTCCCATTAAAGTCAATGGGGTCCATCAACGCCACTAGTGTCCATTATATATACGAGGGCCCCGGCTATGCCGTTTCTATAACAGAACAGAAAGATGGAAACTGCAGCACAGATGTGAAGGTAGCCTTACAAACTCTATTTACTTCCATTTTAAACCATCACTTTTAGGGTTTTACCAAGGACACACGCTTGGATATGCTGTCATTTGATGAACGGTCTACCTACTGGAGCCCTCACAACTGGTGGAATAAAGAGGCCCTGGCACACTGTGACTACTGCAGATTTTTCCCTGCGCAGCACTACTCCTGTCTAGGTGTTATGCAGGTAGCACACCTGTATGGAGCAGTGCTGCGATTCTCTGCACAGTTACTGGACAGGGGTAGCCTTTCCTGCAATTGGTAAGACTGTCATCTCGAGGTGGACGGGTAATGAAATGTAAACCTTAAAACGTATATGCCTTTTTCAGTTACATAGGGTGACTGCAAAACAGTGATTACTTCATATCTACCATATGATGGAATGAAACATGACTTTACTCTGCTTCTTGGCATTGGGAATGATTGTGGTTGAGAGAAAAGGTTCACTGAGAGTCTCTCCTCCACTAGTAATAACTGTATATCACATAATGTGAATGTAAGTAGCAAATTAACCCTCTTGTGTCAGCTTCAGTTGACATCAGGACACTGATACGGTCTCCAGTTTATCAGTCCCTAATAAAAGACATACCCAATAGCTGATAATCTAATACAAAAGGGGCACATTATAGAAAAATATCCACCACTCTAGTAATGACTTGCCCGACTTTCTTCCTATTTCGTCCTGCCATATTAGACTCTCTAATCTACAGCACTGGTTTAATGCACAGTAATGCGGCTTCTTTCTTTTGCAACTAAATGCTACTTAATGGATACATGTGATTTAGAATAACCTAGCAAAGTGATGACATGCATATAAATGATATTAGTAGGTGACACAGAAAGATAGATCGTGTAAAAACACTGCCATCTTTTAAATCGCAGACCAGTGTATTAACATATTAATATCTAATGCAAAGTAGAACCCCATAAAAATCTAATATAATGCTTCTGTATCATATCAATGTATAATATCAATATATTATATCACTAACATAGAAACATAGAATGTGTCAGCAGATAAGAACCATTTGGCCCATCTAGTCTGCCCAAACAGGCCTCTTTCACACTACGGTTTTTTTTTCCATTTTGCGGGCCGTTTTTTTGCGTTCCGTATACGGAACCATTCATTTCAATGGTTCTGCAAAAAAAACGGAATGTACTCCATATGCATTCCGTTTCCGTATTTCCGTTCCATTGAAAGATAGAACATGTCCTATTATTGCCCGCAAATAACGTTCCGTGGCTCTATTCAAGTCAATGGGTCCGCAAAAAAATGGAATACATACGGAAATGCATCCGTATGTCTTCCGTATCCGTTCCGTTTTTGCGGAACCATCTATTGAAAATGTTATGCCCAGCCCAATTTTTTCTATGTAATTACTTTATACTGTATATGCCATATGGAAAAATGGAACGGAAACGGAAACACAACGGAAACAAAGAAACGGAACAACGGATCAGTGAAAAACAGACTGCAAAACACTGAAATAGCCATACGATAGTGTGAAAGAGGTCTTACTCTACCACCGTGCATAGACCTCAGTAATTTCTCCACCATGCACATACGCCCTCTAGAGGCAATTTCATATAAAGACAGTTAACCTATCCCCCACGTGGGAAGCGCGTGTAAACGCCATGGTTTATTTGCTGCGGCTGGATTCCTAAACAGAACCAGACCCAGAGTGTGACCCATGTAAGCACAAGAATCACGTCTGCAAAAAATGTAAGCAAGACACTAGATGGTATGGGATGATCCAACCACTTGTACACTCAATAGTCCAAAACGAGCTGTGCAAAGACATATAAAACAAGATTTCCGGTCTCCGGTTTTTCATAAACCCAATCACACGCACAATGAGATTGGACAATCGTGCTCTAAAAACTGTTTGGAAAATCTTAAGAAAATAGTATTGTATAATAAAAAATAAAGACCATCTTAGGCAATCAATTCCCTGTGTTCTAATAAGGGCAGCCATAGACCATAGGCTAGAACGCCATGACGGTGATCAGGCAATATTTGACATAGTACCTATGTATAACTATTGCCCACAGTCTCCATACCATTAGACAAAAGATGGCAGTGTCTTTATAATAAAACGTTAAGCATGGTGAACATGCGTCATATTAATGCATGCAGTTAGTAGAAATCATTCGCAAAGCTTGAACACAGTATAGCGGGGAGCAGGATGCAAGAAGGCAGAGTGTTCAGTGAATAGTGATCACACAAGTGCTCTTCAGGCCAAAGCCTTTTGTGTGACATTGTGCAGGCGGCTTATGCACAGGGTGATGTGGCCTCACACAGAGCTGGTGGCAGGAAAATGTCATATAAAAGGTCCTGAAAAGTGCTCAGTTAACAGCGGTGAAGCAAATACAGTATATGAGTTTCTCTTTCGGTGTTCATTAGTGTACATACCAGCTGCAATAAGAAGTGTGAAAGCATATTTAATACCAGGATGTAGATGGCAGAAATACAATGGAGACTACAGGAACCATTATGTTTGTCTATAGTGCTGAGAGGTGATTCTCCTTCAGTTTCTGTAGATTACACCATATTTATGCAAAATACAGCTGTCACTAAATAAGCATTTTAAGGGGCTATGTCACCTTGAGGGGGCAGAAGATATACACCTATATATATATATTTCTATTACAACATTTATATAAGAAAAGTGTAGATATAACATATATAAGATGCACTTTTCCCCCCCAAGTGTCTTAAAAAATGAATACTAGTGAGCAATTCCATTATGGAAGCACTCACTAGTATGTAGTACGTGCTGGGAGCCAGGAGTGAGGTGCTGCGAGCGCTGCCAGTACTCATCCTCCCTGGTCTTCTGCAGGCCACACTGCACTATCCAGACTGCATACAGCGTCATGATGTAGTGCGTGCACTATAACCTGTCACTGCACGCAGTCATGACAGTGCAGCACGGGCCCTGAGAAGATCAGGGAGAGAAGAATGCAGGGGGAAACGCCAGACCTGTAAAGAAGGAAAGTGAATTTATTTATTTTATGGTTTGATCTGAGGTCTGAAGGAGGTCTGATGTGGGTCTGATCTTGATCTGAGTTCTGATACAGAGGTCTGACATGAAGGTCTGATCTAAGGTCTGATGGGGGTCTCATCTGAGGTCTGATACAGGAGTATGATATGTAGGTCTGATGGGGGTCAGGGTCAGATCATGATCTGAGGTCTGATATGAGGTGAACGGGGGTCTAATGGGAATCTGATCTGAGGTCTGATGTGAGGCCCTGATATGGGAGTCTGATCTGAGGTCTGATATGGCGGTCATGTGAGGTCCTGATATGGAGGTCTGATGTGAGGATCTGATATAGGGTCTGATTTGAGGTTTGATGATTTTTTCTAAAACCTGGGGTGTGTCTTATCATCAGGTGCCTCCTTGTATGACTTTTGGGCTACCACGTTTACCGAGAATGCATTACGTTTGTAAAGGGGACTCCTACACTGTTATTGGAAACCTAAAGCAAAGAGGATGGGACAAACTAGGGCTGCGCCCTCTCTTCAAGGCATTTACCCAATTTATGAATGTCCAAAAGCCCAGACTATTTGCTTAGATTACACTTTAATAATAATTATTATTTTCATAATTTAGATTGCATTTCTTCTTTATACATTGTATAGTGTCATCTACTCATGCTAGTACCAGGTGACATAGCCCCTTGAAACAAAACAGCCAAAAAAAACTATTATTTTTAAAATAGATAATGTTGTGACATTCCATGAATCAAGAATGAGATGTAAATGATTTTAGAACATGCATTTATCTGACGAGTATAAAAACTGCTATATACAATACTACTACAATACAACAGCAGAAATGCAAAGTTATATTCATTTGCATCGTACCTATACCTGCTGTGACTGAAATGACTTCTCAGCATAATCTTGTAGAGACCAGAGAGAATGTATGACTTACCTGGGGGGCCGGCTGATCCAGGAAGCCCTGGAGGGCCAGGAGGACCTTCGCCACCAGTACCTGGAATCCCAGGAGGACCTGCTGGGCCAGGAAGTCCATTCTGACCAGAGTCACCTATGATAAAAAGGCATAACAGACAATGTATTTTGAATAATGTTTTATTAAATGCCTGCACACTAAAACAATTTAAAATAAATTTCCCTGGAAATAAGAGTTTGTCATCTAAGATTTTACAGATGTTGACTTTTGGAAATCCTATATTTAACACAGCATAATTAATAAAAAAAAATATGAGAAAGATGACCTGTAAACTTTCCTGACATGCCTGTTTTAGTAACATCTTGCACCCCTCTTATTATCTATTCTTATGACTCAATGATATATCATTCATTTATTATTCCTGCTAGAAACTATGAATGAACAGGGAGTGTTCCACAGGATTAATGCATAGAAAATGTGGTGCCAATATTCAAAAAGAGTCCAAAAACAGAGCCTGAAAACTATAGGCCGGTAAGTTTAACATCTGTCTTGGGTAAACTGTTTGAAGGTTTTCTAAGAGATGCTATCTTGGAGGATCTCATTGAAAATAAGCAAATAGCGCCATATCAGCATGGCATCATGAGGGATGGGTCATGTCAAACTAATTTAATCAGTTTCTATGAGGAGGTAAGTTCTAGACTTGACAGCGGCGAATCAATGGATGTCATGTATCTGGACTTCTCCAAAGCATTACATACTCTACTCCATAAAAGGTTAGTGTATAAAATGAGAATGCTCGGACTGGGAGAAAATGTCTGTAAGTGGGTAAGTAACTGGCTCAATGATAGAAAACAGAGGGTGGTTATTAATAGTACACACTCAGATCGGGTCACTGTCACTACTGGGGTACCTTAGGGGTCAGTATTGGGCCCTATTCTCTTCAATATCTTTATTAATGATCTTGTAGAAGGCTTGCATAGTAAAATATATTTATTTTTAGATGACACTAAACTGTGTAAAGTAATTAACACTGAAGAGGACAGTATACTGCTACAGATGGATCTGGATAGATCGGAGGCCTGGGCAGATAAGTGGCAGATGAGGTTTAACACTGACAAATGTAAGGTTATGCACATGGGAAGGAATAATGCAAGTCACCAGTACATACTAAATGGTAAAACACTGGGTAACACTCACATGGAAAAGGACCTAGGAATTTTGGTGAACCGCAAACTAAGCAGTAGAAACCAGTGTCAGGCAGCTGCTGCTAAGGCCAATAAAATAATGGGTTGCATCAAAAGGGGTATAGATGCCTGTGATAAGAGCATAGTCCTACCACTTTACAAATCACTGGTCAGACCACACATGGAGCACTGTGTACAGTTCTGGGCTCCTGTGAACAAGTCAGACATAGCAGAGCTGGAGAGGGTTCAGGGGAGGGCAACTAAAGTAATAACTGGAATGGGGCAACTACAGTACCATCAAAGATTATCAAAATTAGGGTTATTCACTTTAGAAAAAAGACAACCGAGAGGAGATCTGATTACTATGTATAAATATATCAGGGGTCAGTACAGAGATCTCTCCCATCATCTATTTATCCTCAGGACTGTGACTGTGATGAGGGGACGTCCTCTGCGCCTGGAAGAAAGAAGGTTTGTACACAAACATAGAAGAGGATTCTTTACGGTAAGAGCAGTGAGACTATGGAACTCTCTGCCTGAGGAGGTGGTGATGGTGAGTTCACTAAAAGAGTCCAAGAGAGGCCTGGATGTATTTCTGGAGTGTTTTAATATTACAGGTTATAGTTACTAGAGATCATTCTGATTGCCTGATTGGAGTCGGGAAGGAATTTTTTTCCCTAAAGTGCGGATCATTGGCTTCTACCTCACATTTATTTATTTTTTTCCTTCCTCTGGATCAACTTGCAGGATAACAGGCCGAACTGGATGGACAGATGTATTTTTGTAACTGAACTGGATGGACAGATGTCTTTTTGTAACTACTAGCAGTCCATAATGAATGTCCAGATGGGTGTTACCAGTTGGTGGCATGTCTCTACACAGTGTGACACTATCCAATCAATGCTGCCACTGTCAGACTGTGCTGGTACACACCCCTAATTTGTAACACCCATCTGGACCTTCATTGCACACCGCGAGCAATTAATTCATGCATGCAAATTAGATGGGGAATGCAAGTAGTTAGTAAAACAGGCATGTCATTACAGGTTACATGTCCTCTTTAAAGGTGTTGTACAGAAATACTTAAGTGCTTTCTCCTAAAACCAGTGCCACATCTGTCTACAAGTCATATGTTGTATTGCAGCTTAAATTCACTTCAATGGAACGGAGCCGCAATACTACACACAGTCCATGCCCTGGAATGGGTCTGTTTTTTTTTTTTTTTAAACAGCAGTCATATATTGCTAACCTCATAAAACTCCCTTTAAAGGATTTCCCATAATAGGATAGTACTAGGATATGCCAGCACCTAATAGTCACAAGTGGCTTCATCCCCCTTTTCCTTAGAAATGAGGAGCTAAGCTCTGTGGCTCCTTCATAGTGTTTCTCTGGACAGCAACGCTCCTGCCACCTGCTGGGCAGAGAATTACAGCCCAGTCTCATACAGCTGAGGGGGCTGTGTTGCAGAACCCTGCTCATCAGGATGTTTTGGCGTATACTACTTCTTTTATGCAGTGCAAGCATCAAATGCATGCATTCACTTAGCCCCTGCAGGTCAAGCAAGATTGTCATTTTCCAGCCCTGGATGTGACTGTTAGATGGCTTCCACAGTAAGGCCTCTTTCACACTGGCGTCGCGTGTGAAGGCCGGATAGGTGAGTCACAGGAAAATCGTGCGATTTTTCCTGCGAGTGGGGTGAGTACTGTATGGGATTGCGTTGCGTTCTTTATTTTTTTCTGCGCGAGTACAACGCATTTTGCACGCGCGTGAGAAAAAACTGAATGTGGTACCCAGACCCAAACCCAGACTTCTTCACTGAAGTTTGGGTTTGGGTTAGGTGTTCTGTAGATTTTAATATTTTCCCTTATAAAATGGTTATAAGGGAAAATAATAAGATTCTTAATACAGACTGCTAAGTAAATTAGGGCTGGAGGGGTTAAAAAAATAAATAAAATTAAACTCATGTGATGGACCATGTGATGAGTGCAGTGACGTCACCAAAGGTCCTTTTCTCCCAGGTCCTCAAAGAAGAAGAAAGAAGACAAGCCGGCCTGCGTG
Source organism: Bufo gargarizans (assembly GCF_014858855.1). Lineage (NCBI taxonomy): Eukaryota > Metazoa > Chordata > Amphibia > Anura > Bufonidae > Bufo > Bufo gargarizans. Next base: position 86,556,729 of record NC_058088.1, read on the forward strand.
AACAAGTGGATGAGGTGAGTTTAATTTTTGTATTTTTTTTTAACCCCTCCATCCCCAATTTATTTAGCATTCTGTATTAATAGTGCTATTATTAACCATATTATAAGGGAAAATAATAAAGATCGGGTCCCCATCCCGATCATCACTTTGCAAAATTGCACCGCATCCGTACTTGCTTGCAGATGCTCGCGATTTTCACACAGCCCTATTCACTTCTATGGGGTCTGTATTGCGTGAAAAACACACAATATAGAGCTTGCTGCGATTTTCACGCAACATACAAGTGATGTGTGAAAAAAAAAATCGCTCATGTACACAGCCCCATAGAAATGAATGGGTCCGGATTCAGAGCGGGTGCAATGTGTTCACATCACGCATTGCACCCGTGCGGAAAACTTGCCCGTGTGAAAGGGGCCCAAGGCTTCATGCACACAACAGAGTCCGTATTTTGGTCTGCAAGCAACAGATCCACAAAATACAGACACCTTCCCTGTGCGATCCACATTTTTTCAATCCCATCTATAGAAAGGGCTACTCTTGTGCTCAATATGGACCAGAATAGCACATGTAATTTAATCTGCAAAATATATGGATATATGCATGGCCCCATAGAAATGAATGGGTCAGGTAGCACACGGATGAAAAATACGGTGGCGTGAATGAGGCTTAAGAGCAATTTTCATATTAATATTACATAAACTGCTTATCTATGAGTGAATGACATGCAACACTATGTGCCTTTTTACCCATACTAGTGATTGAGAATGAACTATTCCCGATCGCTGCCCAATGTGTGATCGTTTCTTTTATGCAGCACTAAAAATCATTTGTCAGCAGCTCATCGCCCCATGTAAACAGGGAATCTGCTGCTGAAAAATGAAAACTGTATGGGGCAAACAATCGTATTAATCACTGGTCACCATACAGACAATGATTGCCACATGTAATCAGCACATAACGAGCAAAGATTGACATGTCGTTTTTTCTACTGGAGCACAGTAAGGGGCGAACATCTATCCGCCTAAAATGACCCGGTAATCTGCACGCTTAAACGGTAAGTGTCTTCCAGATACTAACAATATTTAACAGTTTATGTGTACAATTATTCCAAAGCTGAGTAATGTGTAAATTATGTACATTGCATGACTGCAAGTTACAGCCTCTATTATAGAGAGATACAGAGCTGCATTCACAATTCCGCATCTTCAGAGCTCAAAAAGTGAATCAAAAGTATGTAATCAACATCCATGCTGATTTAAAGGGGTTCTCCGGGCTTTTAATATTGATGACCTGTCCTCAGGATAGGTCATCAATATCAGATTGGCGGGGGCCTGACACTCGGCACCCCCGAAAAAATCATCTGTATGAAGGAAAGGTGTGCGCCTGCGGTCTCCCTTCTCTCTTCCTGGTTACTGCTGTCTATGGCGAGCAGGAAGAGAGAAGGGAGACAACAGGCAAGCACTATGCGCGCCTTCCCTTCATACAGTTGATCAGCGTTGTGTTGGACCCCCTCCCCCCCAATCTGATATCAATTTTAAAAGCCTGGAAAACCCCTTTAACTCAGGAGAAAACATAGAGATGGGCTCTCTGATGCAATGAATGAAATCCACCTGGATCAGAGAGACTTGGGTGGGGATTTATCAAAACTGGTGCAAACCAAATAAAGCAACCACCAAATAAAATTTTACCTTTCACTTTTTAGGGCTCCTTCGGAAAATGAAAGGCTCATTCTGATTGAGTAACTAAGCCAGTTTTCCTTGGCACCAGTTTTAATAAATCTCCCTTTTGTTGCTTGATTACAATCTCACCTCCTTTCCATGATCCTTGAGTTCCCCACACTCTTGTTCGCTCATATTTTAGGACCACAGAAGCCTCATGGGTTGCATGAATGGTACATACACCCAGGTTTTAAACCTTTTTTTATGTCTAGACCATTCCCATCGCACAAACCCTTCTTTTACTCGTTACCTTTTGGTCCAGGAGAGCCATCAAATCCTGATCTTCCTGGAGCCCCTGGCATCCCTGGGAATCCAGAATCTCCTTTTGGTCCTGGAGATCCTTTAAATCCAATAGAACCTGGTTGCCCTTGAGGTCCTGGTAATCCAAATCCTGGCTCACCCTTTTATTTCAAACAAAGCATTAAGCAACGTTTAAGAAAGTTTGATAGGAAAACTGGGCGAGAACTGAAACTACATGCACAGTATATTATTGCAGGAGAGTTATCTCTACATAGATGTCACCTTCTAGATAGAACAAGAGACATTTCTTCATTGTCAACTCTACAATATTGCTTATCTATTATCTGAGACATCTCTGTTTTTTTTGCAATAAAGTAACATCTATGAATCCACCGCCATTTTTACCTTTGGTCCTGGGAAACCTGGCTGGCCAGGTATTCCATCTGATCCCGGATTTCCTGATAAACCTGGTGGTCCTGGTGGTCCAGGTGCACCCAGAAACCCTGAAAAAACAAAACATGTGCTATTCAATCTTTCCTCTTCCAAAAGACATTGCACTGTACAGTCATTGAATAAAAGCAGCATATTCATCTAGAAGTACAACACCAGATTTTGTTCTCTTTTCACATAACATGTAGTAGATCAATATAGCAATATATATACACCTCTAAGACAGTTGGAATAATGTCACATTTGTAAAATAGAGATGTCTTCATGACGTTCTTATTCATGAACTTCCCTAATAAATATTATTAGTGCATACCTTTTGGACCAGCTGGTCCTGGAAGTCCAATTCCTGGGACACCTGTATCTCCTTTCATTCCTGTAAGGCCTGGAAGTCCAGATTGTCCAGGCAGACCAGGCTCACCTAAAAACAGAGAGCGTAACGCAATTAATACAAACAGTCAGTATGAGGTTTAGTAAGAGTTATGAAGAGGTAGGTTAAGCTGCCCAAAATAGACCTCAGACCCAGATCACATTGGTGACAACAACATTAATACTCTCAACGATACAGCTTTATTTTGCATCCTGAAAGTGCTGCAAATTGAGCTAATTCCTACAGGCCATACAATATATATCAATGAATTAGGGCTTAAACATTAGAATTTTTGGGGTCCACTGAGGAACACGACTGACCTGGGGATCCTGGTGCACCTGAACTGCCAGGGGGACCCTGAAGACCTTTAGCTCCTTTCTCCGTTACTGTTTGGCCAGGTGGTCCCTTAGTACCTAGAAAATGAATGAACAAATCATGAATGAAATCAATATGGATACAACAATACAATTTAAAAATGAACTTTCTCTCTTAAGTACAGTGTGGGACTACGGAGCTCAGGGCCCACCAGTGCAATTGATTTTTGCAGCCCACTCTATACCTATATAGAAATGTTGCCTGTTCAGTTTCAGATATGCACATAAAAATATCGATACGGCAATTTTTTTGCAGATATTCCGCATCAGAATTTCAAACTTAGATTTTGTCACAATTCAGTGGCAAAATACATGTGTCAAACAAATGCAGTCGTGCATTTTATTTCACCTTTTTGCTATGGATTTAAAAAGTCCATTTCTGCTGTGGATTTTCTAAACTCTCACTCACTGTACCAGAACTGTAACCCTCTGCGGATTTTCCACATACAGTTCCACAGTGGAAAATCTTTGGCGTATCCTCCACATGTGAATGTACTCTTACTGCACGCAAGCATATTCTGGTTCCATACAGCTCTGTACCAAGTGGTGTAATATGAGTACTGTATGGAGCAATACTATACTGCACCTCTAGAAGCCTTTTGATTTAAAGGGGTGGTCTGAGAGTTTGAAATTGATTATCAATCCTCAGGAATGGTCATCAATATCAGATCAACGGGCGCCTGACTCCTGACACCCCCCAATGTAAGTGTTATCACAATAATTGGTCACATGGCCTAGTCTCAGGTCAGTCACATTTAAGTGAATGAGGCTGAGCTGCAATACTAAGCACAGCCGCTATCCACTGGATGGAGCTGTGCGTTGTAAGTGGCGAGGCGTGCCAAAGTCCCCTTAAAGAGCTGATTGGTGGCGGTCCCGGGTGTCGGACCTGCACCAATCACATCCTGAGCATAGGTCATCAATATTAAACAAACTTTTTCTGTAATATAGTGCAGTATAGAAGCACCATGCAGCATCACACTGACTACCTGTCAATGTTTGACAGTAAGTCATTGTGTGAGTCTCTAAGAATGTAAGTCAGTAAAAATTGTGAGTAAGTACGTGTGTCATATGTAAGTTCATGTGTCAGTAAATCTGTGTGTGCTTTTCAGTATGTAAGTGTACATGGTAGTCTCTAACAAAGTATATCTGCAAGTGAACATGTAAGTGCATATGTCAGTAAATTGGTGTGTGTCATGCAGTATGTAAGTAAAGTGTGTATCAGCAAGTCAGCATATAGGTCATTAAGCATGCATGTCAGTAAAGTTACTGTAAGTAAAATGCAGATGTGATTTAATGTATGTTAGTAAATGCGTATTTGTTTGCAGCTACTGCTTATTTACAGCCAATAAGACACAGCTTATTGGAGCTGATCTATTTTACAGTAGAGGACATTGATCTTTTGGCTGGGGGTGGAGTGACAAGGTTTTCTCTTCCACTGTGTCAGTTTGGGACAAGTTTTTATCAGTAAATCAGTGTGTCAGTAAGTCGTGTGTGTAATATAGCATGTTAACTAAGCACGTATGGAAGTATTGTTTTATGTAAGTGTATTTCACGGACACCCTACCCATGGCAGCTCCTGCTTGTTTGCATCCAGAGGCTGAAGGGGCAGATTCAGATGTTGCATAGCATCAGGGCATTTCTTGTGTTCTGTGCAGCAAATAAAACGTTTAGCCCAGATCTAAACTGACCTAGGCAGGCATTAAGACAGGTCTTCTTGGAGTAGTGGCCAGCCTGCAGAGCTCTGATGCAGACCCTCACATACAGGCAGAGTCCGGTGTATCCTCCATCTTACTGGAGCAGCTCTGAACTGCCCCCCTGCTGGAGTCTCCCGATATATATGACCGGTCTGACTGTGCGGAGTCGTACTGCAAGGAAGCAACTAGAAGCAGGGGCCTTGGTTTGTTCAGTATCGTATTGAAATGGGCCATCTAAATGGAGGGGCCAATCAGTGGATGCTCCATTGGGCTAGTTCGAGACTGATTATGACTATTATAGTCAATGTCCCATTTTCCAATTACTTATATAACCTCAAAATATTCTGCAGCGCTATACGGAAACGGTCAACACTCATATTACTCCCTGTACCCAATGAGGCTCACTACCCATACCTTCTAGGGCCAATTAACCTATCAGTATGCTTTTGGCGTTCGAGAGGAAGCTGGAATGCAAGGAGGAAACCCATGCACCAAAGAGAACATACAACGTCCATGCAGATGCTGTCCCTAGTCAGAATCGAATCCTGTTTGAGTTCAGCATAGTATCCATTTTATATATATATATATATATATATATAAATAATTAAAGAATAATTCCACCAAAGGCATTTAAACTGTTGTCCTGTATTCAGCATCTATTGAAGGCATGCATCAGAAAACGGATCTGGTGAGAGGAAAAGTGTTACATTAGACGTTTCCTAACAGGACTTATTTAATTATGGGCTATATTCTACTTTTAAGTGTATTTATATATAACCTTTAAAGCTAATAAGGTGACAGTGATTCTAGTTAATAATATAGAGTACTGAAGTGTCTCTTCCTTTAAAGACCAAATATGCAGCGATTCCCATATAAGAGCTGGCAGTAACAGTGCAGATGACAGATGGCAGTCACAATCAATATCAAATCACTAAATGAAGACAAGTAAAATGCCAATTAACGGAGCACTGTGCACTGGCAACCATGGTCCAATATCAGCAGATGACATGGCTCCCCAAACCATCACTGACTGTGGAAACCTCACACTGAACCTCAAGCAACTTGGACAGTGCGCCTCTCCACTCTTATTCCAGATTCTAGGATCTTAAAGGTGTTTTGCCATCACATACAATGGGGCATATTGCTAGAATATGTCCCCATTGTCTGATAGGTGCGAGTCCCACCTCTGGGATCCGCCCCTACAACAAGAACGGAGTGGGGAAATTAATGGAAGGAGTACTTCACTCCATTCTGGAAGAACCAGCACATCAAAGTATTACATGGATGGTCATTCTGACTAGCCAGCGTACAATTTTACAATTCTCTCACAGCAGCCAATGCTGCAAAAAATTATGGACGGCAATCTACCTGTCATTCTACCTTTAATGTCTAGTTAATTGCTCTAATCTATTTTAATTATGTAATGGACTCTAATGACATTTGCGACTATGGGGGTCATTTACAAACACAAATATGCCTAAATAAGGCGTATTTCTAGCACAGATTGCGGTCCTTTGTGCCGCAATCTGTGACTTCTACCCGCTCACGCCAGGTCTAAAAAAAGGGGGCGTGGTGTGGGCGGGGAAGGGTCGGCAGGCCCATCTCATTTACCATTTTCTACGACGATTTTAAAAATACATTCAGAAAAATGTCTGAATGTAAGACATTTAGAAGTGCTGGAGTGGCGCCTCTTTATAACTCCGGCGGATCCACTGCCAATGCAGGACTTTATTGAAACCGGTGTCTAAAACACCGATCTTAATAAATGTATCTCAATCTCCTTATTGGAATGTACATTTTAAAGCAGAGTTCCAATGTTATTTATATGTACCATAAATCTTTATAGAACCTTAAACTTGCAAGAGACAGAGGTCAAGTGTCAAATAATTAGTCCTGAGATATTTAGGTATGACAAGGGTCCACAGAACTCATTTATCAAACTGGTGTAAAGTAGAACTGGCTTAGTTGCCCACAGCAACAGATCAGATCCCAACTTTCATTTTCCAAAGGAGATGTCAAAAATGAAATTTGTAATCTGATTGGTTACTATGGGCAACTAAGCCAGTTCTACTTTACACCAGTTTCTGTGATGTTTTAATTGCAATAATGAATATTATATTTTCTTTGTGTTCACAATTTAGTTACCTGGCGCTCCAGGTGCTCCCGGTCGGCCAGAAACTCCCTGAACTCCTTTTTCACCAACAGGACCAGGTGGACCAAAGCCAGGCGGACCCAAAGGACCTCTGTCACCTGGAAGTCCAGGGAGGCCAGGTTCACCAGACAGACCACGTTCCCCTTTGAAAGCAAGGCCACCCTAGAAATAATAATAAGAGTTAAAATATTACTAGTTTTACAAAAAAATCCAAAATAAAAAAAAGCCCTTTAATAGTTGATTTATGCACACAATAAAACCTCAGGGAAATGACCACTAAAACTGCACTGAAAAATGTGGGGTCCTCTCAAAGATGGCTAGTATGCCTAGTAAATAAAGACTAACAATCTGTCACTGGAAATCATCTCAGCCAGTGACTGACGTGACCATAGGCCTATGCCAGGACACATCTATGATCATGTGATCACTGGATCCAATAAGCAAACTGGCATAAAAACCACAGCGTGTGGTCGTTATGGAGTTAAATATAATTCCTTCCTATACAGGGCTCCAGATGGCGACCAAAATGGTCGCCAATGCGACTTAGAATTTACAAATGGCGACAAAACTTTTTAGTCTTGTCGCCATTTGCGACTAGACCCTCCGCGGCAGCGCTGCAGTTGAACAGCGGCGGGCACAGGAGCTGATAGTTCTCTGCCCCGCCGCCGCCGATGTTCTCCTCAGTCTGAGTCAGCTCGGTCACAGCACACAGACAACAGCAGAGACGCTGGCAGCAGGGGGGGGGGGGAGCGTAATCTGATCCTAGAGTGGAAGCTGCTTCTGCCAGCCCCTCCCCGCCCACCAACCAATCAGAGCTGAGGCAAGGCAAGGCGAGCACTAGCAGCTCTGAGTCACTGACAAGTACAGGGAGAAAGAATCGAATGAGTCACAGGTGAAAAGAACTAAAGATCCGACTTAGTTAGTGACTCATTTGATTCTTTCTTAGACTCCCTGTACAGTGTCCCCCCCCCCAACACCCCAGTATAAGAAACATTGGTGGCACAGTGTGCCCCCCCCCAACACCCCAGTATAAGAAACATTGGTGGCACAGTGTGCCTCTCCCAACACCCCAGTATAAGAAACATTGGTGGCACAGTGTGCCTCTCCCAACACCCCAGTATAAGAAACATTGGTGGCACAGTGTGCCCCCCCCCCAACACCCCAGTATAAGAAACATTGGTGGCAGTGTGCCCCCCCCCAACACCCCAGTATAAGAAACATTGGTGGCACAGTGTGCCCCCCCAACACCCCAGTATAATAAACATTGGTGGCACAGTGTGCCCCCCAACACCCCAGTATAATAAACATTGGTGGCACAGTGTGCCCCCCCCAGTATAAGAAACATTGGTGGCACAGTGGGAAGTGCCAATGAGGGTTAAAAAATAATTTTAAAAAAATTAACTCCCCTCCAGTTGATCGCGTAGCTGCCGGTCTCCTGTTCTTTCTTCAGGACCTGTGGTGATGTCACTGAGCTCATCACATGGTCCATTACCATGGTGATGAATCATGTGATGTATCATGTGATGAGCACAGTGATGTCACCACAGGTCCTGAAGAAAGAATAGGAGACGATCAATTGGAGGAGGTGAGTTAATTATTTTTTTATTTTTTAACCCTCATTGGCACTGCCCACTGCGCCACCAATGTTTATTATATTGAGGGGGGGCACACTGCACCACCAATGTTTATTATACTGGGGTGTTGGGGGGGGGTGCACACTGCGCCACCAATGTTTATTATATTGAGGGGGGCACACTGCGCCACCAATGTTTATTATACTGGGGTGTTGGGGGGGTGCGCACTGCGCCACCAATGTTTTATATTGAGGGGGGCACACTGCGCCACCAATGTTTATCAAACTGGGGTGTTGGGGGGCGCACTACGCCACCAATGTTTATCATACTGGGGTGTTGGGGGAGCGGCACTGCGCCACCAATGTTTATTATATTGACCTTCTACTAAGCATTCTGTATTAAATAATACAGTGAATAGACTTTCATCCTAGCAACCATGAGTGAAAATCGTACCGCATCCGCACTTGCTTGCGGATGCTTGCGATTTTCACGCAGCCCCATTAGCTTCTATGGGGCCTGCGTTGCGTGAAAAACGCACAACATAGAGCATGCTGCGATTTTCACGCAGCGCACAAGTGATGTGTGAAAATCACCCCTCATGTACACAGCCCCATAGAAATGAATGGGTCCGGATTTAGTGCGGGTGCATTCCGGTATTTTGAATGCCAGATCCGGCACTAATACATTCCTATGGGAAAAAACGCCGGATCCGGCATTCAGGCAAATCTTCAGGTTTTTTTTTCGCCGGAGATAAAACCATAGCATGCTGCGCTTTTACCTTTTGCCTGATCAGTCAAAATGACTGAACTGAAGACATCCTGATGCATCCTGAACGGATAACTCTATTCAGAATGCATAGGGATATGCCTGATCAGTTCTTTTCCGATATTGAGCCCCTAGGACGGAACTCTATGCCGGAAAAGAAAAACGCTAGTGTGAAAGTACCCTAAAATATTAAGTTTAAATCCCCCCTTTCCCAATTTTACATATAAAATATATAAAGAATAAATAAACATATTACATAGCGCTGTCCAAACTATTAAATTATTAAAAAATATCTCCTATGCGGTGAGCATTCACCATTTTTTAGTCACCTTGTCACCCCAAAAATATAGGATAAGACTGTTCTATTATGGGCCGAATGTTTCATAAAATGCGAAATGCACGCAGCTTTTTTTGGTGTTTTTTTTTTTTTGTTTTGTTTTTTTTGCGCGGTATTGAGTATCGCAATACTTTTTTTATGGTGACGAAAGCGAATCAAAATTTTGGTATCAAAACAACCCTATGCCGATCTGATTGGAGTAGCGTTGTCACGATACCAAAATTTTGATTCGGTTTCGATTTGGCGACTAAAAATTTGATTTGGCTCCTAAATTTTTCAGTTCAGGAGCCAATGGCTACCAGGTATTTTTTTTTTGTCTGGAGCACTGCTATATCTCTTGACATGTATTGTTTCCACAAACTATGAAATGCAAAGCCTAGATAAGTATAGACTTAAGACTAAAGAGTTCTATTTCATGAAATTACTTGCTAGAATAAATCATTATAATCCTTGAGGGTTCAGCTATAATTAGTCACTTTATTATTAATCAGTAAAACAGTGCTTATGCATAGGGTTTTGGCGACTTTGCATACAGAGCAACATTAAGAGATCAGCTCTTCTGACATAGGAAATAATACTGGAGAATCTGCACAATGTGCCACTACTCTACTATTCCTCCTGGAAATGTTTCAATAAACGGACAAGTGGATGTTTCCATTATACTCCTGAACAGGGAGTGTCCCCACACACACTGATACCATCAGCACTGACTGGACCATGGACATAGTGTGCTGGGACATGCTCCATTGACAGAAAATGGTGTCTACATAAAACATACATACCGGCTCTCCCTTAGGCCCAGGAATTCCTGGAATTCCATCTCTTCCAGGAAGACCATCAAGGCCTGGGCTTCCAGCTGGACCTGGGAATCCAGTGTCACCTTTATCTCCTTTCAGTCCAGGTAGTGCAATCACGTCACCAGAATCTCCTTTAGGCCCAGGGCGGCCAGGGTTACCAGAAGAACCGGGAAATCCCTGTGTGGCACAGAGATACAGGTATTATTTACTAATCACACTTCTTGTTGCCATATCTCACATACGCTGGTTAGTACATTTAGTAATGTGCACAGATAACATTTCTTCTTTTTACATATTCAGAATAATGCCTTCATTTTATCTGCCAGCATTGGAAGAGGGTTTTTTTAGACAGTGGTGTCTTCAAAATCCTGGAGATCTGCTAAACTGGTTTTTTTGACGCTGATCCCTTTCAGAATTCAATAATATTCATCACAAGCACTGCTGATAAAACTGGGTACATTTGTTTTAAAGTAATAGACATGCACAAAATCCAATACTTACTGGTTGTCCAGGAGGACCCAACAAACCGGGAAGACCAGGATCACCTTTTTGTCCTGAATAACCAGGCAACCCTATCAAAATAAGAAAATATGTGAGATGTACACAAATGGCTAATATACCCAGTATGACACTAGCAGGTAGATACTTTGCAAATACACTGCAAAAAAAAGAAAAGGTCACACACTCTAATATTTCGTTGGACCGCCTTTAGCTTTCATTAAGGCACGTATTCGCTGTGGCATTGTTTCGATAAGCTTCTGCAATGTCACAAGATTTATTTCCATCCAGTGTTGCATACATTTTTCACCATGATCTTGCATTGATGATGGCAGAGTCTGACTGCTACGCAAAGCCTTCTCCAGCACATCCCAAAGATTCTCTATGGGGTTAAGGTCTGGACTCTGATGGCCAATCCATGTGTGAAAATGATGTCTCATGCTCGCTGAATCACTCTTTCACAATTTGAGCCCGATGAATCCTGGCATTGTCATCTTGGAATATGCCCGTGCCATCAGGGAAGAAAAAATCCATTGATGGAATAACCTGGTCATTCAGTATGTTCAGGTAGTCATCTGACCTCATTCTTGGAGCTCATACTGTTGCTGAACCTAGACCTGACCAACTGCAGCAACCCCAGATCATAGCACTGCCCCCACAGGCTGGTACAGTAGGCACTAGGCATGATGGGTGCAACACTTCATCTGTCTCTCTTCTTACCCTGATGCGCCCATCACTCTGTGACAGGGTAAATCTGGACTCATCAGACCACATTACCTTCTTCCATTGCTCCAGAGTCCAATCTTTATGCTCCCTAGCAAATTGTAGCCTTTTTTTCTGGTTTGCCTCCCTGATTAGTGGTTTTCTTACAGCTACACAGCTGTTCAGTCCCAATCCCTTGAGTTCCCTTTGTATTGTGTGTGTGGAAATGCTCGTACTTTCACTATTAAACATAGCACTGAGTTCTCCTGTTGTTTTTCTTCGATTTGATTTCACCAAACGTTTAAGTGATCGCCGATCACGATCATTCAGGATTTTTTCCCGCCACATTTCTTCTTCGAATACGATGCGTTCCCACTATCCTTCCAGTTTTTAATAATGTGTTGGACAGTTCTTAACCCAATTTTTGTCGTTTCTGCAATCTCCTTAGATGTTTTCTCTGCTTGATGCATGCCAATGATTTGACCCTTCTCAAACAGACTAACATCTTTTCCACGACCACGAGATGTGTCTTTCGACATGGTTGTTTAAGAAATGAGAAGCAACTCATTGCACCAGTTGGGGTTAAATAACTTATTGCCAGCTGAAAGATAATCGCCCATGCAGTAATTATCCAATAGGAGGCGCATAACTATTTGCTTAGTTAAATCCAGGTGGCGACTTTTCTTTTGGACAGGCAGTGTATTTTTGCTGTGAGATATATATATATATATATATTACACACAATGTGACTTACACATAAACATACAGTACATATGGATACATTCACCCACACATGTGTATGAATATATATATGACACACAAAAGTCAAACATGACTTTCTTCTTGCTTATTTGAGCAGATTTGGGCACAGCAGGACAAGACTGCTCCAGTCAGCAGTAGGGGCTGCTTTACACCAACACATTATCTGACCAATCTCTGTCCAATCAGACCAATAGTTGGTGTGCATAACAAAAGATCTCTGTGTGTAAACGGCCTTCTGACCAATGATTGGTCAGAAAATCTGTCTCCCTCCCTCTTCTCTGACTGGACTGCTGTTTGTAATGCAGCCTGCCATCTGCTGGTGAAAGCTGAATATCTCTTATATAATGTTCTCCTTTCATCAGCAGATAGCAGCTTTTCATTACAGACTCTAAACAGCTAGAAAGTAGAGCCAGAGGGATGCACAGAGAATGAATAAACTGTTCTTGTGTAAATGGGATTACTAGTTACTTAAAGGGTTTCTGTCATCAGAAAAATGGGTACTAACCTGGCTGACATTAGCGATGTGCTAATGTCAGCTGAACATAACTATATTAGTCCCATGTCACTATGTGCCGCCGTTATTTAGAAAAACTAACTTTTGTCATATGCAAATGAGCCTCTAGGAGCAGGGGGGTGTTGCACCTGAATACATTGCCGTGAGGAAGCTGGCTGCCGGCGAGCGTCCTTCCCTCACTGTGCCTGCGCCGAATACTGAACGGGACGGCGCAGGCGTGAGATTTCCCCGGCAGACAGGAGACCAACGCTGGCCTGGCTCCTAGAGGCTAATTTGCATATTATAAAAGTTAGTTTTTCTCAATAAAGGCTTTAGGCAGTGAGATGGCACTAATATAGTTATGTTCAGCTGACATTAGCACATCACTAACATCAGTCGGCTTAATACCCATTTCTCTGATGACCCTTTAAAACACTGGTAAGAGAAATGTTTAAATAATATTATAGATCTATCTGCAAACAAACAATTTTTTTCTCCTCCAATTTTACAAGAATCAAAAACCCCATTTACCTGGATTTCCAGGAGGACCAGCAGGGCCAGGTTCCCCTTTCTGGCCATTAATTTCATTTCCTATACAGTTGAAGCAGGTATCTCCCTTGTCACCTGTAGGCATATAACATTATTACAATGCATTAACTGCATAGCTATATAAAGACGTAGGCCACACGTAAGTTCTGCAGACATCGATATCATTGTGATGTTACATCTTTGTCAAGTTGTGTTATTTATCATATGCATACCCGTGGTTCCTTACTTTTTCCATATAATAAGTATGAATGATTAAGATTTGTTGGCTACTGGAAAAGACTTATACAGTGGTATCTCCAAAAGAGGTTTTAAAAGTTGAATTTAACCTACTTCATATAATATCAGTATGTCTTCTAGAAAGCCAGACAAGCAGGGGCGTAATCGGGCCTGGAGGGGGGAGGTGGCCAACTGCGCTCACATGTAATGGGAGAGCTCTGACGGGGCCTGGCATGAAGTACAGTGACAATGCCGGGCCCCGTCAGAGTGCTCTTCAAACATGTATATTATGCGCCCCAGGCGCACAGACAAGAGGGGGCGCAGAGGTAAGAGGGTGGCGGGCATACTCACCTCGCAGTTCTTGTCACCTGCCGGGCTGTCGTCTCCGACTTCCTGCTTCACTTTTCTTCTGAGCTCCAGCACTCCCCCTGCAGGCCGCACATCGCGCTGCTGGCTGTGGGAGGAGCGCTGAAAGCCCGGGAATCGGCCTCCAGCACAGCCAGCAGCGCGATGTGAGTGTGGGAGCGCGTCTTTAGGGAAGAAGGTAAGTATGTGGTTTTTTTTTTCATAAAGCTGCAGACTGGAGGCAAAAGGGGGCCACAACAAGATTCAGAGGGTACAAAAGTGGGCATTTTTACTGAAGGGGCACCTAATCTGCCATAACTACTTTGAGGGCATAACTACTGTAAGGGGGCACATAAGTGGGCATAACTACTGTGAGGGGGCACATATCTGGCCATAACCACTGTGAGGAGGCACATATCTGGGCATTACTATTGTGAGGGGGCACACAACTGGGCATTACTACTGTGAGGAGGCACATATCTGGGGGGGGCTAATCCAAAGTTTGCACCGGGGCCCATAACACTCTAGTTACACCACTGTAGACAAGTCTAACAAACACTGAAAACATTACCTTTTTGTCCTCTTTCCCCATTAAGACCTGGATTGCCTTGGGAGCCTGGAAAGCCCTGTGGTCCTGGCATACATAGCTCTCCAACTGAGTATGAGAAAAAATAATCAGAAGCACTGAGATGACCACAAATAACACAGCCATACTAGGGGTCCTGATTTAGGGTAGGTTATGTGTTGCTGCAATTGAACAGGATGCAATGCATAGCAATTTGAGCAGATAGGAGCAAACAATGTTATTCCATAACTAGCATCGATTTTCTAACATTGGTATGCCATAGGTAAAAGACTCCCTGAACTCCTTTTTAGGTTTAATCTTACAAATGGACCAACTGAACTATAAAGTGTTGTGAAGGACATTGTACATTAAGAAGCAGTCCAGATACTTACTAGAAGGATCTGAAGACCCTGGAGGTCCAGGTGGTCCTGGAGGTCCAGGAAATCCAGAACTACCATCTTCACCAGGAGAACCTGGTATAGATATTCCTGGAGACCCTTGATCTCCTTTCTGTCCTCTTTCTCCAGGAAAGCCAGGGTCCCCTGGAGGACCCGTGGCAGAAGAACCTACACAAAAAAAAAACATACATTTCCACATACTGTACTACTTCTAAATATTAGAGACTGCCCATAAATTTGATGCTGGGAATTCAAATCACATATATATTAATCATTATACAGTATTACTGTGCATGTTGGATATGTATTGTATTATACTGTATATATATTAATTGTATTATCAAAGTAAGAAAGTGGTACAAAAATCAGAAACTTACACAGACTGTTTTAATTAGTCTAATGTAATAATAGTGATAGTCTATGTAGGATTATATAGGCGTATACATTATATAACTTGTATTTGGCATTTTTTTTAGCTGTTTTCTTCTTTGCATGCTGCACCTTTAATTCTCAGGTGTCTCTGAGCTGGTGAGCAGACACTACTTTATATGATGTCTTACCACAGAGTACAGATGGAGACAGGAGAGTCTGCTTCCTAACATTCACTCACTCACTCAGAATGACTCTCTCCCTCCTCCACTCCCTCCCTTTTTCATAGACTTCTATGGGATGATGTAAAGTGATCTTTCCATCTTGGTTTTAACAAGACTGCTTTATCACATATTTCCGAAAGTTAGTTTAGAAGAGAGGGAATAGCTCTAGAACAAGGCACTTTGCTGTGATAAAATATATTACAAATTTGCTTACATTTGCGTGTACTATTGATTTATGTAAAGTTGTGTGCAACAACACTGATCCCATTTAAAGGGGTTGTCTTGGAATATAACATTGATGACCTACCTGTGAGGTAGGTCATCAATATTACATTGGTAAGGGTCCAAATCCTGGTACCCCCAGGCATCAGTTGGGTAGTGGCTGAGAATAGTATTCGTCTACTGTTTAAGACTAGGTTCACATCTGTAGTGGAGGAGCATCCATCTCAGGTTCGGGCAGGTTGCATTTTTGCCAGAACCTGAGATGCTTGTTTTATTTTTCTGTTTCTGTTTTTCTGTTTCTAAACTTGAAAAACCTAACCAAAAAACAATAATCTAGCAGGCCACCCCTGGTCTTTATTCACAAGCAGCTGATCAGAGGCCTTAACCATCACATCATAACCGGCATCATGGCCCACAATGCAGTTCTCTGCTGATGAAATTAGGAAAACACTAAAGCCTGTATTACACTGCCCAATTTTTCAGCAGATAATCGCTAACAAGTGTTTGCATAAAAGCTCATTAGCAATCATCTTGCAGTGTAAGGCCTCTTTCACACGGGTAAGTTTTCCACTGAATCCGGACCCATTCATTTCTATGTATCACTTGTGAAAATCGCAGAAAGCTCTATATTGTGTGTTTTTTCACGCAACTCAGGCCCCATAGAAGTGAATGGGGCTGTGTGAAAATCGCAAGCATCCGCAAGTAAGTGCGGATGCAGTGTGATTTTCACGCACAGTTGCTAGGTGACGATCGGTATGGGGACCCGATCTTTATTATCTACCCTTATAACATGGTTATAAGGGAAAATAATAGCATTCCTCATACAGAATGCTAAGTAAATTAGGGATAGAGGGGTTAAAAAAACATGCTGATTTTTCTCACGCGCGTGCAAAACGCATTAAAACATTTTGCATTCGCGCACCCGCATACTATCCGGCCCTCACACGCAACGCCCGTGTGAAAGAGGCCTAATTGCTCAAACATTTGGCAATCCAAATCTCTTGACATGTTAAAAAAATTATCATTTGCAGGCAGCAGATCGTGGTGTCTAATCATGATCTGCCACCGGCAAACTTCTATACAGCATGGCTATGCCATCGCTCCTTCTGTGCTGCAGAGGAGATCACTACATGTAATAGCAAATGTCTCCTCTGCTACTGAGCAGGTGATTGCCGGGAGGGAACGCTTCCTTCCCGACAATCATCTGCCACATCGGGATGTAATACAGCCTTAGGGCTTGTTCACATGAACGTATACTGCGTTCCGTATATGGGCCGTTTTCTACGTTCCGCATACGGTCTGTATATGGAACCATTCATTTCAATGGGTCCGCAAAAGATGTGGACAGCACTCTGTGTGCTATCCGGATCCGTTGCTCCGTTCTGTGGCCCAGCAAAAATTATGAGTCCTGTCCTATTCTTGTCCGTTTTGCGGACAAGAATAGGCATTTCTATAATAGGCCTCCTGTTCCGTTCCGCAAATTGCAGAAGGCACACGGGCGCCATCTGTGTTTTGCGGACCGCAAAAAACGGCACGGTCGTGTGAACGAGCCCTTAAGAGGAGTCACCAATGTTAGTGTGTCATGTAGGCTTTACTATATTAGTGTAGGAGTGCCTTCTCTTTGTGTATCTGCATACATGTTCAGAGACTAAAGAGAATGTATATTTGCCTGCAACATACAGTAGCTGATGACAATGGCTGCAACTTCCAGGTCCCTATTACAGTAGTAAGAGCAGTTCTCGATCACAAACCAATGCTTTAACGGGTGAGGTTCTGGTCATGATTAGACTCCAACTCTTCACTTGATTTCTCATATAAACTGTAAGGTAAATTTTACATAAATCTGTCACAGACTCACCTGGGGTTCCTGGAAGACCAGGTGGACCTAGTAATCCTGGAAAGCCACGTTCTCCTTTATCTCCAGGGAATCCTGGAGGTCCAGTGTTTCCTTTTGGTCCAATGGTTGGTTCTGGTCCAGAAATCACCTATGAATATTGAAATAATAAATGCAGAGTTAGACCTACTTAGCCAAAACAAGTATACTTTAAACCGTATTATTTTTTAAGTAATTTAACAGAACCACTTCAATCCCACAAATACCACAAAGGCATCCACGTATGTACTAAATACCTATTACTTGTATTACTTCCATAAGGAACAAGGGTATCACAGGTAATAGCACAGGGCTACCCTCAGTGGTAAGGGCTGCCTTCAGCAGAACATTTATGTCAACCGTTACTATATGCACAGAACTAGTATTAACTGAGCTGCCATGTGAGAATGGACTAAGTGACAGCTCACTACATGCTCCACATATACGGAATACAGACTACTGTACACAGACTACTTATGGTCTCTGCTGGCAACTAGTGCTAGATGCATTGGAATTACCATAATGGCCTAGGGCAAATGCATGTATGACATCTATTACCTGTCCAGGAGGTCCAGGGAATCCTCGGTCACCTTTTTGACCCTGAAAATGAAACTCACTGTATTAAATAGAGCTCCATAAGCTGCAGGAATTCATTACCAGATCACATAAAGAGTTTAAAGCGGATCTGTCAGCATACTATGCTGCCATGGTCCGGTGTATTAAAGAGGGGAGAATGTCTTAAGTCATTAAAGGGGTTGTTGCACAAAAAATATTTTACAGTTTTCAAACCAGCACCTGGATCAGAATACTTTTGCAATTGCATGTAAGTAAAATTTAGTAGTCACTGAGTAAGTGTACCTTTATAGCACCACCTACTGTTTGTTCTTTCTCTAATTTCTCTGTCTCCTTCACTAAGATCGACACACATGCTCAGTTCCATCCTTCAAATGCCACAAGCTGCAGCAGACAGGGCACACCCCCTGAGAAAAGACAAGCCCCCCTGGGCTGCCAGCTAGCAGGGCAATTGGAGCAATGAATCGGGAGATCTATAGATCCATGTGGGGAACATGACTGCTTCTAGCTTTGTTAGAAAGATCATGTACTAGATGTCACAGTGACTGTGGTGTCGGTGTAGGCTGCCTGCAGGCTCCCTAGCATGCTGACTGCAGGTTGCCTCCTGTGCAGGCTGGCTGTTAGGGGCTGCGTGCTAGCTGCGGTGTCTGTTGTCAACTGCCTGTGAGTGTTTTGCTATCCTCCTGTCTGTTTCTGTTGTGTTCAGGCTCGTTGTGCTCTGGCGTACTGGCTGCG
Source organism: Bufo gargarizans (assembly GCF_014858855.1). Taxonomy (NCBI): domain Eukaryota; kingdom Metazoa; phylum Chordata; class Amphibia; order Anura; family Bufonidae; genus Bufo; species Bufo gargarizans. The sequence goes on from NC_058088.1 coordinate 86,575,721, forward strand.
GTGTTCTGTGGATGCTGGCACTTCTGCCTGTAAGCTCTGTGCATGCTTCTGTTGAGGTTAACTTCCCTGTTCTGAGCCTGGGTGGGGCTTCTCAGGTGCCTCGTTATGCAGCCTTAAGTTCCTGTGAGCTGTAGGGCTTGGGGTCAGTCTGTCAATTTTCATTCTAGGTGTAGTTTCTTGCAGCTGACCAAAGGGGTCTTACCATCTGCCCGTTTGTATGGCTCCGCCTGGTTTTACATTGTTGTATTCTGTATCTTGTTTATCCTTGCCTGATCTGTATCTTCCCTGTATTATGCTCGGTTCCTGCTCTGTATCTTGTTTATTATCTATGTCTTGTCCATGTTCGCCTAGCAGTGCGTAACTGCATCTGATCGCCTAGCAGTGCGTAACTGAGTCTGAGAGCCTGGCAGTGCTTAACTGCATCTGAGAGCCTGGCAGTGTTTAACTGCTTCCATTGTATCCTGTCCCATATCTGTCCTGTAGTGCCTCTGCTTCTGTCCATGTTCTGTTCATGTCTGTCCTATATTCGGAGGGTTCTTGTGTTCCCCAGAGGGGGAATGCCCATTTTCTGTCTCGTCTTGTTTCATGCCATACCTCATCCATGTCCTGTATTTCGCTTTGTCTTGTTCTTGTTTTGTTCCATGCCATGCCTCATCCATGTCCTGTACCTTGCTATGCCTTGACCATGCTTTTTACCTTGCCTTGTGTCATATCTTGTATGTTATGCTTCCTGCCGGTACCTATTTCAGGTACCTCCTGGTCTGCTGGACCAGCTGCCACTGACTCGGTTTACGCTCTGGAGTAGCCCCTGGCAACTACATTCAGCCCAAGCCCATCTGAGGCTCTAGTGAATACCAGGTGTTGCTTAGTTACACCCCTCCGGAGTATTGCCAGTTAGTGGCACAGTGGGTTCACACCTGCTGGATCGTTACACTAGATTATGTATTACGTAGTCATCTAGTAGACGTAGGTCTACTAGATGACTGAGTCTCGTATCATAAATGTCAACATTACTTACCTTCTCACCATCTCTACCAGAATTTCCTGGAAAACCACGATCTCCAGGAAGACCCTGAAAACAAAATGTACATTTATTAATTTATTTTAATTTGACATAGATAATACAGATTTGGATATAATTGATACTAACCTCAGTACCAGGAAGACCACTCCGTCCTTCTTTCCCAGGCTTTCCCTGTTTGTCACAATTAGATATTTAAAAGATTTGTCATTTTGCTAATTTTTCACAGAGGCTTTTGGTTGCCTTACTTACTATTTGTGACAAAATGTTTTAACACTGTTTTAACACTTCTCTAAGTCACACATCCTTTTCTAGACACTTTAAAAACGGTCTAGTGAGGAGCAAAACCTATATAAAACACAATAAACCTGGCGCAAGGCACGTACACCAGTATTTTATGCAAACTGGGCCTGAATTCTGGCGCATTTAGATTAGTAAATTCTCCCCAATATAGAAATGTATCTTTACTAGAACCAGACTGATAGTCAACTAATTCCTGTGGGATCCGCTCAGGAAACCCCAGTGGTCATAAATGGCTGTCCATGCATTACACCAGACTGAGAACAACTGTTTGGAGAGTGTTGAGCTATGCATCTTAGGAGGACCTTCTCTAAGATGTCCATACACTCAAGTGATCGTCTTCATGGGACAACCCCTATAAAATTCTGGGTGGAAATACTTACTATTTTTCCTAGGTCTCCTGGTTGTCCTTTTTGTCCTTTAATACCTCCAGAAGGACCCTAAACAGATAAATATGAGTATTTATTATACAATTTACTATAAATAATATTATCTTGACTGTATTATATGTATACTGATTATTATGCATATCCACATGAAACATCCTTTAGGCTACATTCACACGTCAGTATTTTCCTATATCCCGCTTTTCGGTCCGTTTTTTGCGGATCCGTTGTTCCTGAAAATGTTTCCGTATGTCATCCGTATGTCATCCGTTTTTTGCGGATCCGCAAAAAACGGAAACATGTATAAATTTCAATAATCAAATAAAGTTGTTTGGATTTCTTTGAAAAAAAATATAAAAAAAAATAAATTGTTATGTGTTTCCAGGAACGGATTCCGTATAAAACGGATGACATACGAATGTCATCCGTTTTTTGCGGATCCATTGACTTTGTATTGTACCAGGATCCGAATTTTGCAGAAAAGAATAGGACATGTTTTATATTTAAACGGACATGCGGAACGGAACAACGGAAACGGACAGCCCACATTGTGCTGTCCGATTTTTTCCAGGACCCATTGAAAATGAATGGGTCCAGATCTGGTCCTGATCTGTTCCGCAAAAAACGGAACAGATCAGGAAAGAAACAACGGACGTGTGAATGGACCCTTAATCTGTAACACCCAATCCATTACTAGAAATAGTTAAACTTCTCAAAATTCTAAAAGAAAAAAGCTTTTAATTAGCTCTATAAAAATATTTTATTGAAAATCAATAAAAAAAAATCCCACAATAAATATAAGTCACTAAATTACTTATATTTATTGTGGGATTTTTTATTGAGTTTTAACAAAATATTTTTATGGGAAAAATTAAAAGCTTGTTTCTTTTAGTATTTTTTGCTGTTATTATTCATGTATGTTACATGTAAATAGGAAATATTAACAAAAGTGAAGCCTCTCATATTTAAAATAGTATTCAGGGTTTATTTCAGGAAATTATTATGATTATCTGAAATATTTAATAAGATGAACAAGTTATTACTGTTTTCATGTCACACAATTCCCACTACTTACAGGAGGACCCGGAGGTCCGGGCGGTCCAGAAAATCCTGGCCCACCTTGTGAACCCTAATAGGAAAGAATTGGATATCATTATGGTCTACCATATATATTCCACTGGACAAACATAAACACACAAGAAATATTGCATGTTGCCATATGAAAAAAAAAAAAGAATCTCAAACAAATGTATGGTTTATCCCTAAACAGTAAATATAGAACCCCTAAAAGTCCTATTTGTTACTATGTAAAAAATTACTGCTGTTCTGTAAAAATGAGCACACCATAATTTTTCCAAGCACGTTTCCTAGCAAGCTTTGAATCTGCAAAGGGCTCTACAGGAAACAACTGTAATAGTTTTACAGTATAGATGACTTGTAAGGGCTCCCTAGGAAGGGATCATTGGTCACGGAGTCTCCAGGTTACAAAGGTTTAAAATTAAAATCTGAATAAGCAAATTTAAAAGAAACCTGTCACATTGAACATGGTGTCGGAGCTGCTGTTTGACCGCCTCCTTGACTTCAAAGCCCAGTATGAGCAGAAACTTAAATTAATATACTAGCTGTACTCGGCTGTCTCCGGAACTCCCTAAGCTGCAGGGGGTACAGGGCTGTCGTTCTTGTGATCGGTGAGGTCTAACAGTTATCCCCTATCCTCTAACCTCAAACAACCGGAATACCCCTTTAATGTCTTAATATGTCCTTATAGCAGTTGAAGATCTGTTTCTCTGATACAGAGCTCCAAGTTCCCTGCATAGACATAGAGGTAAAATATAATATGCTGGCTGCCACTAGAGGTCACCACCAGGGGGAGCTAACTGCATACACACATTGAGCTCACAGTATAGTAGTAATAATAATAATAATAATAATAATAATTATGGTGGCTGCAGGAAAAAAAACATGTTTTATTTTATGCAGTTGAAAAAACTAAGAAAAAGCAAGGCACCAATTACTATATAGATATATAAAGAAACTATTCAGCACAGATTTTTTATATTATTTAGACTAAAAAGCAAAATGGTATTTAAGGGCTGACATTCACTTTAAGGCAAAAGGAACAAAGGTTTTTCTAAATAGCACATACAGTATGGCACTCACACTTCATAGAGGCCTCCCTATAGGTACCAGCCTCTTGTGACTACAGCTGCAGATGGGACAATGCTTGTTTTCACAGACTTGTCTATGAACACATGGGTGAGGTGTAGTGTGCTCAGGGACCAAATTGCAACCAAAAGCATATGTGTGAATATATATGTGCTGTCATATTACTACATAATAAAGTCATGGTTCAAACCTTCTCTCCTTTTTGGACTTGACTATCCCCTGGTTCCTTCTGTTCTGTTGACTGTCCGGGAGGTCCAGGAGGTCCTTGAAGTCCAGAGTCACCCTACAAATGAACCATAAGTCTATTTTCAACATAACAAGCTTATGAAGATCTAGCTTTTAGCGTGACCATATCCCAATGCTAAAAAACCTCTAACACTATAATAATAACCTGAAATATAATGTGTCTCTAGCATAACTTGATAGTTTACATACCTTTTCTCCTTTTGATCCTTGGAAATTTAAGCCCATGTTACCCTAATGAAATCAAATTGGAAGTCGTTAATATCAACATAAAATGGAATTAAAAAAATATTCAAATTCTTGGGCTGGGTTGTTTCATCTGGGATATGGGTTAGAATATGCCATCAAAGTCATATAGGTGCGGGTCCCGCTTCTGAAACAAATCGCATCTATTTCTAAATCGGGCCCCTGAAAGTAAAGGCGAACACACAGTGCATGCACGGCATGCTCTATATTCATGTCTATGGGAGTTCCGAAAAAAGCGAGCACGTGGCTATTTTTCACAAATCTAATAGAGATGAATGGAGAGCGCAAGCATGCCCACCACTTCATTCATTTGTATGGGACTGCTGGAAATAGGCAAACCAGCGCTCAGCTATTTTCGTCAATCCGATAGACATTAATGGAGGATAGCGATATATGAGCAGCTGCTCTCTGCTCACTTCTGGGTCCCGTTCCTTGCGATATGCCACCAATGTTTCAGATGAGACGACCCCTTTAAAATAGAACTGGATAAGTCTCACCTTTGCTCCTGGAGTTCCAGGGGATCCTGGAGGTCCCTAAAACATAAAATATTAAATGTTACCCTAAACCAAATGAAATGTCTACCATGAAAAATGGTACTAGTTTACTATAAGCAGGTAATTACTATTACCAGGGAGGGTAGAGGATGTGGATAAAAGAAAGTCTACTGTAGATCCTCCAGAGAAGTGTGTAAGGGATTGTCATGACTCAATGATTAGATCATCTACACAGAACAATTTTGCAGGTTCACTCATTTATTATATGCTGTGACTGATTAAAATGAACAGACTAAGTTTAAATTGGTAATTTTCTCACTTTACTTTTCTAACAAGCTTTAAAAACAACTGCCAAAAATGTCCCATAATAGGAAACTTAAATATTTATATATATTGCAGCAAAATACTGTGCAAGGAGGATGTTCTGCTTCATTGAAGGTTATACATGGCTTCATGAGGGATCGGTCATGCCAAACGAATTTAATCAGTTTCTATAAGGAGGTAAGTTCTAGACTTGACAGCGGCGAATCAGTGGATGTCGTATATCTGGACTTCTCCAAAGCATTTGACACTGTACCGCATAAATGGTTAGTATATAAAATGAGAATGCTCAGACTGGGAGAAAACGTCTGTAAGTGGGTAAGTAACTGGCTCAATGATAGAAAACAGAGGGTGGTTATTAACGGTACACACTCAGATTGGGTCACTGTCACTAGTGGAGTACCTCAGGGGTCAGTATTGGGCCCTATTCCCTTCAATATATTTATTAATGATCTTGTAGAAGGCTTGCATAGTAAAATTTTCACAGATGACACTACACTGTGTAAAGTAATTAACACTGAAGAGGACAGTATACTACTACAGAGGGATCTGGATAGATTGGAGGCTTGGGCAGATAAGTGTCAGATGAGGTTTAACACTGACAAATGTAAAGTTATGCACATAGGAAGGAATAATGCAAGTCACCTGTACATACTAAATGGTAATACATTGAGTAACACTGACATGGAAAAGGACCTAGGAATTTTGGTGAACCGCAAACTAAGCAGTAGAAACCAGTGTCAGGCAGCTGCTGCCAAGGCCAATAAAATAATGGGTAATCAAAAGGGGCATAGATGCCTGTGATGAGAACATAGTCCTACCACTTTACAAATCACTGGTCAGACCACACATGGAGTATTGTGTACAGTTCTGGGCTCCTGTGAACAAGGCAGACATAGCAGAGCTGGAGAAGGTCCAGAGGAGGGCAACTAAAGTAATAACTGGAATGGGGCAACTACAGTACCCTGAAAGATTATCAAAATTAGGGTTATTCACTTTAGAAAAAAGACGACTGAGGGAAGATCTAATTACTGTGTATAAATATATGAGGGGTCAGTACAGAGATCTCTCCCATCATCTATTTATCCCCAGGACTGTGACTGTGACGAGGGGACATCCTCTGCGTCTGGAGGAAAGAAGGTTTGTACACAAACATAGAAGAGGATTCTTTACGGTAAGAGCAGTGAGACTATGGAACTCTCTGCCTGAGGAGGTGGTGATGGTGAGTACAATAAAGGAATTCAATAGGGGCCTGGATGTATTTCTGGAGTGTAATAATATTACAGGCTATAGATACTAGAGAGGGGTCGTTGATCCAGGGATTTATTCTGATTACCTAATTGGAGTCGGGAAGGAATTTTTTATTCCCTAAAGTGAGGAAAATTGGCTTCTACCTCACAGTTTGTTTTTTGCCTTCCTCTGGATCAACTTGCAGGATAACAGACCGAACTAGATGGACAAATGTCTTTTTTCGGCCTTATGTACTATGTTACATCAGATTGCCTGTCTGGTAGGGGCCAAATCTTTGTGATTATGGTGAGTGGATACCTGTACTCAAGAGTACTCAGATACAGCTCTGTTCACACTAACAGCATATGTCAGGGTTTTGATTGGCCTCTCAGGTATTTCTGAAGAGTATAGTGTGCTCTCCAATTCTATTTTTGTCCTTAAAAAAGTATCAGGACTCCAACTGGCCCCTTTAAAGTGAATTAGGGCCAAAGTGACCACTTGAATTGGCCGGGACACAGATTTTCCACATCGCTTCCATTCCATGCCATCAGTGTGATATATGCTATGCTATTAAGGAGCGCTAATTATTTTTATTGAATAGACTAATCATACTGTACCGGTAAACCTGCAGGTCCTGTACGCCCAGCTGTACCCTGTATTCCTGGGGGCCCAAGCAGACCCTGCAAAGAAATCCAGAAATTACTTTCACAGGAACTGCTATAAACATGATAACGGTCATCATGGCTAATTCATCTGAGTTTCCACGTGTCTTATTTTCTTCGTTGTAAATTGTGCTTCCTTAGTTTTCTCACATTAATAGCATTTTATTGTACCATGTGCTTCTTGAAGGAAGCACACTTTAAAGTGGGGCAAATCCAAGTCATGTGTATAAGGAGGATGAAAGACTACAAGATTACCCAAGACATGGTAACATCTGAGAAGCTTGTGAAGATAGAAAAGCACTGATAAAGCCACATACAGCATTACTCATTTATAAATGAATGTAGTCATATAAAAACATATGACCTTAACCACTGGGATCATGGCCTCTTTCAAGAATAAGAGTGCTGAGTACCCCATTCCTGGTGGACACGCTCAGTCCCTCTTTACCCAATCAGTCCCATAATGTCCTCTTTACCTTATCAGGACATTATTACAAAGAGGTGCAATTAATTCTGCCCCTGGCAGTCCTATTTTAGTTTTTGGACCAGGATTTAGCAAAATCAAGCTATGCCTCTTTGATATGTTATAAATCAACACTTAAAGGGGTATTCCCATCTCAAGACAATGGGGGCATATCGCTAGTATATGCCCCCCATTGTCTGATAGGTGCGGGTTCCATCTATGGAACCATCTTGTTAACTGAGCCGGCTATTTCCGTCAGCCCCACTAAAGAGAATGGAAGAGGTGGCCGTGCAACCCATTCTTTTCCATGGGGCCCACTGATACTATTACCAGACTCTGAGAATTTTTGGCAGCCCCTTAGAAATGAATGGAGGGTGGCCACACATGCGTGGTGCTTCCTCCTTCACTTGCTGGCTCAGTTTACAATTGGGACCTACACTCAAGTGGGACCTACACCCATGAGACAATGGGGGCATATACTAGTGATATGCCCCCACTGTCTGATATGGGAATACTCCTTCACGAGTTGAACGCGTGACACTCGTGTGGCACATGTACATCATACGGAATGTTCACTATTTGAACAGTGAAAAAAATCCAGTGACTATATATTGGACAATACTGATGAATAGTATGTGTGTGACTATTAAATCACAAAGAGTCAAAGAAACAATACAAGAAATGATTCTTTAAATTTAGAGCAGTCAAATGCCCTACTCCAAGAGTTAGTAATGGCAGAAAGCATGTCAGCATTTAAAAAGGGCTGGATGATTATCTAATAGCAAATGCCACTGTGGGTTATAATAAATGTAAAAATGAGTACATTTGATCAGGTTGATTTTGATGGACCATTGTCTTCACAAGCTTTCAGTCATTTTACAAACGGAGAAATATAATATGCACATTATAAACTACGCAAAAATATGCACATTTACTCTTATATTTTAAATAGCTTGTTTTAATGGATTGTGAAAAAACATAATATCAAATGCATTCATTATCGAGATGACTGGTTGTAAAAACTTACTGGTAAACCTGGTAGACCTGGAAGTCCTGGGTCACCTTTCTGTCCTGACTGAGAAAGAGAAATGACTTCTCCTGGCTCCCCCTAAGGGAAAAAATGGAAACTGCATTAAAATAGAGTCTAATAAAGTGAACTTCCAAGTTGTATTTGAGGTGTACTGATGACATCTAGTGGCTGAATCACAAACTGCAGCTATTAAAATACATCTCCTGGTTTAGTGATGGCTAACCTTCGGCACTCCAGTTGTGGTAAAACTACAAATCCCAAAATGTACACTTGCTTGGCTGTTCTCAGAACCCCTTAGAAATTAATGGAGCATGCTGGGAGTTGTAGTTTCACCACAGCTGGAGTGCCGGCGGTTAGCCATCACAGTCCTAGGTTATCGACAGGTGATTCCTACACTAGATGATAGTTCATACATTTTAATCACATTCGGATACTTTCAGATGTCACATTAAAAATATAGTTTAAAACTATACTTCTGAACTTGAAGAGGACCTGTCACCTCTCCTGACATGTCTCTTTTTTTTAACTACTTGCATTTCCCATGTAACTACAATTCTTAAGCATCGGTTCTTATTGCTCTGTGATGTATCATTCCTCTGTTATTTCTACAAAAATGTATAAATGAATTGTCAGCCATACCATCTATTGGTAACACCCAGCCGTACCATTATTGCAGACTGCTGGCAATTTATTTGTAAACTTCTAGCAGGAATAATGCAAGAATGGCACAGCACAGAGTCATAAGAATAGATGCTGCATGTTTGTTTTCTCTTACCATACACTTTCCATGACCTAACGGCCAGTTCCTATCCCCTTGTTAGCAACAATTTTGTTTCTAGAAAGGGGAGTCCTGCAGAAGTTCTCCCACCCACAAAAAAAAAAAAAATTCTCCAAGGGCCCCAGAGCAGCCACATGAGCAGTCTCTACGATATCTACCCTCTTAAGGCTACTTTCACACTAGCGTTCGATCGGATCCGTTCTGAACGGATCCGATCATATTAATGCAGACGGAGGCTCCGTTCAGTACGGATCCGTCTGCATTAATAACTTAGAAAAAATTCTAAGTGTGAAAGTAGCCTGAGCGGATCCGTTCAGACTTTCAATGTAAAGTCAATGGGGGACGGATCCGCTTGAAGATTGAGCCATATGGTGACATCTTCAAGCGGATCCGTTCCCATTGACTTACATTGTTAGTCTGAACGGATCCGCTCGCCTCCGCACGGCCAGGCGGACACCCGAACGCTGCAAGCAGCGTTCAGCTGTCCGCCTGTCCGTGCGGAGGCGAGCGGAGCGGAGGCTGAACGCCGCCAGACTGATGCAGTCTGAGCGGATCCGCTCCATTCAGACTGCATCAGGGCTGGACGGAGGCGTTCGGGTCCGCTCGTGAGCTCCTTCAAACGGAGCTCACGAACGGACCTATGAACGCTAGTGTGAAAGTAGCCTTAACAGAAACAGCTTCTGTCAATACAATAGGACATTAATAAAGCCCAAGTAGGGATTTACTTGTACAATACATACAGACCACTGAATGCATTAAAACCTCCAATTCATATTCTAATTCTATGGAGGGCTCATTCCGTTTTGAAAGAGAGTAACAGAGTATTTGAATATTTGGAATTCTTACTTCTCTGACTATACCGAAGACATAAACTATGTGGCGGCATATTCAGATAAGGCTACTTTCACACTGGCGTTTTAGCTTTCTGTTTGTGAGATCCCTTCAGGGCTCTCACAAGCGGTCCAAAACGGATCAGTTTTGCCCTAATGCATTCTGAATGGAAAAGGATCTGCTCAGAATGCATCAGTTTGCCTCCGATCAGTCTCCAATCCGCTCTGGATGCGGACACCAAAACACTGCTTGCAGCAATTTGGTGTCCGTCTGACGAAACTGAGCCAAACGGATCCATCCTGACACACAATGTAAGTCAATGTTACAATCTGGCACAATAGAAAACTGATCCGTCCTCCATTGAATTTCAAAGGTGTTCAAGACGGATCTGTCTTGGCTATGTTAAAGTTAATACAAACGGATCCGTTCTGAACGGATGCAGACGTTTGTATTATCTGAATGAATCCGTCTGTGCATATCCATGATGGAATCCGCACCAAAAGTGAGTGTGAAAGCAGCCTAAATTGTATATACCAGCTTATAATGGTGTCAGCATCATGTACCAGTCATCATGTGGGGAATAACTGTCTGTTTATCACCATGTTCCTGGCTATTGATTTTGCAGTGTATCTGCATGATGTGTATTACCATGTGGTTTCCACCAGATTTATAACCATATTATTATCTACCATTATTATTACAGACTTCTAAGATTTATACATGTTTTTGTATTTTAGACTTTGTTGCATGTGTTGACTTACTTTTAAGCCTGGTAATCCAGGAGGACCCTGAAAATATATAAAAATGACATAATTAACAAAAAATAAATAAAAGAAAAAAAATGCATAATTTTGATATATACGCCACCATTAACTGATCAATAGGGGTCAATTTAAATGGAGGACTTTGGACCCTTTCTTGTAATCGGCTGGGGTCTTAGCAGCGGCACTACCACTGATCAGACACTTACTACCTATCCTGTGGATAGGTGATACATGTTAAACGGGTTGTTCCACTAAAGATTTTCTACATATTTCAAACCAACCTTGTAAATTTAAAATTTTGTATAACCAATTTTGTATAACCACTGAGGTATTCACTGAAATTTATCTGTCTAGAGAGCTATATGAGGGCTTGTTTTTTGCGGAATGAACTGTAGTTTTTATTAGTACCATTTTTGTGGTATGTATGACTTTTTGACCACTGTCATAAAAAAATTGGGGGGGGGGGGGGGTGGAAGGTGACTAAAAATGGCAAATCATGTGGATTTCATTTTTTTTTTTTTTTTTTTAGCTACATAGATCACTGCACGGAAATTTTTACAAATATTTTAATAGTTCAGACATTTTTGTACTCGACAATACCTGATTTTTTTTTTAAATTAATATATTTTTATATGTAAAATAGGGAAAGGGGGGTGATTTAAACTTTTAATATTTTAATGCTTTTTTTTTTATTTATTTATTTATTTTACCTTTACAGTAATAACCTAGAACCTGGAATTTTTCCGTCCCTTGTCCTACTCACCCTAATAGAGATCTAGGTAGGTTTTGGACACTCTGCCTGCTGAGCTGTGCTTTGTGCACAGCTTAGCAGGGCGCTTACCACAGCAGCCTGGAAAGCGGCAGAAGCGTCCAGGCTGCCATAGTAACCCATCAGAGACCCGTAAGTTTATTTTATTTTTTTACTTTTACAGTAATAACCAAAAATTTTATTATTTTATACCTTTTTCTATTCACTCTAAGAGAGATCTATTCGGGTAAATAGGATTTTGACGTGCTCCCTGCTGAGCTGTGCTTCGTGCACAGCTTAGTAGGCCGCTCACGACAGCAGCCTGGAAAGCTTCAGAAGCGTCCAGGCTGCCATGGTAACCGATCGGAGGCCCACAATTTCACTGGGGGGGGCTCCGATCGGAAAACAGAGGGAACCGTAGCCCTCTGCCTTGCCGCAATCAACGTTTATCGCAGCACCTAAGGGGTTAAATGACAGGGTTCAGCGCGATCGCCGTTCCCAGTCGGCCTTGTGCTTGATGTAGCCCACTCCATACATTCCCTCAACCACCGTGACGTACCGGGATGGTTGAAGGAGTTAAATACACCTACTTTACTCTTACCTGTGGACCTTGAAAACCAGGAATTCCTGAACCACCTGGAAAACCACGCTCACCCTACAAATCAGATTAAAAGGATTGAAATACAATGTTCAAATGTAACTATTCATCCTCATTTAACCTTCTAAAGGCTCATTTAGAGTAGATAATCATTTAGGTGATTCATGACACCAGTGTCCTACGACACAGCGCCAATAATAACAACAAGTATTTACATGCTAGGAGTATGGTGTACAAATTTGTTCATATTTAATTGTATACTCGCTTAAATGATGATCAATGACAGGTCTAGTCATCATGCCTGTCGGCGAAAGGTCACCTAATGCACATTTACATCACTACAATTCATTAATGACAAACCATTTGCTTGTTCACATCAATGAATGAACGTTTTTAGTAAAATCGTTCAGTCCCTACATACATTCACATTACACGATTATCTTCCACCATGAATCGCTAGCATTCAGATCGTAACGATTATCTACTCATCTAAATGAGCCTTCAGATAGTATACAATGTCTTCTTCCTCTTGTCTAATGAACCACGGGTCTGAGCCCTGTATAGTTCACAGAATTCCAGACTTCTAAAGAAAGAAATAAGACATTTGAATACCTTAGTCCCATTGCATCCTGGGATACCAGCAGGTCCAGGGGCTCCATCCTGCCCAGGTAACCCCTGAAAGTACAATTTGGATTATCATTGGATAATTAGAACAAATATAAACAGGATAAAGAACCATTTAAGAACATATGGGGTTGTACTTACAGGCAACCCAGGAGCACCAGGAAATCCTGGAAGGCCCGGAGGTCCCTGAAAAGAGAAATATGTATTTCAATATGATCAAAACAGTCCTCAACTTCCATACACACCCACATAATTAGCAACACAAATTTACATACTCTTATTCCTTTGGGTCCAATTTGTCCTGATGTGCCATCATCCCCCTAAAACAGATATAGTTAGAGAGACGTGTTACTGGAAATCATATTGTTTCCACTTAGATTCTTGTGTACACAGTAAAATTGTAAAATAGCATAGCCTATAATTGCTATAAAAAATAAAACAGTAAATAAAATAAACGAGCTGCAGATCATGCTCTAAATAAAAAAAAAAGTGAAAACACAGGAGACATTTTTTTATTTATTAAAAGGGTCTTCCAACTCCAAATTTTTACAAGCAGCTGAGAATGGTATAAACTAGAACACCTAAGGCCCCATGCACACGGCCGTGTTTCACAGCCGTGTGCGGACCGTGGAACCGCGGCCTGGATCCCTCCTGAGAGCAGGAGCGCACGGCGTCACTGGTTGCTATGACGCCGTGCGCTCCCTGCTGCCGCCGCTATGCAGTAATACACTGGTATGATCTATACCAGTGTATTACTGTACTGTGCCGGCAGCAGGGAGCGCACGGCGTCATAGCAACCAGTGACGCCGTGCGCTCCTGCTCTCAGGAGGGATCCAGGCCGCGGTTCCACGGCCCGCACACGGCTGTGAAACACGGCCGTGTGCATGGGGCCTAACTGAAGTGGTATTCATGTGTATTTACTGACATCTAGTGGACGAATCAATAATTGCCTCCTCTATTCCATACAAAATAATGTGCAAGCCAGCTATTAACAGGGGATCAGAAACTTGCTGATGTTTAATGTCCACAACAAATGCTTTGGCTTTAGATTTATTCATAGAAAGTGGATCCTTTGCTGCAAGTATTTCATTTCATGTTATTATTTTCCTGAAATAGACTTAAAGGGAGTCTGTCACCACCGCGGCCCATTTGCATCAAGCTGTAGCTCTCCTAATGTCATTTCCAAATATACCTTTATTTTTATTTTTTCTGATCCCTCCTCTTTTTATCCTGAAAAAAGGGGTTTTGATAAATATGCAAATGAGGATAAAAAGAACCCAAGGGGCTGTCCTTATTGCCAAAGAAGCCCAGCCGTGCCCATTGGAGCAGAACACTGCTCCTGCCCTCCTCCTCTATACACCTCCTGCCCTCCTCCTCGTCATCATGCCTCGCACAGAATGATCTAATATTCTGAGAATAGGCCATCACTAAAAAAATTATGGAAAACTCCCTAAATAAGCATTTAATAACACATTGCATAATTACTTGACTTCCATCTTTTTACTACAGAGCACAAACAAACTTCTTCTTCTTCTTACCTTTGGACCCCGAGGTCCAGGTGTTCCTTCAGGTCCTGGAAATCCAGGTAAGCCAAGCTGTCCTTCTAATCCGGGAAGCCCCCTCTCTCCCTATTACAAACAAAGAGTTAATAATGAGAAAGGCTTTCTATATTGGAGAAGTAACATTTGCTATAAAATGAGGTTGTGAAAAGTCCTGTCTAGGAAGACTTTCAGAAAAGGTAATAATGTGAGTATTTTATAAGGTGATATACTTGCTTGCTACAGTATATAAAGCTGAGGTGCCAAAGGTAAAGCTAAACTTACCAGATACATTGGTGAATGAAATAATTCTCTTCCAGGAGTAAGGAAACTCCCTCTGGCGCCGCCTATAGGTAGCTGCCCTGTAAGTCAATGTCCGCTCCACTAAAGAGTCTTGAAATATTTCTAAGATACATGGGTACTGTATGGCGGTACTATATGTACATCAATAATAATATACTTCTAACATTAGAAAGGAGCAATAGATAATAGGCCTGCCATCAAATTAGATAATTACAATGGTGATTGTTTTATATGCAAACCTTTAGGGTCCATTCACACGTCCGCAAAATGGGTCCGCATCCGTTCCGCAATTTTGTGGAACGGGTGCGGACCCATTAATTTTCAATGGTCCGAAATGTGCTGTCCGTATCCGCATTTGCGGATCAGCACTTCCGGATCTGCAATTCCGTTCCCCAAAAACATAGAACATGTCCTATTCTTGTCAATTGCGGACAAGAAAAGGCATTTTCTATGAGAGTGCTGGCGATGTCCGTGTGAGAGTGCCGGTGTCCGTGTTTTGCGGATCCGCTAAAGAAATATGGTCGTGTGATTAGACCCTTATATGCAGAAGTGCACAGATCTGATAGGGCCCCTCAATAAAACTTAGTAAGAGCCCCCCTGCCCCACCCAATTTACCAGTACATGTGTGACAATCACTTCCTGTCAACGTAAAGCACAAGCTCCAGATTTCAAACAAATTTATGTTTTTTTTTTAATTAACAGGATCTCCCAAGAGTTCTCTGTATAGATCCTCTAGATCAGTGTTTCCCAACCAGTGTGCCTCCAGCTGTTGCAAAACTACAACTCCCAGCATGCCCGGACAGCCTTTGGTTGTGTGGGCATGCTGGGAGTTGTAGTTTTGCAACAGCTGGAGGCACACTGGTTGGGAAACACTGCTCTAGATCAGTATCTGATCGGTGGGGATGTGACACCTGGGACCCCCGCCGATCAGCTGTTTGAGAAGGCATCAGCGCTTGCAGTATCACCATGGCCTTCTCTCAGCTCACCAAGCACACTGCCGTATATATAGACGTTGTGTTCACTTCAATGGGGCTGAGCTGCACCTAGGGGTATGTGACCAATAAACGTGAAGTCACATGGCCTCGGAAAAGATGGAGAAGGCTGTGGTGCTACTGCCATAACCAGTGCCTTCTCAAATGCTGATTGGCGGAGGTCCCAGGTGTTGGACCCCCACCGATCAGATACTGATGACCTATCTAGAAGCGTAGGTCATCAGCAAAAAAAGAAACTCTCGGAAACCCACATAAGCAAAAATTTTACACCAGAAAACTGAAAACTTTGTACTGCAGCTCAGCCCGATTCACTTGAATAGAGCTGAGCTGTGAGTAGGCCATGTGACCGATGAATGTGACATCACATGGCCTAGGAAGAGATCTAAATACTCAGAGCACCGCGACCTCTTCATACAGCCGATCGGCAGGGGACCTGGGAGTCGATAGGTCATCAATATGTACTGTATTTTTTGTTTTATAAGATGTACTTTTTTCTCCTCAAAAGTGGGAGAAAGCGAATACTGTTGAAAACTTTCATTATGTACTTACCGCTCACCCGCTGTGCTATATCCTGACTGTGTATAGTGTCAGGACGTAGTGTACGTAGGCCCGCACTAAGACCTGAAGCTGTGCAATATCAGGTCACAGTGCAGTTAGGCGCTGGCAGAAGAGGGGTGAGTGCAGGAAGAGCTCACTGAAGTTTTATTTTATTTTAATGTCTGATCAAAAACATTTTTTCCTTATTTTCCTTCTCAGGAACCTAGGTGCGTCTTATGTTCAGGAGCATCTTATACAGCAAACAATTCCTTTAAATTGCAGTGAACCCCTTTAATGAGGTTAAAACTTACTGAACTAGAAACCGTAATCATCTTTTTGCACTGAGCTCCCTCTAGTGGCGGCTGCATAAAAATGCAGTGTTTTCACATCCGGAATTGAAGCTTCGAGTGCAGCGCCAGGCCCCCCTCCCCCTGTAGCAGTTGCGTGGTCTGCCTCCATTGAAGGTATGACACAACTTACAAGCTAATGTTCAAGGGGACACCAAAGAAGAACAGTACTTTACAAGTGTATATAGCTAATGTTCAAGCCGACTATCTGCACACCCCGTATAAATATCCAATCAGATACTGCTGAGACACCTAGGCACAGATTAATACTTGGCACAGAGTAATGCACTGCTTTATACTTTGTGACACTGACATGAAGATATTCTACAAGCTGTGTGTCTGCACTGGATTACATGGAACACATCTATTCTGATTATAAGCCCGCGGCAGGTGGACATATGAGACAAGCCGTCTAAACCTTCTGACTGGTTGTGAACATGACTCAAAGCTTCTGCTGGGCAAATATCCAGTACAATACCACAGACTGCCCCGGGGGACTAATTATATAGCGGATATCATTTCCTACTAAAATCTTTCAGTTCTTTTCAGATCAAGGCCAATAAAATGATCTATGACCTTGTTTATAAGCGTCCCCAGTACGAAAAAATAACAGTGGTTTTCCTTGTAAATCTGTGGGTGATTATGAGTACAGTCGGGCTTCATTTTTCTGATGCAAAGTTCCATATGTCCTGCGTAACCACGGTTAAAATAAGAAAAAGTGGCTGCAACATCTAGGGGAAGCTTGACCCCTTCGCACATCTTGACGGAGATGTACGTGGCGAGTGCTGGCTGTGCTGGCTGTGCTGAACAGCTGACACCCACCTTCGGTAGCTAGGATCAGAGAAAACTTCCATCCGGACCATTTAGGCCCCCAGATGCCGAGGCTCCCTATGCTACTTGATCGTTCCCTCCCTAGTGATCATGTGCTATCACCACGTTGGGAGAGTTAGAGCGGGCACCATAAATTTTTTGTTTTAGAATAAGCCACACCTGTAAGCCCACCTAATCCTCTTTCTTCCGACCACACAGTAATTGTGCCCCACTGGTTCCCCCTTTGTGCCTCCCCACACAGTAAGTATGTCTTCCAAGTACCAACTTACAATTATGATGCCCCTTCGAGTAGGATGTCCCCTAACTGCCCCCTCAGAGCAGGGTGATTACTTGGTGCCCCCTCACAGTAAGATGCTCCTTTAGTGCCCCTGACACAGTGGGATGCCACATTAGTTGCCTTCCCACACAGTATGGTGCCTTCAAGTTTTCCCTCACAGTAGGATGATCCCTTAAAGGGGTTGTCCGGGTTCAGAGCTGAACCCGGACATTCCTCCATTTTCACCCAGGCAGCCCCCCTGACATGAGCATCGGAGCAGTTCATGCTCTGATGCTCTCCTTTGCTAAATCGCGCAGGGCAAAGGCATTGTTTGGAGATCCGGTGACGTACCGGGCTCTCCATGGGGCTGCCAGGCAGCCCGGTGACGTCACCGACACTGATGGGCGGGATTTAGCGCTGCCCTAGCCAGTAAAACAGCTAGGGCAGCACTAAAGCCCGCCCATCAGAGCCAGTGACGTTGCCGAACACACTGCCGGGCGGAAGCTTCAGCCCGGCAGTGTGCTATGATAAAAAGAGCCCGTGCCCTGCGCGATTTAGAGCAGGGCAAGGGAGCGCATCGGAGCATAAGATGGGGGGCTGCCTGGGTGAAAATAAGAGTATGTCCGGGTTCAGATATGAACCCGGACAACCCCTTTAAAGGGGTTGGCCACTTTCTGGTTACTGTTGACCAATATGTTTGTAAGTTGACTATATGGCACAAACTGATATAACCTTTGTTGAAATTCTGTGTAATTTTCTTTATTTCATAATATATATGCCAAGTCTTTTGTGATGTCCACATAGAGGTTTTTTCCATAAAATGGCTGCCGGTGGAGGGTCATATGACCAGGGAAATCACCTCCATGTGATGTCTTCTAAATAAAAATACACTGCACCTGCCATCTGTACTTGCACTATTGGCCGTTTGTTTGAGTGTGTTTGAATAGAGGAGACTGTGACTGTGTGAGTGATGTGCCTGGTCACATGACCCTCCATCAGTGGCCATCTTACGGACAGAACCTCTATGTGGAAAGCACAGAAGTATTGCCCAACAATGGGACATATGAAATATACAGTAGCAAACAGAACAGAATATCAACAAAAGGTTATATTACTAAGTGTCATATAGTCATCTTAAATACACATTGGTCACAAGTAGCCAGAAAGTGGCCAACCCCTTTAAGTTTCCCCACACAAAATGAGACCTCCTTAATTGCCCCCAGAACAAACTGATGTCCTCTAAGTGCCTCCCTTATACAGTATGATGTCCATTTAAATACTCGTCTCATAGTTATGCCCCATTAAGTGGCTTCCACCCAGTATAATGTCCCTTTAAGTGCCCAACACACAGTATGATGCCCCCTTAAGTGCACCCCACATAGTATGATGCCCCATTAAGTGACCCCACACACAGAGTGATGCCCCCCACTCAGAGTTATGTCCCTATAGGTGGCCCCACACACATAGTTATACCCTCTCATAGTTATCTTCCCTTACATACCCCCTCACACAGTGATGTCTGCCTCATAGTTATGACCCCTTAGATGGCTCCCCACACAGTGATGTCTGCCTCATAGTTATGACCCCTGAGGTGTCCCCAAATAGACACAGTGATGTCCCCATCATAGTGATCCCTCCTTCATAGATCGTGGCTCCTTAGATGGCCCTCACACAGTGATGCCCCTCTTTTAGTTATGCCCCCTCACAGAGTTCTGCCTCCTGTTTCAATACTTACCTACCCCACACTGACCTGACGAACAGAGCAGAGCATGTCTGCTCCGCTCCGTGCTGAGCTATCTGTGCAGCAGGCGTGATGACATCACTACATCGCAAACTGAACTACAGGCAGTAGGGGAATGGTCCTGAGGACACAGATACAGTTGAAAGCATAACATGCAGCAGTCCAGACTTCTGTCAACCGCGATCTAACCCCTGCCATAGACTTTCACCTAACATCTGGAGCTGGCATTTTTACTGCACAGAAAAACAGGTGAAAAAAAAGTAACTAAAAGTGTAAAAATGCAGAAATCACCACTAAAAACCTATGTATGAAAGTGCAGTAAATGTGATAAAATTAGAAACTACGTTTCTCCCATGCTACTTTTAGCATCATGCTCTGGCCCTTCAGCGCTGATGTCATCTTCCTGGCTACAGAGGTGACATCCTGTGCATACGATGTCGCTGCGCACCCAATCACTGGCCTTAGCATTATACAGCACATGACTACTGAGGCCAGTGAGGCCTGGGACATCACTTTTACACTATGGAAAACAAACACCATTGAGGAGCACTGGAGTGTCAAGCCGAAAGTGGCAGAAAAGAAAAAAAGTCAAATGACCCTGGCAGGGACCAGAGGAGTGCGCATAGGCTGGTGCTTTTTCCTATAGTGTGCAAGTATGGCGACCGCTGCTGGATTGCAGGGTGGTCATAACCCCTGGATATGAGCAGTGTATAATGTGATGGAACAATGAATCCAGCCAGCAAAGGAGACAATATGGATAATCACAATACATTAGTAAGTGCCTTTTGCTGAAGTGAGACAACCTCTTAATCAGTGACTTGCTGGCCTAGAGAAGGGTGAGCAGGCCCCTGGGGCATGATATAACAGCAATAGTATAAAATATGTCAGTGTCATGTTGGATTCTCTACAAGGATTTCATCTTATTTGTATGCAGACTGCCAAGTATTAAGTTGTTCCCTAACTGTGTAGAGTTATTTCTGACTGTTGTTACAAAGAATAATCTCATATAATCACCTCGTCAAAGATGCAAGACTTGTAAAATAAAACAAAGTGTACAGAGCATGTTGTAACTGAGTTCCTGCCTGCGGATGACTTGATACCTAGCGAGGTATTCATGCCCAGGCAGCTGAACAGCGGCACCACCCAGTACCTGGAACCAACAAGCCCATGTCTCCTGTTTTATTGTGGTCTGATATGTAAGTAAATATATATACAGTGGAAATAAAAAGTCTACACACCACTGTGAAAATGTCAGGTTTCTGTGATGTAAAAAAAACGAAACAAAGGTAAATCATTTCAGAACTTTTTCCACCTTTAGGCCTCTTTCACACGGGCGTCAGTTTTTTTGCCCGGATAAGAGCCGGGTGCGTTGCGGGAAAATGCGCGATTTTTCCACGCGAGTGCAAAACATTGTCATGCGTTGCACTCGCGTGAGAAAAATCGCGCATGTTTGGTACCCAAACCCGAACTTGATGTTCTGAAGATTGTATTATTTTCCCTTATAACCATGTTATAAGGGAAAATAATAATGATCGGGTCTCCATCCCGATCGTCTCCTAGCAACCACGTGTGAAAATCGCACCGCATCCGTACTTGCTTGCGGATGCTATGCGATTTTCACGCTTCCCATTCACTTCTATGGGGCCTGCGTCGCGTGAAAATCGGACAATATAGAGCATGCTGCGATTTTCACTCAACGCACAAGTGATGCCTGAAAATCACCGCTCATGTGCACAGCCCCATAGAAATGAATGGGTCAGGATTCAGTGCGGGTGCAATACGTTCACCGCACGCATCGCACCCACACGGAAAACTCGCCCGTGTGAAAGGGGCCTTAGTGTGACCTATAAACTGTACAACTGAATTGCAAAACAAATTGAAATCTTTTAGGTAGAGGGAAGAAAAAATATAAAAATAAAATAATATGGTTGCATAAGTGTGCACACCCTTAAATTAATACTTTGTTGAAGCACCTTTTGATTTTATTACAGCACTCAGTCTTTTTGGGTATGAGTCTATCAGCATGGCACATTTTGACTTGGCAAGATTTGCCAACTCTTCTTTGCAAAAACCCTCCAAATCTGTCAGATTGTGAGGGCATCATCTCCTGTGCACAGCCCTCTTCAGATCACCCCACAGATATTCAATCGGATTCAGGTCTGGGCTCTGGCTGGGCCATTCCAAAATTGTAATCTTCTTCTGGTGAAGCCATTCCTTTGTTGATTTGGATGTATGCTTTGGGTCGTTGTCATGGTGAAAGATGAAGTTCCTCTTCATGTTCAGCTTTCTAGCAGAAGCCTGAAGGTTTTGTGCCAATATTGACTGGTATTTAGAACTGTTCATCAGTGATGGTCAGTTCACAGTGTTCGCCAGTGAACACATGCGGGCTGCCATCTTTAGTAAGGTACACTCCCCCGTCCGGCGATGCACAGGTAAGCCCTTACCTGTGCCTGTGGCGGGAGCCGGTCTGAAATCAAATGCAGTCACCGGGAGCAGGCAGTTCCGAGAACAGCCGCAGGGGGCCTTCATTGGGCTGTTCTCGGAACGGCCTGCTCCCGGTGACTGCATTTGTTTTTGGAATGTGATTGCTTAATTCCGAACACAGCTACATCCCCAGTTATAAGAGGGTGTCCACACTTATGCAACCACATAATTTTTTATTTATTTTTTTCGTCCCTCCACCTAAAAGATTTCAGTTTGTATTTTAATTCAGTTGTACAGTTTATAGGTCATATTAAAGGTGGAAAAAGTTCTAAGTTCTGAAATAATTTCTCTTTGGCCTCATGCACACGACCGTTGTGTGCATCCGTGGCCGTTGTGCCGTTTTTTTTCGCGGACCCATTGACTTTCAATGGGTCCGTGGAAAAATCGGAAAATGCACCGTTTTGCAGCCGAGGCCGTGATCCGTGTATCCTGTCCGTCCAAAAAATATGACCTGTCCTATTTTTTGGACGGACAACGGTTCACGGACCCATTCAAGTCAATGGGTCCGTGAAAGAACACGGATGCACACAAGATTGGCATCCGTGTCCGTGATCCGTGGCCGTAGGTTGCTTTCATACAGACGGATCCGAAGATCCGTCTGCATA